>NC_041406.2:104127221-104727221 GCF_900747795.2 Erpetoichthys calabaricus
TCCTAGGTAGTGCTCTACTTCATGTTTCACACACACTTCCAGTCATCAGATATCTTAATTTAAATAATGCTCAAATGGTCATGGCTGTTTTTCAGTCTTTCTAGTTTATGGAATAAGCCATATACTGTATAGTACTGGTACCCTGGTAAACTGGTACACATTGGGTTCAGATTCAGCTCAATTCCATTACAAATTAAAGTAATAACCACCCAAAATTCAATTTGCTGTAATTTACTCTTTTTTGATGCATTATACAAAACGTTGATTAATCTCTGAATTGCTTTGATCCGATGCACACACTAGTACTGGAAAAGCTGTTTAAAAATTATATTTTGATTGTGTTGAAAAGCAGTTGGTGATGTTGATCAAACACTTTTCAAAGTGATTCATCCATCCGTCATCAATCCAGTTAGTTCAGTTCAGAGTTGTGGGAGCCAGCACCTCTCCTGGCAGTATTGGACGAAAGGCAGGAACCAAACACAAACTCATACTCATTCATATAAAGCCAATTTACTGTTTATCCCAAAATGAAAGTCTTTGGGATACAAGAGGAAAACTGGAGTGCCTGGAGATAAACTATACAGAAGCAGGAAGGAGTTGCAAACTCCACACAGACCTGTTCTATTACGTGACTGCCATTTATAACAGAGATCACATGCAGCGTGTCAAACATGAAGCTTCAGAGCTGAATCTTGTAAAATCAAATAACAGAAAGCACCAGGCAATATTAGTGAACATCACTATTTTTTACTTTGGGGACTCATTAACTTTTGTGACTCATTAAATTCTGTCTGTATTAATCTTTGCAGTGATTCCAAATGAAAAGAATATGATAGATATAAGTCTGCTGTACCATACAATCAATGGCCTTAGTGTATACAGTATAGTGCCTTTGTCTATACTGAATATCAACCCCATTTTCAGACAGTGGAAAAAATTATAGCTGTAATGCTGAAATAAGGCATCATTTTATCCATTTATATACTGTGGCAGGCGGCTGGGCATCATACCCAGCTGGGACGCCTGGAAGGAATGGGAGAGGGGCTAAACGTCCCCAGGGCCACGAGAGGGCAGCTGCCCTGGTTAGTATGGGGGCCACGGAAACGGAAAATAGAAACTCAACCCTACTGGGGCTCGTGGTCACCCCAGGGGGCTTCCGCAGGATAGTGGAGCCCTGGACGTTAGCACTTCCGCCACACACGGAAGGAATTTCAGGGACACTGGGAGTGCTTCTGGGTGCTCATGTGGCACTTCCACCACACCAGGAAGTACTGCCGGAAGTTCATCGGGGGCACCTGGATCACATCTGGATGGAGATAAAAGGTGACCGCCTTCCTACAATCAGAGTCGGGTGGAAGAAGGCAACACTCGGGAGGTGGGAGGAAAGACGGCCCAAGGAGGACCATTGAGAGGCCCAGGAGTTGAAGGGTGTTTGGTGCTGGAGCACTATGTGTGTGCGGGACTTGGATTTTGGGACCTTGTTTAATAAACTGGTGTGTTTTTTAGAAGTCCATCTGTTTGTGTCGGGGATGACTTCTCCCAATACCTAGTGCTTTGCTTTTGGTTGTGGAAACCATCTTTAGCAGTTTATATTTTATATCAGCTGCTATGTTCATATACTGTATGTCCCCATATTGAGAAGGTCTACTTGAGGTGTTTTGAGTATGAAGTAAGCATGTCCTCTGCTCACCTCAAACTAGAGATATACAACTCATAGCCTACTGGGAGATGAATGAAGACCAGAGCTGGGATATGCTGGAGAGATTTTATCACTTAACAGGACTGGGGGCTTCTGTAAATTCCTGAGGTGGAAGCCATGGCCATCTTAACATGTGAGCTGAATGGGCACGGGCTGGGGGCCTCAGGAGCATAGAGGCCCACAATGTTTCTGATGCCTACATATGTTTCTGTTTTGCTATCAAAACAGTGGCCCCAGCCCACTACTTTGCCCGGGGGCCTATAAGGCTGTTAAGACAGCCCTGGTAGAAGCTGCTGAAGATGTGGACCTGGTCAGTTTAGCTTGGTATATCTGCAGTGAAGGTCTTGCCAAGAAAAGTGGAATGAATGTAATGAAAATGAATTTTTGCTGGATAAACACCATAACAAACTACCATAAACATGATCAGAATCGTATTTTAGGTTGAAACTTTTTAAAGCTTTAATTGCAGGGCTATATCAATAAGCTGTCTTAATGGTTTATATTTTCTATAATGATTGAACATCATTCCAAAACAAATGAGGCATATTCACAGGGCATTCAAAAAGCTGCAAGGCTGACACAATATAATTATATTGTGTATACGGTGCCTTTCACAGTGGTCCCAGTTTATATGAAACATGTGGCATTAAAACCCCCTCAGTTCCAAGTCTGAAAAAGTAATATTCCAAATGTCATTTTTATATTGCCTCATGAAGTCAGTAACAAAATAACATCATAAACAAGTGTAATTATTTAAACTGAAAAGTTACAGCTTTAAAGGTAAAATGTTTGAGCTATTGGCATTCAGCCTTTGTTTTGTGTACTGTAGAACTATTCATAGCATTATGACATTCAAAAGCAATTTGTACACATAGTGTAGTGCAGGCTCTATTGCTGGAATGTAATTTTTTTAGATGTATATTTTTGAGTATTTCATGATTTTTTTCACTCAGTGATTAGGTTTCTGAAGTTTGCTTTTTTATTTTGGTTTGCGTTGGTAAAAATGAATTTGACTAGCACCTTGTTCCTATTGTTTATGTGACGCACCATATAGCATCACAAGAAGGCTCCTATCGCGCTGCTAACATCCCCGGCAGTGATGCTATAAATATAATGTTGGCCCCAACACCTGTTATCCATCAGTAGATACATTTACATCTTGTAATTTTCAGCATAGTTAACTTATTTCCCAAGCAGGTCCTAGTGTTAGGTGTTTTCATGGCTTCCTGAACTTCATTTTGTCTTTCACTGTTGATTTCTTTTCCCCCTTTCCCTTTAATTTTGGTTTCAGGTTATTTTGCTCCTTCGGTTTTAATGCCTGCCAGTACCTGAGCACGTCTTTTGATTTTGTTCATCACCTTCTGGTCTTTAATCTTTCTCACAAAAATCTTTAGATACTTTAGTGTCTCTTAAGAATTGCCACATTGACTTGCTTTTAGAGTAGTGTTTTTCAAGCAGTGAGCGCCATGAGAGCTACCCAGGTGCGCTGTGCAAAAATAGTGTATCTCACTTGGGACTGAACCTGAGAGGGACAAGCTCTGTAGGTGACCGAGACCTGTCTGAGGAGGACAGGACTACCTGGAGAAGCAGACATAAAAGCAGCTCTGCGATTACTATGTTAGAGCACTTCAAATGTGTCTCCTTACTGCTAGAGTCCGGGCCATCTTAACATCATCATAGACCCCTGCGCAAAGTAGTGCGCTGAGGCCCCAGTTTTGATAGCAAAACTGAAACATACATGGGCATCAGAAACATCATTGGCCCCTATGCTCTCGGGCCCATTTGTGCCCATATGTTAAGATAGCCCTGGCTAGAGTCCATCTGTTTGGGTGTGTGGTCGACAGCAAGCCTCACGTCACAGTGTTGGTGTATAGTGGGCATGAGTTGCTTCTGAGGAAGAGAGGAGTAGTAAGCAAAGGAGCAAACCAGCTTGGAGATGCCACCAAAGTGCTCACTAAGTGATGTGTCTGCAAACGTTGATCTCGGAGCTCACTCTTTACCTACTCCTCTGGTAGTTTCACCCCCTTCAGGCAATTGACCACATGTATGAGATACAATGTGTTTGTGGTTAGTAAGATGGTGGTCTGTCTTGGGAAGTTTTTGGTTACAAAATGTTTTGCACCACAGAAAATTGGCTAGGAATCACTGTTTCAAAGCGTATGGCTGAAGATCACAGGGGCTTTGTGTTTCCATATTCAGCTACCTGGCCACTTGGCCTTCAGGGATGTAGTGCTTCATTATGATGAATGCTGTACACTACTGCACATAGTCGTGGAGACTGCTAGATTCTTTTTTTACAGCTCATGCAAAGTATCATACTAGCTTTAATCCTCCATGCCGGCTGTATATGTATGGTGCTTCCTCCTAAGGAGCACATTTTTGAACTTCATAATCAGTTCCATTTCTCACTATTGTGTGTTCTTTGTAAAATTTGCATGATCTTTCAGTGTTTACCTGAATTCGTTTGGCTTCTGCAGTCCAAACACATACACTGGGATCACTAGGCATCCTAAATAAACATGGTGTGAGGGTGAGTATCCTCTTTGCTGGATTGGCATTCAGTCCAATGTTGGCTAATACTTTGTTCTCGCTACTCCCTAAATTGCTTTCGTTAAATAAAAGTGCTCTGAAATTGGATAGATGGACAAATAGAGCAGCAGCACTAAGGAAGAATCTGGTTGAAACTGTGTGACCTACAGGAGGGGACAAAAAGCCTAGACTCATCTCTAACCCTGAGCCTTTTTTTCTGCCAGAGGTGGTTCATCCTTGTCGGAGGTGGTGTTTCGGAATTCTCTCCATTTCTCCTGCAGCTGCCCTACGCTCAATAACTATGGCAACCATTATTAATTCAGCAAATTCAAGTGTAGATCAATATCCTCCTTCACGTGGTGCACCTGTCAGCTCCATCCGCTCCGGGGCTGCAAAACTCCACTGGGAATCCACACGAGCTCCAGCATGCCGGCTTTGTCCCTTCTGCCGTTTCAAGGCTCTCTGCAGGCATCCTACAACACATCAGCCTTCTATTTTCTCATCTTAGACTTATTGTGGAGCACCGCGGCAATATCGGTTTGTCCTTACACGCCATGCATTGATATCTGAGAAAAACGGCATGCTGCTTCTTTGTAATTGCGTCCTTTTTTGTCTTTTCTGTCTGTTTGGATTATTTATTTTCTTTATTATTTCAGTCCATAGCACAGTGGTGCTACAAATAAGGTGTATTTCCTTTTTTGAAAGGCTTTTATGTTGTTGTCAGCACTTAAAAAAGACCCTAGGATTTAATGACGTCCCTGTGGTTTGAAGACAACAGGGGTCTTATGACTGAGGAACTGAAACTGCCACCGGTTTAAGGGGTGCCAGCTGTCTCGTTTTGTGACTTGTGTTAGGTTGGTCACTTACGTCTGTGTTTTTGCTCTAGGACAAACATGGGAGATACATGGCCAGGTTCACGTCAAGCACTTTGCATCTTCACCATCTGGTCTATCATTCTTAACTTTTACATTAAGTGACCACCATTACAATTAGTACTTTACAGTACTGCACCTTACCTACACTTTACAGTACTACTTTCAGTTTAGTTACAGAGCAATGTGCAGTACTTATTTAATCAGCCCAACCAAAACCATGAGCACCATTGTGTCATACCAAAATCTTTATATATAAATTCACACAAAATATATAAGTTGTATTTCATATATTTCCATATGAGCATATTTAATTCTCATTATGTTCAAATCAGCCTATGAAACTTTTATTTTAATAGTGTCAGTCACAGTGAGAGCATCACACTTGATACATCAAAGCACAAGTACTTTAATCAGCAATCTGTCTACATTACTGTTCAGTCCATGTTTTCATATCTCCTTTCACTACTTTATAAAGAAGCTCCCATTACTCTACCATGACAGTAATAATTTTAAAAATGCAGTTAGATGCTGCATGAGAATGGCTACTGAAGCTGGAGATAAGTTTTTAATGAAATTGTAGGTTTAGCAATTTATCCATGTCCTCATCCTCACCAGTGATCAAGAAATACAGCAGAGACCACAAGAATAAGATGAAGCATGCAAACTGCAAAAAGGTGGATGTCTCCACATAATTGGAGGCTCGTTAGCTTAGGAAGTTCAGCATTAGCTGAGGTGGATTTGGTTGGATATCTGAGGCCCTGAATCCTGATAGACTGAGACTTGGACCTCCCGCCTGTGACATCAGAAAGATGGCGGACAAGGGATCTGCTAAGCGGTTAATGCTGGCCAGTCACCATGTGTATTCTGGTTTCAGGGGACGCCAAGGGGCTTCCTATTCAGATCTGAAGGCCATGGTGGCACCACTGGGAAGGAGGAACACTAGGCTCTCCAAGAGTCCTGGGGTTCCCTGCAGGAATGATATCTCAGAGTTGGTCAGGGGACACCTGGGATAACTTTATAGGGTGATGGAACTTATTACTGAGCCAAGTAATCACTAAAGCTGGCATGAGTTTTGGATACAACACTCAAGTAAGTATATGACTGGCATATGATGGACCTGTGAAATCGCTTCATATTATTCCATTTCTTGATGTGTTTTTTCAGTCAGCACTATATGCTTTGTGCATTGGTTAAGTTTAACAGCTATAATAGACCTAATGAGCAAAGGTGTCATTTTTAGAGGGTTTTTTCTGCAGATGATAAAAGCCTGACACAAATATGAACTTTAGGAGTGGTGCCAGCAGACACTGATTAAGAAACCAGAAACTCATTGATGTGGCTGCAATAGTATACATTCATGTAGTATTTGTACTGGACATTTCTGTAAAGTAACTGAGATGATGCAAAATAAAAATCTGTATAAATATAACTTGTAATGAAGTCTCTTCAGGACTTTGGAAAACTTGTGTAACACAATTCTACCACAGTAGATTGTTCAGCTCTGGCCCTAACATACTGTGGCCAATGAGACTCCAACAATTTCAAAGCTCAGAATTCATAAGCATGCTTATAGTAATTCTGGAATCCGTCCCAGCAGCACTGGGTACAAGACAATCTCAAGGTCCACTCCCGCTCACTCTCACACAGGGCCTATTTAGAATTTCCAGTTAAGACAACACTCACAACTTTAGGAAATCACAGAAAAACTACAACGTCTGGAGAAAAACCCATGTAAACATAGAGAGAAGGTTCAAGTTCAAACAGGTAATGACTTTAGCATCGAACTGGGTAATTAAGTCATTCTGATAATTCATCTCCACTTGCATGCTCTGTGTACATGGACCGTAACAATCTTACACACTTTATATCATATATCAAATAAAAAATGGTATTCAAAATACTGCACAGACAATTCAAATCATTATTCAACATTTTTATAGTGGCACAACACAGCACTGGGCTATACCCCACTTACAAAGGGTCAATTTAAATTTATTAATTAATCTAACAGGTACATTTTTGGGATGTGAATAGAAAATTAGACTACCTGGAGAAAAAGACACAGAGGTACATGAAAATATGCAAACCTCTCACAAACAGTGGTCAGGCCTTGGATGTGAATACTTGACGTTGGCAGCACTATACTACTTTGACTGCGCCCACCATTAAAAAATGGGATTTCTTCAAATGCAACTTTTTAATGTTATTTTCAAAAAGCATTCCATTACAATAACATGCTACTCAGTCAAATAAATAACAACATAACAGATGCAACATTTTACTCCAATATAAATCCATAGCAAATAAAAGAATGATAGAAATACATACGATTGAAAACAAAAAAAAAACGACACCAACATGGAATGGATCACAGAATAAAGGCAGAATACAATTACAGTATGTTGGTGGCCAACATAATAAATCATGTAATGGGTATGTATAATATAACATTCCCGTTTAGCCCAATTCAGTGTTGCAGAGGTGGGACAAATTTATGGGCAAGGTGCCTGTCCATGACAAAGCCCATTCATACACCCAGAGGAGCTGCCAGTTAACCTTGATCAGTACATCCTTGGACATGTGAAAAGAAAATCCATATGCACACAGAAAAAATGTGCAAACTCCATATGGACAACTGTACAGCACTGAATTTGAACCCAGAATGTTGAAATTAGTAAGGCGGAAGCACTACTCACTGCACTACCAAACCATACATGGGTGTGTATAGCAAAAGTATAACTAACTTAATAACATTTTTTAATTTATTTGCATATAGTGTCTTTCACTGGAAATTTTGCACTTGAGAAAGAAATATTTTAATATCCAGTAAGGCCAAGTAGAAGCTGGCTAAAGGTCAGCACCTCACTGAAACCATCTGGGCAGGTCTTTTTGAGCCATGTTATTGTGGACAAACCATATGGTGAATTTAGGAGCAGGGGAAGCTTACAATTATTCTGGTAGCTGCACACAATCTGAGATGGTCATATTTTTATTTGTTACTAGGGGGCTTTGCCCCCTGCTCGCTTCGCTTGCCAACCCCCCCCCCCCCCCAGCTTGCACTATGCACCAGCCACTTTGCATCTCTGCTGCTCACGTATGCAGATTTAATAATAATAATTCATTACATTTATATAGAGCTTTTCTCAGTACTCAAAGCGCTATCCACACAGGGAGGAACCGGGAATCAAACCCACAATCTCCCACTTGCAAAGCAGCAGCACTACCGCTGCACCACCAGATTTCACTTTCACCAAACAACAAATCTTTTAATTCTCACGGATATGCCTCTTCATTGGGCAGAAACACTACTTTTCCCTGATGGCAAAAGAAGATCTACAAGTCTCCGACTTAAAGTTTAAATCCAAACAATATATTCGATCTCTTTTCGCTCTTCCGTTATTTCACCGAGTAATAATTTCAGTTTGTTTGCACTAATGCGATCTTTACTATTATTTTTTTGAGACTTTTGAATTTTAGTACTTTCATTATCTCTAACCTGCTCTACATGTGTATCGCACCAACGTTTTTGAATTCTTTACGACGTTCTACTTTGTCATCTATTCTTTGTCTTTTATTTCCGGCCCCGGTGTGGTTAAATCTCTTGGCACAAAGTCTTGTCTCGCGGGACATGAAAGTATCTCTCTGAAAAAGTCACATCTCGTCCCAAGCTAAAAAGTCTTGTCTCGTCCCAGGATTTTTTTTTATTATAATAGAGAGATAATTAAAGTGGACTCTGATTCTTAAAAATTCTCATTAAACAAATAAGCAGCCATTGTGACCAATCCAATTATACATCTTCCAAACCCACTTACCCTGAGCAAGGTGGTGGGGAAACTGGAGCCTACCACAGTAAGCATTGGGTGCAAGACAGGAACAACTCCTGGTCCGGGTACCAGTGAACACACTCACACACTAACAGACTAAAATTCTTTTATATAGCACCCTCGCAGTGACTACCGTACATGTATCCCCAAACAGGTCCGTTGGGCCTGTTTGGAAGGGCCCTTATTAACATCAACATCAAACCAGCTTAGTCTCTGAAGCTGACACCAGGTGCAGTAGTAAAGAATTTTGCGTCCAGGTTTTGGGTAATATTGCCAGTGTCTTTTGCTCCCTTGAGAACACTGCACACCCTGAACATTATTATTCTTTTATATTTCTAGTGTTTTCTACTTTATTTATGCTTGTTGATAGGTGTTGGCCTATATTGGTTGGCTGAGTTAGGATAATAAATAATGTTGATCACTGTAACGTTATTGTTTGTAGGTCTACAGAATCGGTCACGTAGTGTATACTTGACTGTCGTCTGCAAGCTGCATTTAGTGCGCACCCGGTGTGCATAGGCAACTGTTGCACTGTATGTTGTGTATCAGTAAAATCCAATGCTACACCATTCCTTTGGCCTTAGTGTGGGCAGTCTCAGTTCAAACAAACTAGTGAATATGATTTCTGAGATTGCTTGTGAATAAGTACGACAGCATTATTTGTCAATTTGTATTGTATATTATTACAGCTTTACTGTGTTTGTGTCTTACTATTGAAAGCAAGTAGAGTATAGGCTGCTGTGTTTTTCCCCATTGGCTAGCTCTAAATGTAAAGCCTGTTAATCACAACATAACTTATTGCTGCGTAATATGTGGTATGTGCTATCTACAGTGCTTAGTTAGTATGATGAAGTTATCAGATAGTGTTGGATATCTACTAATACAAATAAACATCAGGATTTGGTTGAATAACACTTTTATTTGATGTGTCCAGAGGTTGGTTCTGGCTGGCAGCATGGGTTGGGGGACAGATCTCTTGACAGTCACAAAGATGTGGACTTGGAATCCATTCCTGGTGGCTACTTAGTTAAACTTAAATAGGTAAAGATCTTCAGTTTTTTTTTGCACACCCAATCCAAAAATGGCTTACAGTATGTCCAGTGCTGATTCTGTGTTTTTTTGCACCCTAGGCCAAGCTTAATAGTGTGCCAGCCAACTGTTTGGTGACTAGCCCATGTGGCTGGGTTTTTTCCCCCTTATAATTTGTGCTCTAGGCAAATGCCTAATTCTCATTAATGGTGGCACTGGATCTGAATATGTCCATGACTGGTTCTTGTTCTCAATGCTTCTGGGATAGGCTATGGTCTCCAGTTGATTCTGAGCTGGATTAAGTGGATTTGAGAATGTTATGTTATTATGTTATACAAAAAAATTAGGCTCTGCTTTGAATAGTGCCATTTACAGTGCTCAGTCTTTGCTTTTTCAGAAACTCTATCATAAGGCGTCTATTAAAATGTAAACTTAATTGTGCTATCATTTACCAAATTTCTTTTTTTTGATGGGTATTTATAGTTACCTATGATGCCTAATGTAGGCACAACATTTTAGAAAACATTGCAGCAATAATCTATATCAGTCATTCCAAGACTAACACTGCTACATAACACTTTGCAGACAATTTATTGAGCCTTTAATAGTTAGTACTGTATTATCACCAAGTACTTCACAACACATTCTCACAAGGTTTGGTTTATATAGTGCCATTCACCCTAATTCTCCCCTTTATACTCTGCTATTTAGACCTTAATAGAACAATGTATGTTTATTCTTCTGTGGTGGGCTGGCGCCCTGCCCGGGGTTTGTTTCCTGCCTTGCGCCTTGTGTTGGCTGGGATTGGCTCCAGCAGACCCCCATGACCCTGTAGTTAGGCTATAGCGGGTTGGATAATGGATGGATGGATGAATGGATGGATGGACGGATGTTTATTCTTACCAGCCTGATCACTGTAGTTAAATGCCTCTAACTTTCTTCTACATTTATAACTCCAGACAATTAGACAGGGTACGAGATGAGAACAGGTAGGTGAGAAAGTTACACATTTATTCATTATGTATTATAGATAATATGCCCAAAATAATAAGCAAAGTAACGTGAGTGTGACAAAAAAACACAACCTAAGCAGCGGTCCATATCACCGAGATCCTCACATGGAGATCCAACTCCAATGCCTGAGTTAAAAAGGCTCAACAGCGGCTCTGTTATTTAAGGACACTAAAGGAGACCAGCTTGGCTGCGGAGCTGCTCACGTCATTTTATTGCTGTTGTGTTGAGAGTGTTTTGACATACTGTATTATAGCGTGGTATGCCAACTGCACAGCAGCAGACAGGAGGTCATTAATACAGTTCAAAAGATTATTGGACTTCCTCTGGCCTCACTGGAGGATATATACTGTATACAAAACTTGCTGCCTCCGCAGAGCTAGCAATATCTGGAGGGATACAACTCACCCCTGCCATCACCGTTTTTCCTTGCTACCATCAGGTAGGCCCTACAGAACCCTAAAGGCTCTCACTAAAAGGCTCAAAAACAGTTATATTTCCTAGAGCCATCACCAAACTGAACTCCAGTTCAGCTCAGAATTGTATGTCTTGTATATTTTAGAGTAATGTGTTCAACTTAATATCTTGTGTAAATTTATTCTGGTGTAAACTGCGATGAATTTTGGATAACTAGACATTCTAGCGACTGCACTGCAAATTTCGTTTTGCAAGAAATGTGCAATGACAATAAAGGTATTCATTCATTCATTCATATGCTTACTACAAGGTAGCTGTCTGTATTACTGTCCTGATTAGTCTCTAATCTTACATGGTCCACCATGGCTCTTGACCCTGCATGATGTCTTCATGGAGCAGCAGAAATAGCCTCTCCTCAGGATAGAAAATGGCAGAGACAGCATGACTCTCCACGTGAATAAAACAGATTTTTTCTTTTCTCTCAGCCCTTAATTTAAGTCCAATCTTGTCATCCCTGGCATTACTCTTGCACTTAGTGGGGGTGTGTAATTCCTAATGACTTCGCTTAAACAGATTCAGCCCACCCCAGGTCTAGCCCTTGCTTCGTTTCTATCATGCATTTTCTCCAGTTTCAAAGGATGCAAATGTTTATTCAGACAAATGAAAAAGAAAGGATATACAATACAGGTAATTAAATCATAGCCTGCCTTCTCAGACCTGATTCTCTTTTAGAGGCATAAATGTTCTTGTCCCTTCCAGTCCAGGAAACTTCATAGAATGTGAAGTGTTCCTGTACACCTGGTCCACTCTTTATCCTCCCCACTGGTCACAGATGGCCAGAGCACAGCACTTGTCTTACCTGATTTAGTAAGTTGTAAATGTCCTCTGAGCAGGGATTGACTTATTATTTTAAAATTAGATATTGTTAGACTTAAAAAAAACTATAGGCTGGATATTATTATCTATTATAATAACATCATAAAATGCTTTCCAAAACATTTGGACCATTTTTGCCTTATAAAGCACCTCTCGCAATGATCACATTTGTGATGTGAATTTCCCCTTGGGATTAATAAAGTATCTATCTATCTATCTATCTATCTATCTATCTATCTATCTATCTATCTATCTATCTATCTATCTATCTATCTATCTATCTATCTATCTATCTATCTATCTATCTATCTATCTATCTATCTATCTATCTAAGACCTAAACCATGCAAGCTAGTGACTTTGGCTGTTCACAGCAAGTCTGTGACAAAGTGTATTTCATCCTGATCAATACAATTTTGTGTATGTAGCACCTTTATGAAAGGTGTCTCCCACACAAAACTGATTTTGCTTCACAGATTTTGTTTTACAGTAAGCCCTAATATAAATGCATTATAATACAACCTATAAATTTTTTGCTTTATATAAGGTATCTACAGTATTACTGTCATGCCTTTCCAAACAAAACTCCTTTGAACAACGTAACATCATTCCCCAACAATGCCATCTAATGTTTTATATTGCACTATTAGACAGAGAGTTCACAAAGCAGTTTACCAAAAAATGATATTTGATTTATAAAGACCCTTTCTGAGTCAGTGCCTTAACAAAGCAGTGCTGAATTTCAAGTTGCCATTGTAAGGCACTGGAGAGTTATTTTATGTTCTATGCAAGTAAGAATTTCACTGTAGCCTGTAGAACTGTCAAAAACGACTCTATAAACTATAAAACCATATGCAACAGTACATGACAAAAGAGTGAAAACAGAGCAGGAAAGGAGCATAAAGTATGGCTGGTTAGAAATAAAAGCTCTGTGGCAGAACATCTGCTCGCGCTCTCTCTCTCTGTCGCTCTCGCTCTATAGTTTATCTCCTTTTAAATTATTGCTTCAGGGTCAAATAATAAGACATCTCCTGATATGAAATAGGCAGAACAGCGGCAGCAGAGATGCTTCGTGCTCATAGCAGATGAACAGCTGGACCTCAGCCCTGGCTGGTGCAAAGAAGGCAGAGAAACAGGCAATCTGCCTATGAATATTCAACAGCTTCCCCAGCAAAATCCCTGCAAGATGTAATTATCCAAACATAACAAGACAGGGAAGTTGTAACAGACACTCAAGATGATACTGTAGAAGCCCTAGAGAAACCAGTTTGGGCGGGGGTGCTCCACACCCCTCCTCCACAGACTCCACTCAGTTCAGCTGTGCTGCTGATGATTGGTTTTTCTATGCATACATGTACAATCAGTGGCCACATTATTAGGGGCACCTCTCTCGTACTGATCAGTACCCCTTATTGATTCCTGCACAGACTGAATTCTTTGAGATATGTATTCAACAATGTGTCAGGAGCATTCTTCTTGAGTTTTATTTTTCTTTCAGATTTTTTTTTACCTACACATTCATAATGTGAACCTCCTGTTCCACCTAATCCCAACGGTACTTTATTGGATTGAGATCTGTGGACTGTGCAGGCCATTAACTGAAGTCACTGTCATGTCCATAGAATCAGCTTGAGATAATGAGTGTTTAATGACATGGCACATTATCCTGCTTTGAATATCCTTTTGAGAAAGGGTAGACTTTGGACATAATGGATTCACATGTTCAACAGCAATGCTTAGCTATGCAATGTCATTCAAATGGTGCCCAGTAGTTATTAAGACATTTAGTATGTGTCTCAAAAACATTTCCCACACCATTACACTCTACCACCTTGCTATATCGCTGACATAAGGCAGGATGGATCAATGGATTCGTGCCGTATATGCCAAATTCGGCCTCTACTATCTTCACATCACATTAATGGAAACTCGTCGGACCAGGCGACATTTTTGCATTCAGATTTTTCTGATCACACATCTTCTGCAGCCTCATCTTCCTGTTCTGTTTGATAGGTGTGGGCCCTGATATGGTCTTCTGCTACTATAACCTATCCTTCTCAAGGCCTAATGCATTTGGAGATGCCCTTCACACACTACTGTTGTAAAGAGCTGTTACTGGAGTATTTGTGACTCTCCCATTAGCCTAAACAAGTCTGGTTATTATCCTGTGACCTCCCTCATTACATTTACTTATTTGGCTGATACCTTTATCCAAGGCAACTTACAACATTTATGATAAAGTTGGTTACATTTTTTTTTGGTGTTCCAACTGGTGAACAGGCAGGTCAAGTGACTTGCTCATTGTCACACAGTGCCAGTGGTGGGATTTGAACTCATAACCTCAGGGTTTAAAGTCCAAAGCCTTACCCACTACACCCATTAATAAGGAGATGCCCACACTGTTGATTATTGGATATTTTTTTTCCCCATACAGCCTAGAGACTATAGTGTGTGAGGAGTAGCTTTTTGTGAGGTCTAGCACCGTCAATCATACCATGGTCAAAGTCAATGAGAACACACATCTTTTGCCCCTTCTAATGTTTGGTGGAACAAGAATTAAATCTTTTAACACAGTCTATTTGCTGTATAGAAAGAGTATCAGTCGCATGATTGGAGGAGCAGATTTTTTATAATATCTCTTTTATATTATCTCACTCTTTATGCAGATTTCAGTTAACTTAAAATGTTGCTGCAAGAATTAATACACAAACCATAAAGCATGAATATATAACTCCAGTTGGGGGCGGCACGGTGGCGCAGTGGGTAGCGCTGCTGCCTCGCAGTTGGGAGATCTGGGGACCTGGGTTTGATTCCCGGGTCCTCCCTGCGTGGAGTTTGCATGTTCTCCCCGTGTCTGCGTGGGTTTCCTCCGGGCGCTCCGGTTTCCTCCCACATTCCAAAGACATGCAGGTTAGGTGGATTGGTGATTCTAAATTGGCCCTAGTGTGTGCTTGGTGTGTGGGTGTGTTTGTGTGTGTCCTGCGGTGGGTTGGCACCCTGCCCAGGATTGTTTCCTGCCTTGTGCCCTGTGTTGGCTGGGATTGGCTCCAGCAGACCCCCGTGACCCTGTGTTCGGATTCAGCGGGTTGGAAAATGGATGGATGGATATAACTCCAGTTCTCAGTTCCTTACACTGGCCCACTGTTAAGCTTAGGGCTGATTTCAAAATTCTCCATTTAACATACAAAGCATTAAATGGCCACAACCTTACTTACTGATCCAAGCTTATCATTACTTGCAAAACAAAGCACACATTGAGATCTCCATAACATTCCAAGGATTAATAAAACAAAAATGGGAAGTCAAGGTTTTAGTTACAGGGCCCTGAAGCCGTGGAATGATCTGCTTGCTAATATAAGAGATGCCCCTTCAGTCTCCGCTTTTAAATATCAGCTGAAGACTCACTACTTTAGGCTAGCATACCCTGACTAGAGCTGCTGATTAGCTGTACATTCTGCATCTCTGTTTGTCAGTTATTTGTACAAAAATACAATGTTTATAAACCATTACTAGCCCTCCTCTGTTTTGTTTCTCTCCTCTGTATCTTGATGTTGCACCATATACATATACACACACACACACACACACACACACACACACACACACATATATATATATATATATATATATATATATATATATATATATATATATATATACATATATATATATATATATATATACATATATATATATATATTCAGTCCAACTATACATGAAAAGAAAAGCTCTGGATGAAGCAGACGGGTCATGGGTGACTCACCTGTTAACATCACCAGTGCAGCCAGGCACGCAAAGGCAGAGATGTCCAAGTTAAGGCTTTGAAAGTTTGATGAAAAGTCTTTAATTGATTCCAGCCACTCCCCAAAACCTCGAAGGCACTGAGATCTGTGCAGCACAAGTCCATTACAGAATACAAATTTGTCTTCTGCAAGGATGGATCTGTAGAGGAAGAGAAGGAAAGCAATACATGAATAAGGGCGAAAAAAAGAAAACCATACCTGCTGAAAGAAACGGGGCACTAATCAGTCAATCAATCACTCATTTATTCATTTTACTACCTGTTTAATTCTGTTCAGGTTAACAAAGAGCTGAGCCCCACATGAGCAGCACTACAAGGAAATACCTATCCCTGGATGCCAATCAGAAGTTAATCAAACAGTTTATAATTTATGGAGAGCATTACATAATCAACAACTACAAAAAGGAATATTATCATTCACATTTCTGAAGATCTAGTGGTCTGTTTAACTTTTGTTTTAGACCTTCGGAGCAGCACGATTTTTTAATTATTGAATAAAAGCTAATGTGTCAAAGTGATGGGGCATTTTGGGACAGGGGCCCAATGGAGCATTTGTGGGCCACAAGGAATGAGACGGCTTTAATCCAAGTGCCAATGGGTAGGCTGGGAATGAAGGCGGGAGCTCTCCAGTTTGCAACTATTATACCATACAATGAAGTGAACTCCAGCTTCCCCAATTGGTGTTTTTACACCTTAAGAGGAAATTTGGATTGGCAATATTCAGGATGGATGTAGAACAACAGCAGCTCTGTGAAACATTATGGTAATAAGGTTACAAATCAATGGTGCCTACACCAGCATTTATAACAGCAGTTTGGAAAGCTGCACAACGTAGAACAGTGGTGAGAACACAACAGAAGTGAGAATAAAAGAAAGGGTATAATGCATTTTTAACAACATAACATGCTTCTTCTCTGGTGCATAGCCAGAAACAACTCTGGATATTGTGCCCAGTACATTGCAGAGCCCACTCACATAGCACACCTGCACTCACACAAAGTCATGTTAGAATAACCAATTAACACACATCAGGAGAACAAGCGAACCTGAAGGAAAACTCACTCTGACACAGGGGAAACGTACAAACCTTACATGGTCCGGGGCTGGACCTGGAATCTGAACTCAGGACGCTGGATCAATAAGATACCACTACACCACCATGCACCCTGTATCTTTTATACCGTATGTCAAAAATAATTAAGTGTATAACTAATAACTTTCCTAAGTTCAGATGCAGCAGCACACATCCATCACGGAGAGAAAGGTGAACATGCATAGTTGTGTATGTATGTGTATTTACATAATGTCAACATATAGACATGCATGCTCCAAACCAAATATTAACCAATTATTATCAAACACATCTACTCCAGTTCAAGTTTTCAGCAACACTGGATGCAAGGCCATCACAGGGCCTTTACACTGTCAGATCAGAGTTACCAGTCAACCCAACAATCTCCTCTATGGGAGAAAATCTCTTGCAGACAGGGAGAACATGTGTGCTTCATTCACAGAGTGCCTGTCTGAGGATTTGAACCCAGGATTCCAAAGCTGTGAGGCAGCAGCACTAACCACTTTGAATCCAAATGTAAAATTGTCAGAAAATCAAGCTCACTCTTCAAAATATCACATCATTAGATAAATCACTAGTTCACTTTCACACAAAGCACCATCACAGAAGAATTCAGTGTAAGGTATAGCATTGCATTCGGAAACCCACATAACACAGGGTCATGGTGGGGTTGAAGCCTTTGCAAGGGTCAATGAGTGTAAGGCAGTATTGAACCCTGGGTTGGACACCGGCCCATTGTGAGGTCTATTCGCACACATATGCACATGTCTTCGGAATTTGTGTGGAAAAAAACAGAGTTCTGAGAGAAAATCCTGGGTCTATGAGTTGGGGTCTATGAGGTCACGGTGCTAATCAGTCCTTATTTTACATAGCATCTTACATAGTGTAAGTGTCATCAGGGATCGTCTGGTGTCCCGATCAGGTCAAGTACTGACCACTTGCCAGGAAGGCAGGAAAGAAGTATGCAGAGATCAAAGGCATTTCCATAGCCTATACTGCCCAGATATACTAGAAGGCAGCATTCTTGTCTCATTGTCCCTACTTTTCAAACCAAACGCATGATGGTAAATGAAGTCCCGTGCTACAGTCCAGTGGTACACTATGCCTACCACTAGGGGGAACTACAGGGAGGAACCTTCTCTGTCTTCTAAATACTTCCGGTGGACCTGGAAATGCTTCCATTGGGCTATGCCCCGGGACCGGTTGTATTCCTGATATAGGGAACTTCCCTGCCACATCTGGGTGAGTCAGAGCTGGGAGGAAGGAAGGCAACACTCGCTGGAGGGAGGTGGACAATGGGAAAAGAGAGACTGAAGAGCAAGTTTTACTCTGTGTTGGCTGTGTTAATTGTCCTCTTAAGAGTTGTGTTTCGTGTTAAATGCTTAATGGAAGGGTTTCCCACAATAAAAATCCTTTTATTGAACAAGAGAGGTGTTGGGTCTTGTGTGTCCAGTACTCTCCACAATAACAAATGGCATCACAAGATGCTGTAAGAACAAAGAATAATACAACCCAAGACATCATTAGGAAATAAGGTAAACTACAGATAATTTAATATACCCTATTAGTCACATTTTTATTTTATAAAATGCGTTTCAAGATAAATACCATCCATCACAAGGCACTTTACAAAATAAAGAAGCATTTGCAAACAGGCTGCATTTTGGGTTTGTGTGGCATGGACAAATCAGATTATTTAGGTATTTTTAGCTTTTTTTCTCACAGCCCACTTATTTAAAAATTAAATCAAGAAAAATATATACAATTTAGAACACCTCAGTTTTCCCAATTTTTCTTCAAATATAATTATTTGAATGCAATGAATGAACTAGAATGATGAAAAGGCAGGTTACAAATTTCAGATGTTCTGCATTAATTAAAGTAAATTAAGCCTTGCAAATTGAAGCAAACAATTTGCACAGGTGTCCCATTTTCTGTTGATTACTTAAAAACCCTCTGTCTTAAAGCAGAGTTGGAACAGACTGTGTTACTAAACTCTCTGAAGTACTACTTGAACAACATTCCAGTGATAATGGCAAGAAAATGTCAATTAACAAATCAAATGTGGCAGAGCAGTATTACCCTTAGAAGTGTAGGCTTTTCATTTAGAGAAATTGCAAGGAAAAGTGTCAGTGGGTACAGTGGTGTCCTACACAATTCAAAGGCAATCGGAAACTGAAAGAAACTTTGATAGGAAAAGATCTGGCAGACCCAAAGTCACAAGCCAATCACAAGACAAGTTTCTGTAGGTCACCAGCTTGTGCGATAGGTGCCTCACAGAACAACAGCTTCAAGCACAGCTTAACAGCAGTGGAAAAGAGCAAGTCTCAGTTTGTACTATGAAGAGGAGACTTTGTGCTGCTGGTTTGACAAGGCAAATGGCAGCAAAAAAGTAATTCCTTAAAGGACATAATAGGGCCTTGAAGTACTGGCTGTGGATTACTGCAATATGCAATTAAAAAAAAAAACTAAAAAATAATAACAGCCCCTTGAGGATATGTTTTTGCTTAGACATCCAGCTGTTTTTAAAAATGTGTAAGACATTCTGGGACTAACCTGCTGGTGATAAGAATTAGTGGATGCCATGGCCTCATAAACACACCTGTTATAGAGTACTGTGATGCCAGCTGAGTACTTGCCGGTCCCTCATCTCCTATGCAGAAAATGCTGCTGTGCCATCCAGCTCCCCTATCTGGAAAATGCTTCCCTCTAGGTGAGAATTTCACGGCCAGTCAGTATTGGATGATAAGTGCCTGAGAGTTATCTCAGTAACCAAATCAATTTCTCTCATAATCTCCTTTCTAACAAGTGGCCATAATGCCCAGAGCCAGGATAAAACAAGTAGGGACAAATATTAAATGCTAATTCTTGTGCTCTGTGGCTGTCCTTGGGGCAAATAGCTAGCATGTGGTTTATTAATGTTTGCTAATGGAGTTATGAGATGGGTCACCTCCCTAGGAGGCAAACAGAGCATTAGGCTTTGGAGTGTCGAGTGCTATGGAGTGTGGGGGGTGAGGTATGGCGATGTCAAAGAGTCTACATTTGAAAGCAGAACATCTCTGGAAGGCTGGCTTAGAATGTGAACTCCAATTTTAGCCAAAACAAATTCACAGGCAAAAGACAATAAATTCTGGCAGACGCCATGTCTCCTAAAGATTATTTTATGTTTTAAAGAAACACCTTCGAATAGCAGCTGTACTACAAATACATATTACTGTATGTGTCAACTCAAATGGCAAAATTAGTACAATTCAGCTAAATATAAGACATTGGTGGGGGTCCGCCCAACTGTCTGTTCTGTGAATAGAAATTACATAGAAATTGAAATTGTATTATACATATATAAAAGACTAAACTGTCGTCATTCAACATTCATCACAAGCTTCTTATTTTTTAGCCTCTGTAAATATTGTTAGCCTTGTGCAGGAAAGGCTACCACGTTTAAAGGGATGACAAGGAGAGGAAATGTAAACAAGCAGAAAGTTGAAACCAAAAATTAGTCCTAACGAAAATCAATAATCAAATCTAAAGAATGAAAATAGTAGTAAAAGAAATCAAAGCAAAAGACAGAATGAGGAAATCCTACTAACACAACTAACACATGCACAAAGATAGATTTTTGTTTGATATCTGCAACATTGTGACATTTGACATAGTGGTGCATTGATGGCTTTAACCATGCAACAGAACAAGCTGGTGGCCAGGAAACAACAAAATGGCAATGAAAACGCTGCAAAACAATTTCTGGCAACTGATAACAATTTATACGATAAAAATAAAAGCAGAAGTCTGATTAAAGATAAACCTAACTGGGAAATAACCATTAATAAAAAAAGGATAAATGAAACATTTCAAATCATAACAAATATGACCATATTTCATCATAATGCCCCATTATGATTCATTCACAAAAAATGGAAGTAGGCCTAAAAAAACAACCCACACAAAAGACCAGGTCTATCCTTAATTCAGGTCTGGAACCATGGATTAGGCTGCTCCCTAGGCAGCCTAACCCCTACTCAAAAGGCAGGCCCAGAAATTGGACTGAGGCTGTCAGAAGTTTACAAAAATGGAATAAAAGGATATCCAAATAACTAAACAAAGTAATTTATAATCTAAGAAAGTGTTAGTCAAAAAAGATCAGAAAAGTCAGGAAAGGAAAAATGGGCTAAAATGGGTTTTGTTTAGACAAATCTTAGAGTGTGTGTGTGTCTGTGTGTTCACCCTGCTATGTTCTGGTGTCCTGTCCAGAATTTGTTCCTGTCTCACACCCTATGCTACCTGGAATAGGCACCAGCAACACAATGACCCTGGTATGGGTTAAGTGAGTTAGGAAATGAAATTACATGACATGAAAGAACCTTAGGTTCCTCCAATTTGTATCCCAATACATAACTTGTTTGCCATTGCTTGGCAAGTGCAATTACTCAGCTGTTACCTGGAGCAGTTTAGTTAGCCATTATATAAGAATGTGTTCATGTGATCCGTGGCTAAAGCCATTAGTGTTTTTGTTAAAGCCTTAGAATTTCTTTCTGGATTATGGTACTTTTTTCTATTTCTGTTTTTGATTGTAAGATTCATGCCTGTCCTTGTCAATTTCCATACCTCCACACCAATGAGCTATACAGTTCTAACTACTCAATGGGAAGAAGATCATTAAGCTTTGCAGGAGAACAAGCATTCTGCGTATGAGGCCAGTAATGGCCATGGCTGTCACAATGAAATAAGCAGCCAGTATTTTCCACACATCTTGGCAGCCTAAGCAATTAACCATGGATAGGGTACCATTTCATTTCTATCTCCATACTAGAAATAAAATGCCACGTCCAGAGGATACCAAACCAATACTACCACTGCCACTGCCGCTGCTTTAGTATAAGTATATTTTAAAAATGCACGTCTCAAGTTCTAAAGCAATCACCTGGTTTACCTGTAGAGTTGTTACACTCTATTCTGTCTCTTAATATTTTTTGTAGTGATTTTTAATTCTTTATTTGCCATATACAATTTCTTGTATTAGGAATTTGTCCTTTTTTAGCAATTGCACGTTAAGGGCCTTCCTCAAGGGCCCAACAGAGTAGCATTCCTTCTGTCACTGCCAGGATTCAAACCAGCAACCTGTGAGTAACCAGCCCAGATCCTTTAGCCAGAGAGCCATCATTCTGCAACCTTGTGATAGATCTGCTCCCATCCCATGACCGTAATACAGTTTTAATAGTAGTAGATTGTTTTTCTAAATCAGCCCACTTCATATCGCCCAAGAAGTTGTCTTCCGGTCAAGAGTTGCCACGTGCTTTTCTTAACAAAATTGTTCATCTGCATGGCTTTCCCTCATCCAGTGTTTTACATCGAGGACCCCAATTTATTTTTTGCTTTTCACCATTTTTTTATAAGAAGAGGGGTTATGGTGTTAATTCGACGTCTCATTATCATCCTGAGGCAAATGGGCAAACAGAAAAGGTCGACCTTACCTCAGTGAAATTTCTTAGATGCACTGCCAATTCTAGAAATACGTTACCAATTTCAGAATTTGCCTGTAATGTCCTGATTAATTCCTCTTTGAAAATGTCAGTGTTTGAATGTTAGTATGGATTTACATGCCTGTTGTTAGATGTGCCTCAAGTTTCATCATCTGTATCTAGTATGACAAAGTATCACACAGGTCTTTATGCAGTGTGGCGACTAGCAAGGGAGAATCTGACAAAGGTCGAAACCTCTGCAAAATGGATCAAGGACCACAAACATAAGCCATCCTCAGAATACTGAGTTGGATATGTGGCACTGTTTCAGGGAGGCACACAAAGTTCCAGTCCAAAAATTTATCCAGTCTTTCGTCTAAACTCAAAATTCTAAGCAGAACCATTACTCTAAAAACTAAAAAACAAAGAATTGAAACCAGTGAGTGTTAAGTAAAGTACACACTAACAAAGAGGATTTGTTTTTATTAATGTCTGCAAACTTCGATAGCTAGAAAGTGCATGGTGCTGACCTCATTTATCAACCTGAACCAAGTACTCCCAGTCTTCCCTGAGAGGCAATTATAAGAATAATAAACAAACATTACGACTCCCATAAAAACAATAATTGCATCACGGAAAATTGACACCAAATTTTAACATTTGGAAATACACTACAGATAAATGCATAAAATTTAGAACCTGTAACAGGAGGAAATCAGAACTGAGAGACACAACAAAGAGGTCTGAAAAATGTAAAATAACTGCTGATCATAACAGGGCAGAATGTGAGGTTTGTGATGTGAGACATCTGCCTGAGGGTTCCATTTCATAAATTAGCATTACAGTTTTTTTGACCTTATTCAGTTTTGATGAGGGAAAGGCCAGACACATACAAAGTTGCTCTTCAGTGTAAGATACATTCCACATTTCATGTATCTGACTGAAGCATTTCGTTCAGTTCATTCACCAGTTCAGGTGGATGGTTCTAAAGAATTTGATATCCAATAATTTTTGGATTTTAGACATCGTGGTTCTCATGTGTAATACTTTGCCTAATAGCATGGCTATAGTTCAGAAGACCACTCTTAGGTACATTTGGGCCTGTTCATTCACCTCATTTGTTGACAATATTTTCATACTTGTGTCTCTCCCATACCCAGTGGGCACGTCTGGAGGCCATGCCAAGGCAAGTTTCTATGTTATTATTTGGTTTTGTTTTAAGTTTTTTTTCCTACATTTTTCAAAACTTTATTTTGGACTTTATATGTGCAATTATATAATGTTTTGGATTGATAAATTAATTTCTGGTGTTTATTTTTAATTTTGAACATTTTTAAAAGAGTGGAAAATGTTTTTTTCTGATTGCATTTTGTTTTTTCATGGGCACTGCCATTGTGAAGGTTCTATGTATACTGCTATTAGCGTGGCTACCACAACAGAATGACCAGAGGTTGCAACCTGTGGTGTCATTATGCCTACAATATAAAGGTCAGTACCACACACTACCTAGTTATCCAAGACTGCGGATAAAAACTTGTTTTTGTGTGCTTTGCTTCATATTTGACCTTAACTAGTAGACCTCTAAGCTTTGTTTTGAAATTCATATAACATTTGGGAGGGCGGCATGGTGGTGCTGTGGGTAGCGCTGCTGCCTCGCAGTTAGGAGACCCGGGTTTGCTTCCCAGGTCCTCCCTGTGTGGAGTTTGCATGTTGTCCCTGTGTCTGTGTGGGTTTCCTCCGGGTGCTCCGGTTTCCTCTGACAGTCCAAAGACATGTAGGTTAGGTGCACTGGCAATCCGAAATTGTCCCTAGTGTGTGCTTGGTGTGTGTGTGTGCCCTGTGGTGGGCTGGCACCCTGCCTGGGGTTTATTTCCTGCCTTGCACCCTGTGTTGGCTGGGATTGGCTCCAGCAGACCCCTGTGACCCTGTGTTAGGATATAGCAAGTTGGATAATGGATGGATAACATTTGGGTTTTGTTGAAAGATAAGACTAATTTTGGCTTTAGACTTAAGCTTGGCATAATGGCTTTGCCTCTTTTCCTGGTTACTTCATAAAAATTCACTTGCCTTTTCCATCAGTTATAATGTGTACATTTTGAGCATGTAACATACCGCAGACTGACATGCTGGCTGAATTCTAGCACACATTTCCAAAGAGAAAAAAAAATAAAAGCTCAGAATACAACATACTGCAATTTGGCTACAAGGTCAGAACTGCATTTTGTGTCCATACATTGACTCATTTTATATATACAGTATAACACATTATATATATAGAGTTGAAATAATGTATGAAATATGATACTATATAAATAAAATTATTATTATTATTATTATTATAGGCCAAGTCATAAGGCAGTCTTATGTTGTGTGTATATACGTGTATACATTTTAGGGGATTGTGCTTGTGCAACGAAATTTCTTTGCAATGACATGCATTTAAAATCAGAAAACAATAATCTGCCTTTCAGAATTTTGAACTTGAATAGATGGCCGCCCCATAACACTCTTACATTTGAGTTAAACGGCCCAAAGCTCTGAAGTGTGCATGACTTATGTGTATTTTTGAGTCTGCAGATGCCATACACAATGCAAATGGATGTTTCTATTTGTGTGCATTGTTGGCACAACATGTGCAGGGAATGTGAGCAAATCTGTGCAGACACAAAAATTAGGAGGTGTCTGTGCAGTTGTCCAGACTGATGTCAAAATCGGGTTATTTTGTTTGCAGCTTTGTATATGTGGAAATTATAAACTGACTGCTAAGCCCCTTCCAGTTATTTTAATATGAAGGGCTGTGAGGTTAATTGCACATCAAATACAATAAGGAAGCCACTTAAATGTTTAGTATCAATCAATTGATCTTTACATTATATAACTTCATTCACTAGAGTTCACTATCACAATGTGCTTTACAAAGAAAACAGAGCACATATCAAAGTAACAAAATAAAAAAGACTGTTCAATACATGAAAAATTACAGGGAAATAAACTTACAGGAGTCTACACAAGAATGGATGAAAAGAAATGTGATGAATGGTCTTAGATGACAATACAACAGGATCAGGGTCCATGCAGTCGATGGCAAAAGATTTGAATTGGAGGATACAGCTACAGGTATAGCTGATTAAAATGTGAGAGAGAAGAGGTGAGTTTAATGTGAACTACACAAACAGACAATAGCGGGCATAAACAGATATCAAGAGCTCACTAGTAGCTGAATGTGTTTCTTTGCACTTAGTTCAGTTATGGTAAAGGTGTTTGTTTAAATGGCTGGCTGTATGAGAAACATCCTTATTTACAAGTACACTCAAAAGCCATCAAAATAGATGGTTTGTTATATATTTTATTATTATTATTATTATTATTATTATTATTATTACTAGTAGTAGTATGTTTTTTATCTTTTTTGTGGAAATTAATATTTTTTGTAAGGTAGCAGTATATTGCGTTGCATTGAATGTATGAATTGCACTATACATCATTTTTTCTTATTATCATTATTATTATTATTATTACTATGGTAAATAGCTTTCAAAACCTGTTCTGCACATCATATATACTATACATTTTTCATTCTAGAGTGTGTCAGATGTGTGACTGTCTAATTAACACCATGGCCCACAATCAAGAAATCCACCCGTCTTTAAGCTGCTTTTCAGGTCTGGTAGGAATTCTCATAAAAATGACAGGGCCAGACCTTTGGTGAAAGCAGCTGAGCACATTGGTGATGCTGAACTCTTGGCTTTGCTCCACTTGACTGCAGGAGTGCTTGCTGCTGCTCTGACTTGCACCGCCCAAGTCAGGAAGGGGAAAGGCGCCCTGGCAGAAGACAATCGTTCTCAACAGGCTTTTATTTCCTTGTGCTGTAGTCTGGGGCTGTCCCATTTGCAGAGGGGCTGCAAGCAAATCTGCATGCTTAATCAGTTCTCAGTAATACAAAAAAAAAAAAACAAACAGGTTCTGTGCCAGCATACCCTCCCTAGAAATGAGCAGCTTAATGCATAAATGGGGCCAAAGTGAAGTTATACATACTGTATATAACTATGTATTTTAGCTAAAAAACACATTCATACACATTTTGAGCAATAACATATGCTACCCTCCGTCAGCTTGCCCATCAGGCTCTCAGGAAGAGTATTATATAAAAATAAATTGCTGCTGCTGTTGTAAGCAGACTCGTTTGAAAAAAGAAGATACATTGCAAAAGAAATGCTCATTCTTTTCATCACCAGATGCGCAATGCTTTTCTCTACCATAGGAAACAACACAGTGCATCTTAACATTGACAAGACATTGGTGAGCGGAGTGCACAGAGCAGCCTGAGCACAAGACCTACCTATTAGCAAGCCTCAGCACAAACAGGTCCAGAAAAACGGATTCAATGAGGAGGGTCTGGTCTTCCTTGGGCAGCTCATTAAAGCCAGGGATTTTATCTGCCCAGGCCCGGGTGGCATCCATGGAGACCGTAAGAAGGCTGTAAAACTGCTGTAAGTGCTGGGAGTCTGAAGCGGCCGTTGGCTGGTCAGTAGCACAAAACTGCAAAGAAAATGGAGACATGTTTAAATATGTGCAGGAAAAGTGTGGAGACGCTGTCCAGGGTTCTGGAATTTATCACATACATAAAGCAGGCAGTAAGACAAAGCTATCTGAGAATGAAATATGTGCTCTCTATATCTTAACAATTTGAATGTATGTTTCCTCCCCAGTGATCAATGCATCTGTGCCCCTGTCAGTCTTTTTCTGTCTGATCAACAGCTTGCACCGTATTTTTAACTTTTTTCTTAGTTTTTGTAAACGTTTAGGATTTATGCTTATCTTAATTTGTTTGTCATCTCACTGGCAATATGTCCACACCAGAATGCTGTACTACACCTTCAATGGGAAGCAGATTATTGACTTTTGTGGCAAATCAGGCCTTTTCCATGGAGGCCAATAGTGCCCACAGTTAACAGACTGACAAATAGCTAGTACGCTCCATATTTTAAATGATATTTCAAATGATATTATCTCACTGAATTTACAATGAATCAATCAAGCACAATTTAAGACAAGCTGGTGTATTACAGATATAACGTATAGAAGAGGACTGACAGGCAAAGATTTGGCAGAGACAAGAGGGAAACAAAAATGTCACAAGTCAAATCAATCCACACTGATGGTCTGTGAGCTTCCATTCGTCAGCTTGGGCTGTCACTTGAGGGTACCATCATGATATCTAAGAATGTATTAAAATACTTACTTTCATACATAGCCCTTCCAATAACACTTCTGCTTTTAATAACGTATTCAGAAATCACTGCTTAACACTGATGGTCACTTCGATATTACATTGACATTGATGGGACAGGTGTGCAGTGCTTAGCACTGATGTCTCATGGACTGAGTGTCCTGGGTTAGAATCTCACACCAGGTTGCTGTTTTGTTTGAGTTTTTCGTCTGATTTTCTTCCATCTTACAAAGATGTGTGTGTTGGTAAATTGCATTTTTCAAATATCCCTATTTTTGTGGGTACACTCTTAAAATTATAGGTGGCAATGTGGTTTTTCAGAATGATGCCATAGGGGAGCTATTTTCATTCCCAAAAGAACCATCCATGGGGAGGCTCCAGAAAGAATTGATAGTAACAGATTTGTGAAATACCAAGAGGTTCATGATTTTAAAAGGTCTCTTGCTGCATACAATACCACAAGCTAAGTTTAGGTGTTCTTGATCTGTTAGTAACCTGCTAGGTAGCCTACTAGACACATATTAGCCCCCCCCCCCCCCCCCCCCCCCCCCCCCACAAAATGCTTTATCAAGCACTGGTTCTACAAAGAACCACCCAGCCCAGTAAATTGCCATTTTTTAACCTTTGTTTTTGAGAGTACATATACATACTGTAAGTGGGCCCTGTGACAGAAGGACTTTCTGCCTTATGCCCAATGCTACCAGTTAAGACACTGACCTTCTATGACCCTGAGCCTGAATTTGATTAATTGGCTTTGAGAATGCAATTGAAAGTTATAAGTGTAATTATATGCTATGTGTATATATATATATATATATATATATATATATATATATATATATATATATATATATATATATATATATATATATATATATAGATATCCATCCATCCATCCATCCATTCTCTTCCGCTTATCCGAGGTCGGGTTGCGGGGGCAGCAGCTTGAGCAGAGATGCCCAGACTTCCCTCTCCCCGGCCACTTCTTCTAGCTCTTCCGGGGGAATCCCAAGGCGTTCCCAGGCCAGCCAAGAGACATAGTCCCTCCAGCGTGTCCTGGGTCTTCCCCGGGGCCTCCTCCCGGTTAGACGTGCCCGGAACACTTCACCAGGGAGGCGTCCAGGAGGCATCCTGATCAGATGCCCGAGCCACCTCATCTGCCTCCTTTCGATGCGGAGGAGCAGCGGCTCTATTCTGCGCCCCTCCCGGATGACTGAACTTCTCACCCTATCTTTAAGGGAAAGCCCAGACACCCTACGGAGGAAACTCATTTCAGCCGCTTGTATTCACGATCTTGTTCTTTCGGACACTACCCATTGCTCATGACCATAGGTGAGGGTAGGAACGTAGATCGACTGGTAAATTGAGAGCTTCGCCTTGCGGCTCAGCTCCTTTTTCACCATGACAGACCGATGCAGAGCCCGCATTACTGCGGATGCCGCACCAATCCGCCTGTCGATCTCACGCTCCATTTTTCCCTCACTTGTGAACAAGGTCCCGAGATACTTGAATTCCTCCACCTGGGGCAGGATCTCGCTACCAACCCTGAGAGGGCACTCCACCCTTTTCCGGCTGAGGACCATGGTCTCGGATTTGGAGGAGCTGATTCGAATCCCAGCCACTTCACACTCAGCTGCGAACCGATCCAGAGAGAGCTGAAGATCACGGCCTGATGAAGCAAATAGGACAACATCATCTGCAAAAAGCAGTGACCTAATCCTGAGTCCACCAAACCGGACCCCCTCAACACCCTGGCTTCACCTAGAAATTCTGTCCATAAAAGTTATGAACAGAATTGGTGACAAAGGGCAGCCCTGGCGGAGTCCAACTCTCACTGGAAACGGGTTCGACTTACTGCCGGCAATGCGGACCAAGCTCTGGCACCGATTGTACAGGGACCGAACAGCCCTTATTAGGGGGTCCGGTACCCCATACTCTCGGAGTACCCCCCACAGGATTCCCCGAGGGACATGGTTGAATGCCTTTTCCAAGTCCACAAAACACACGTAGACTGGTTGGGCGAACTCCCATGCACCCTCCAGGACTCTGCTAAGGGTGTAGAGCTGGTCCACTGTTCCGCGACCAGGACGAAAACCACACTGTTCCTCCTGAATCCGAGGCTCGACTATCCGATGGACCCTCCTCTCCAGAACCCCCGAATAGACTTTTCCAGGGAGGGTGAGGAGTGTGATCCCTCTGTAGTTGGAACACACCCTCCGGTCCCCTTTCTTAAAGAGGGGGACCACCACCCCAGTCTGCCAATCTAGAGGCACTGTCCCTGATGTCCATGCAATGTTGCAGAGGAGTGTCAACCAAGACACACCTACAACATCCAGAGCCTTGAGGAACTCCGGGCGTATCTCATCCACCCCCGGGGCACTGCCACCAAGGAGTTTTTTGACCACCTCGGTGACCTCAGTCCCAGAGATCGGGGAGCCCACCTCCGAGTCCCCAGGCTCTGCTTCCTCATTGGAAGGCATGTTAGTGGGATTGAGGAGGTCTTCGAAGTACTCCCCCCACCGACCCACAACGTCCTGAGTTGAGGTCAGCAGTGCACCATCACCACCATATACAGTGTTGACACTGCACTGCTTCCCCCACCTGAGACACCGGACAGTGGACCAGAATCTCCTCAAAGCCGTCCGAAAGTCGTTCTCCATGGCCTCCCCAAACTCCTCCCACGCCCGAGTTTTTGCCTCAGCAACCACCAAAGCCTCATTTCGCTTGGCCTGCCGGTACCTATCAGCTGCCTCCAGAGTCCCACAGGACAAAAAGGTCCAGTAGGACTCCTTCTTCAGCTTGACGGCATCCCTCACCGCCGGTGTCCACCAATGGATTCGGGGATTGCCGCCATGACAGGCACTGACCATCTTACGGCCACAGCTCTGGTCAGCCGCCTCAACAATAGAGGCACGGAACATGGCCCATTCGGACTCAATGTCCCCCACCTCCCTCGGGATGTGGTCGAAGTTCTGCCGGAGGTGGGAGTTGATTCTACTTCTGACAGGGGGCTCTGCCAGACGTTCCCAGCAGACCCTCATAACACATTTGGGCGTACCAGGCCTGACCAGCATCCTCCCCCACCATCGAAGCCAACTCACCACCAGGTGGTGATCAGTTGACAGCTCCGCCCCTCTCTTCACCCGAGTGTCCAACACATGTGGCCGCAAGTCCGACGACACAACCACAAAGTCGATCATCGAACTGAGGCCTAGGGTGTCCTGGTGCCAAGTGCACATATGAACACCCCTATGCTTGAACATGGTGTTCGTTATGGACAATTCTTGACGAGCACAGAAGTCCAATAACAAACCACTCGGGTTCAGATCGGGGGGGCCATTCCTCCCAATCACGCCCTTTCAGGTCTCACTGTCATTGCCCACGTGAGCATTGAAGTCTCCCAGCAGAACGAGGGAGTCCCTAGAAGGTATGCCCTCTAGTACCCCCTCCAGGGACTCCAAAAAGGGTGGGTATTCCAAACTGCTGTTCGGCGCATACGCGCAAACAACAGTTAGGACCCATCCCCCCACCCGAAGGCGGAGGAAGCCTACCCTCTCGTCCACCTGGGTAAACTCCAATGAACAGGCTCCAAGTCGGGGGACAATAAGTATACCCACACCCGCTCGGCGCCTCTCACCGGGGGCAACTCCAGAGCGGTAGAGAGTCCAGCCCCTCTCAAGGAGATTGGTTCTAGAGTCCAAGCTGAGCGTCGAGGTGAGTCCGACTATATCTAGCCGGAACCTCTCGACCTCGCGCACTAGCTCAGGCTCCTTCCCCTTCAGAGAGGTGACTTTCCACGTCCCAAGAGCCAGCTTCTGTAGCCGAGGATCGGACCGCCAAGGTCCCCGCCTTCGGCCACCACCCAACTCACACTGCACCCGACCTCTTTGGCCCCTCCCATAGGTGGTGAACCCATGGGAAGGGGGACCCACGTTGCCTCTTCGGGCTGTGCCCGGCTGAGCCCCATGGGTGCAGGCCTGGCCACCAGGCGCTCGCCATCGAGCCCCACCTCCAGGCCTGGCTCCAGAGGGGGGCCCCGGTGACCCACGTCCGGGCAAGGAAAAACGCCATCCAAAGTTTTCATTCATCATAGAAGGTTTGTTTAACCGCTCTTTGTCTCATCCCTCACCTAGGACCAGTTTGCCTTGGGTGGTCCTACCAGGGGCATAAAGCCCCGGACAACAGAGCTCCTAGGATCATTGGGACACGCAAACCCCTCCACCACGATAAGGTGGCGGTTAAAGGAGGAGTATACTGTATATATATATAAATGTATAACTATTATATAATTATTTTTGTTTTGATAAGTTTACCAGTAGAGAAAAGAGCAGTTGGCTTTTACTCCTCTCACAGTTGGTGAATGATTAACTAAGCGATTTCCCTCATTGACTAAAATGCTTAATATTTAGACATAAACACAACTAAATCTAATGCATTCACACACAAATGTAACATAACATGTTATTTCATTCTGCGTAATCCATTTCTAAGTTGTTGGAGCCTGAAGTCAATCCTGGCAACATTAGGTGCAAGGCAGGAGCTAATCCTGGACAGGGTACCAGTCCATCACAATGCCCACTGACACACACACCCACTGTGTCACCTTATGATCACCTCCCCACATTCCCATATATATATACCATATAAAAGAGAAGAAAGGGTAAAGATTAATCCAATGCTAGAAAAAAACAGAAAAGAAGGCCAGAAGCATTAGATTTCAACTGCATAAATTCATCATGTATCTACTGCACACATGCTCAGGTAGTATGGCCAAAATGGTGGGTAGCTAACGGTAAATGAGGGGCATGAAATCTGTTTGTTTTCGCAAAGGTTTTCTTCATGAGTTAATGAAGCCTTTCACATCCCATCATTATCAGAAACTTGTATAAAAATGACCAGGCCTAGTTGTCCATTATTCTGGCAAGAACAGCTACAAGGCAAGAACTTAATGAGTGAATGACGGATGATTATCAGGGCTTTTTTTGCAGTAGCTTCAGTAACAAAGAAGACATCACAATAAACTAAATATCCGCCTAGGGACAAAAAAAGTTCTATCTATCTATCTATCTATCTATCTATCTATCTATCTATCTATCTATCTATCTATCTATCTATCTATCTATCTATCTATCTATCTATCTATCTATCTATCTATCTATCTATCTATCTATCTATCTATCTATCTATCTATCTATTGTCACACACGTGCGAGTAGGAGGACGTTGTATGGACCAAGCAAAGGTAATTCCATGACAGGCCAGGGAGTGGTGGGGTGCACTAAACGTTCTCCTGTTATCTCTACAGACCAGCTGCAGGAAAACCTGTCTGATTCAGAGCTGATGACGTCGCTTCCAGTGCACAGATTAACGTCAGAAGAACATCACTTCGGGTTCTCCAACATCATTTCCGGTCTGATCCCTTAAAGCCGCCATCTTTGCAAACCCTCATCAGTTCTATCTATCTATCTATCTATCTATCTATCTATCTATCTATCTATCTATCTATCTATCTATCTATCTATCTATCTATCTATCTATCTATCTATCTATCTGTCTGTCTGTCTGTCTGTCTGTCTGTCTGTCTGTCTGTCTGTCTGTCTGTCTGTCTGTCTGTCTGTCAGTCAGTCAGTCAGTCAGTCAGTCTAAAACATGCTGATGATTTAAAAGAAGCGTTGTCTAGGAAGATAAGGGCACTGAAGTGTAATGGACATCATCAGTAAAAGGCAACTGTGGCTCAAAGAGGATACTTCTATATTGTATTGTCTACATATTATTATGAAGAGCAAGGTTAAACAGACAAGTGAGTTCCCTAAAACCAGCTGACTGCAAATTTCGTTCGTAGTTGTGAGTTGATATTTTCTAAAAGAGCAGTCTATGAAAATGCTCAGCAATGCTTGCTACAATCTTTGGGAAGCAGTACACATAACTGGTGCTAAAAAGAGCAAATATGTTGAGATAGTATCTCCGGTGAATATTGAGAGAGACCAGAAAAGGGCCATGCCAGTTTGATACCAGAAAATCAAATAGAAACACAGGTGACACAGCACAGGAACAAGCAAAAATCAAAGTCAAAGACAGAAAGGTGGTCAAAAACCAAAATAAATCTAGCACTTGGCCTACATGAATTGCAAGCTGTCGCTCAAGATCTTTGAAGTTTAAACCACCTAGTGATACCAAAACACAGGAACCACTGTCATATTTATAGCACAACTACCATTTATGTCACAAATGCAAAAATCGTAGTCATGTGTCACATAAACAAATGAACGAAATAAAAAATGAACTTGGTGAAAACAAACAAAAATGGTTGGAAATCTCCAAAAATATGTTTCACCTAATACAAAAGTAACAAATACACAAAACCTGTGTATTAAAAGGTGAAATTACTTCAAAATGCATTTGACTAGTGAGCAGTGGAGACTTTCTGTTTGGAGAGAGGAATCATACCCTGCTGTGTTTTGATGCCAGAGAAGACACAATGGCCTGAAGACTTCGTTCAAGCACTGAATGGTTCTAGAAGTTCTGTAAAGCTGTGACATGCATTTTCCTGGTCAGCTTTGTGGGTGCACATTCCCTTAGTACTGTATATAATGTCAGTGCTAACCTTGCCTTTGGCATCTCATTGCATTTTTTCTTGCCTGTGTACTGGGGGGATGTCAATTACCCAGGACAACAATGTCCCTATTCACGGAACTAGATGGCTCTGTCACTCCATGGATTGATTAAGAAGACACCACAGTTCTCCATGTGCCCCACGGCCTTCTCAGCCACAAGTTCACATTTATGGATGATCTTTGCACAATATTTTCTTCCACATCTATCACAAGAAGTGATTAATGAGAAAGTGGAGAGAGTTTCTTCTTGAAGAAATCCAGATAATGATAAATTATGTGCCATACTGATTATAAAGCGGTTTGGCTTGTTATATGAGTGACTTCTTATATCTCCACAATTTGGCACAAACTAAACACATTTATAGATGGAGATATTTGGGTTTGCACAATGTCACAGTAATTCGCACTGTTGTCCTGGCCTTGATTGTGATGTCTATTTGCATTTTCTAGTTGTACCCATGTGTTTCAAAAGACACGTATGTTAGGGTGACTATAAATCATTCCACTGGGTGTGTGTGAGTGGGCTGACACGATGCCAACTCAATGCAGGAACTGTGTCCAGTTCTTAATCAACAGGTTCCTGAACAGGAATAAACAGGTCCATTTTATGAAGAAAAGAAGGAAGTAAGGAAGTGTGGATGATTCAGTTCAGGACGAGAGGTGGCTCACTTGCCGCCATGCTTACCCTGGAGTAGTCGAGCTCGCGTGGTACAGAGTCTGAAAGGGCTCTCACTAAGGCATTGATGAGGCTGACTGGAGGTGAGGGGGGAGATGGTTCCGGCTGCAGTGGACTCTTTGGTTTGGATGGCAAGCGACCCCTTCTGCCTTTCAGATTGTCAGTACGAACCACTGGGGAAAAGAAAGAAACAAAAAATCAATTGTTAGAACAGGAAGCCATAAAGCTTGGGCTTATTTCAACTAAAACACAGGCCTTTTGAGGAAAGGGCAGAATACAACTCTCGATACGCTGGAGCTTGAGAGGAACAGGAGATTGCATTCAATTCAGTTTATTTTTGTTAAGCACACTTCTACTTATGAACCCAGATGCACTCACAATAAAACTTGACAAAAAGTAAGATCTCACATACAGTACTTGCTGAAGGAAATGTGCAAAGATTTTTTAATATATTATTTGCAAAGACATTCAACATAATTTATGTATATTAAGCATATCTTAATGATTCTCAATGATTTTAAACTGACTTCATAAAAGGAGGCCACAGCAGTAACTCGTCTCTCATCTCAGTGGTGCTAATCACTCTTTCACTGGACCACGACAATGTAATTTATTTAGTATAATGTCAAGTGAAGTGGCTATGTTGTCATACCATCCATACACAAAATTAAAACACACAGTGGCACAAAATAATGTTCCCCAGGGCTGCAGTGCAAAATTTACACATACATACTATACTATAATAGATAATTAATTCATGTAATAAGAAGGTTCAGAAAATGCACAGTTTCATCAAATACAAAGTTTTGTAATTAAATAAAATGTTTTATAATCCTTATATCTATATACAGATTACAGACGACACTTTACATTTCACCAATTTTAATCATCGTGCATATACTGTGAAGCAGTGTATAGCGTAGAGCTACGCAACATGCAGAAATGAATGCAGTAAATATTTAGATAGTAATACAAACACACCAGAAACTCGAATTTGGACAACCTATGTAAAGAATACAGATTTCAGGGATGATGTAAATGTGTGTTTTTGTAACTGTACGAGTATTGCATTCATATTTTTACTACATTTTTGAGTGCAAGCATGTGTGCCATTTCTTTCATTTCCATCACGCAGCAGGCTTCAGATATTTTTGGCATTTATTTATCATTGCCAGTTTGTACACATGGCCAAGCATATGTTACTTGATCTAGACCAACCTTAAGAGCAAAAGTTAAAGTAAAAGATCTTGATACAGAAAAACAAAGAAAACTAATTCCCAATGAGAACAGATTGATTACTCAAAATATTGTGTATAAGGAAGGATTTTATTTTTAAATATGTTATTTAATTCAACAAGGAGATGCATAAGCAAACAAGAATATATATACAACAAGCATTTAAGCATACAACTTACATGTTGTCACGTATGTGCGTCGGAGGAGCACCTTCTGGGATCATTAGAGGTATGTCGTACCACCCCGAGATGAGAGGGGATGCTGTCGCTAACTGTGTCATCTCCCTTACCCGCCACAGCTCAGAGAACAATGCCCCGTGAAGCCAACTGACCCGCCCCTTCCAGTCACAGCACTGTCAAACCTCGGCTTCCCAGAAGAGGTACTGGACTGAGCTTTATGTTTTCATACTTATGGAATTAAACAGGATAATCCAGTTTGTGCCCCAACTTTTTACATCTCTGGGCTGCGTCATTCCCCCACTCGATGACCATGTATACATAGGAGCACACATGCATGCAAGTTATTTGTCAATTTTACCATCCCTCTTTTGCTCTTTCAGCTGCAAGTGCTGTGTTGCTGTCTAATAACACAGCCTTCTTTCTGTTGGATGTGCTGGTTTTAATGGCATTACAGATGAAATTCTATATTTACGTCTATTTCTATTGTTCCAGGGTGTCTGAGCAAAAAAAGCTCCAGAGCAGATGGACACATTCTCAAAGCAACACAGCATCAGAAATCCACCATTTAAATGGCTAGTGAACGTGGTGTGAAATGTACATCTCCATGACATCACACAGATTGTGCTTGAAGCAATAATGGTTATGACTAGTGACAGTTAATAAATCGGGCTGACTTTATCATATAATTACAACTTTTTGGATCTTGGACACTGGGAAGGTGAAACATACAGTTTTTATCATTTGTCATTTCATATAAGTAAGTACATGGACAGCTGGAAAATGAAAGGAGCTGTATAAACGAGATTACTTACATAACATTCCCAAATCCACTTAATTTATTTCATGGTTTCAAAGAAGTTGAAGCCTGTCCAAGAAGCATCGGACACATGGCAATAACCAGCCCTGCCCTGGGCAGAACATTCTAGAGAATAAAAAAAGCTGAAAAATCTCATGTGTATAATTTATATTTACATATAAATCTAGTAGGTGGAATGATAACATGTTGGTTAATGCTGCTGCCATGCATCTTCTGGGGCCTGGTTCTATTCATGGCCTAGTTACAGTCTCTCATGAGTTCACCTATACTCCAGGTACTCCATTTTTCCCCCAATATCTTGAAAATGTGTTTGACAACTTATTCTAAACTGGCCTGATAAGAGTAATTGCAGACATAGACTGAATAATAAACTGAGGATAATAACCTTCAGGTTTATTTGTTATTTCCTCCAGATTTACAGCAACACCCTAATGGGAAAGCCAAATTCCTGCACCCGACAAATGTGTTTCATACTCTGCCACACCTTGCCATTCAGCATTCCAGGGACCCAGCTGATATGCTGGGACTAAATCAGCAGATCAAAGATGCCTCACATGCATCTGAAGGCATCATTACCTATCATTAAGCAAATTAAGCCTCACCGGCAAGCTCCGTAAATTGTTGCATGAAACTACATTTTTCTGCTTAATAACGCTACTGTTAGTCATTACCCATTTGTTAAGCTAATTACACAGGACAGGAAAATCGAGTCTGGTGAGCAGAAACACAATGCTGGTGCTAATGCAATCGAACCTTGCGTGACCGCATCTGAAAGAGAAGAGTACAGAGCTCTGTAAGATAAGGTCCAGGACAGTGAGATCACATGGAGGGCAGCCTCCAGGCCCCAAGAGAAGACCTTCACCTGGGAAAGTGAAATGAGAATCCTGTTCACAATTTAAGACCCAAAGTGCTCTCAGAAATGCTGATGTGACAATCCATATGTCAGAAGTTGGCTGTGGATTCAATGAGAACGGAAAAATTTTCCTGGAATGGGTCGTTGCCGTGATGGAAAACAAAAAGAAACGTTTGTGCAGAAAGAAAATGGACTGCATTCATTATACATGGCAAAGTGCATGAGACAATTACAGTACTGTGTGTCTAATTAATAGTGTTCTGAGGGCAGCTCTGCCCTGGGGAAAGACGTATAACCTTTGTACCTCCGCGCTTCACTTCACCATCTTAACATGTGAGTCAATTCAATGGGTGTGTGAGTGAACGTAACTGTGATGTCTGTGTGACTTGATTTTAGATGGTACATTTCTAAGGTGCTTTCCGTGCAAAGTATACAGGGATTGTTTCCATATGCCTATATTGTAAGACTTAGCAGGTAAAGTCACTTTCTTAGAACCAAACTTTGAGTCATCGCATGGGTCCTGCTTTTTATTTTTATAAGTTTAAGTAACCTTAGCTATTCTGTCACACCCACGCAACATGAAGAAATTCTGACACTGATCAACACATACAACTCAACAAATACTTGCTAAGATTTTGTTAATTTCTTGCATTCAAAAATCCCAATAGATAATTAATCATAACATTTTACCATATAAATATAGCAATCAAAAGCCTGTTGATATGATAGGTGCCGTATATGAGGAACTGAAAAAACCTTTCCAGTTATTATAGTCGCTTAAAAAACGGGGTGCTAGGATTAAATGGAGGTTGCAAAAAGACAAAGCTTCTGCCATAAAGGCCTTACCTTCCTTTACCATGCCCACACTGAGACACTTCTGAAACCGGCAGTACTGACAGCGATTCCGACGCCGTTTGTCCACCGGACAGTTTTTGCTTGCCAAGCAAACATATTTTGCATTTTTCTGCACAGTTCTCTGTAAGTAGAGAAACAGGAAAAGAGGGTCAGAAAAGAAAAAAAAAATCAGTTTGAAGAGACAGTTCCTTTTGCAAAGAATTAGTGAAGAACTGGCAGGTCAGATTTTAATTACAATGTGTATGGCTACAGTGCCTTCGGTATAATTAGATAAAATTAATTTCCTAACATGTTAGCCTGTAGGAAAAACAGTTTTATTAGTGTTAGCTGCTGACAATGAGAATCAGGAAAGATCGTGCTGAAGCCGGTCTCTGGAGACAGAAAGCGTTGAATGATAAAATTATTTGTGAAATTACAGGGTCATCACATGATGCCTTTGGGGGTTATATATCTCGCCTATTAATATCCCTTTGGGGGTAATTTTCTTCTCGGCTGCCTCCCATGGTGATTACTGACCTTATTAAAATAAAATAAAAATGATCCGGGGCGCACAGCTCCCGCCACCGCTGTTTTAAAGGGAATATATGACAGCAGCTAATTGAGCTCATCACAGAGGAGAAGGGAAGGGAAGGTTTGCCGGATTTACGGCAAAACTCTTTACCCTTTTATTTCCTTAAAATCACTTTGCTGTAATTTGCCACCTAATATGAAACATCTGCGTGGGAAGCCTGGCGTGGGTGGAGAGGATGATCTATCAACTCTGTTATCATAAAGATGCTGGCCACAGTCACAACATGTTGAGCATTAGAATCAGCAAACAGTCTTGGCCAACAGAGTTACACAGCATGACTCGCTAAGTTGGCCTGCCATCACCCACCTAAAGGTGAAGAATATGTCTTTTAAAAAGGCCACAAAGGGATATCACAGTCATACACTGGGTTGAGTTACAGAATGGAGTGCCTTCTTTATATAGTTTGCATGTTTTTCCCAGGTTCACATGAATATTCCCCCAGGTTTGCTTGTTAGGTGCCTGTAAACCAACGAGTATAGGTGTGTATGTTTGACTTATACTGGTCTACCTGGATCAGCTCTCCAAAGCTGAGACTGGGAAAAATCTGTTTCATAAAATGATCATTTATCAGCTGTATAACGGTGTTCAGTTTGACTCCTCTCCAGGTGCTGTGCTTTTTCTCCCACGTTCTAAAGACACGGAGGAGTTAACTGGTGACTCAAAATTGATCTGGCCTGAGTGTCTGGGCTGTGATGGACTGGCACCTAAAAGCTGGTTCCTGATTTAACAGCTAGTGATGTACTCCTGTACACCAACAATGGATTCACAAAGTATTCAGAGCCGCTCAATTTTTCACATTTTGTTTTATTGCAGCTTTATGTTAAAATTGTTTGTTTTCCCTCATCAAGCAACACTGAATACTCCAGAATGACAAAGCAAAAAACAGGACTTTAGACACTCAGGTACGTTCAATTCTATTGATCATCATGGATACGTGTCTACGCCTTGTTTAAGTCCACTTGCTGTCAGTTCAATTGACTGATCATGATTAGAAAAGGTACACATCTGTTCTTAGAATGTCCTACAGTTAAGCAAAAACCAAGCCATGAGGTTGAAGGATTGTGTTGAGGCACAGATTTATGGATGGCTGCAAAAATGTCCTGAAGGATTGTAGGTTCCCAAGAGCACAGTGGCTTTTGTAATACTTAAATTTGAAGATATTTGTAACAACCATGACTCTTCTTAGAGCTGGCCACTCAGCCAAACTGAGTGATGGTGGGAGAAGGGACATGGTAAGAGAGGTGACCAACAACCCGATGGTCACTCTGGCTGAGCTCCAGAAAATCTTTGTGGAAATGAGAGAAACTTTCAGTAGGACAACCATCACCAACCACCAATCTGGGCTTTATGACATTGTGGGCAGACAGAAGGCTTTTTTCAGTAAAAGACAAATGGAAGCCCTCCTGGAGTTTGCAAAAAGACACCTGAAGGACTTTCAGACCGTGAAAAACAGGTTTTTCTGGTCTGATGAAACTATGGTTAGTGTCATGCCTGGAAGACCTCATCACTTGTGCAATACCATTCTAACAGTGAGGCATGGTGGTGGCAGCATCATGTTGTAAGGTTGTTTATGAGGGGCTGAGAGACTCGCCAGAGTTGAGAGAAAGCTCAATGGAGCAAAGGGAAAATATCCTTAATGAAAACCTGCTCCACATCACTCTGGACCTCAGACTGGGCTGAAAGTTCACTTTGTAGCAGGACAATGACCCTAATCACGAAACAAAGATACCACAGGCATAGCTTAGGAACAGTTAAAATCAAGACGTGAACCCAATCGAACATCTGTGAAGAAACCTGAAAACAGCTGTTATCCAACCTAGTCTCCATCCAACCTGACAGAGCCTGAGAGGATCTACAGAGAAGAATGGTAAAAAATTCCCAAATCCAGTTGTGCAAAGCTTGATACATCAAACCCAAGACGTCTCCAGACTGGAATCACTGTCAGAGGTGCTTCAATCAAGTACTAAGCAAAGGGTCTGAATACTTGAGTCAATGTGATAGTTCACCTTTTTTAATTTAATAAACTTGAAAAAATCCCTAAAATCCTGTTTCAATTGTGGATTATTGAGTGTTGCTTGATGTGTTGAAAAATGAAGGTAAACAACTATAGCAGAAGGCTGCAACATAACAAAATGTGAAAAACGTGAAGGTGTCTGAATACTTTATGAATCCACTGTACAGCTGGACCGAGCAAGTTCCATGGACCAATGGTATAATTGAACTAGAAGTTATTATAAACTGATACAATCACATTTCTTATATATCTTCTAAATCTGATTACCAGGTCATGCATATATATTTGAATATTTGTAAAAGAAATATCAATATAGCCCCTTTCTAAATGTAGATAGAATTTGAAATAAAAAAGTATATTAATAATAATAATAATAATAATACATGTTTAAAGGCATTTAACAGTTATAAAAAGTTTAAAAGAGATGTAAAATAAAGCACATCATATATACAGGTCCTCTGAATGTACCTATTTAAAACTTTTTCGGACAAACACTCCTTAACTTCCCACATTTTAACTCAAAACACAAGGTTCCAATGCATTAAATATAAATATAAGTTTATATCAGTAGTTAAACACACACACACAATTGCCCAACTTAGAAGTATTAGGAACTGATCACACTAAATTACCATGAGCTAGTGTTAATGAATGGCCAACTCCGACACTGGGGTTCCAAAAAGCAGACAACTAAGTTGATCTCAGCAATGAGCAGGCCTTGACTGTCAAATCACAACAAAAAAACAAAGCAGCAGTGATAACCATAGTATGCTACTGGGTTATTTCTTAATTACAGTAAATGAGAATTGTCCCCATAAAGGAGCATTTGACACAACAACACTTTTGTAGGACATTCCTGTAGCATATACTACAGCGTGTGTGTGTGTGTGTGTGTGTGTGTGTGTATGTGACACAAGAAACTTCATGCACTTGCTTCTTGTTTTGTCCTCATCTTCTAAAAGATTTCTGACTCAGATTGTCATGTTTACTTCTTTTACTTACAGGCCCTCTTTTTTTTTACAAAATAAGATCTTTTCTGATACCAGATTTTTAGGAGTTGTAATAGCACTGACATGTATACAGAGCACAGTGAAATTCTTACTTTTGTGTCCAAACCAAAATGCCGCATATCAACACTGTCTGGTGCAGTGATAAACAAAAATGTATTTTAATACGCAACTACACTGCATTTAAAAGAAAACACATATCACTGTGGGACCCTGTGTTTTCACTATGAAAGGCTCAATATAGCTTTACTAGGGTTCAGGACAGTCACCATCACTGTCTCAACTGTGTGACCTTCAGTGGGTCACTACATCTGCTTGTGTTCTGACTGAAAAATTACATATTAGCAATTGTATTGTAGCTTTGCACTAACAAAGCACCTTAGGATGATGTTCACTGTGAAATGAACTATGGTTTATATATGTAAAGTAACAGGTTATGGCCAAGCACGAATGAGCCTGCACTGTTGACTGGCATAAGGTGCTGCAAACGTCTAGCAAGAAGACTCTTCTCAGAAGGGCATTTGGCAAAAAGAAACAATGCAATCAACTGTAAGATGGCTATGTAGTGTTGAAGTGAGGGCCGCTGTTTGCCCAGTTTTGGACTTCTTACAATTACAATCGGTTACATTTCTTTTGGTTTTTCCAACTGGATCCCAGGCAGGTCAAGTGACTTGCTCATGGTCACACAGTATCAGTAGTGGGATTTGAACCCACAACCTTAGGTATCTCAGTATTCAAGGTGGCAGAAGAAATATAAAGGATAAGACAACAAAAACAGTAAAGAAACCAAGGTGTGTTACTTAAAATTTTTTAAAAATTTTCATAGTGTGCATAAACTTCAATATTGAAATGTGATCCTGAGTGCCATTTTTGCAATTTGAGCATATGTGTGTGTATGTGTGCATCAATTTTCTGAATCCACTTTTTCAAGCAAAGTGCCATTCAGCAATGAAGAAGAATCAGGAATAAACCCTGATTTGTCTGCTCATAGATAGATAGATAGATAGATAGATAGATAGATAGATAGATAGATAGATAGATAGATAGATAGATAGATAGATAGATAGATAGATAGATAGATAGATAGATAGATAGAAGAAGGTACTATATAAATGATAGATATATAAAAAATTATTTGCATTTATATAGCGCTTTCTGCGGTGGGTTGGCACCCTGCCCGGGATTGGTTCCCTGCCTTGTGCCCTGTGTTGGCTGGGATTGGATCCAGCAGACCCCCGTGACCCAGTTTGGATTCAGCGGGTTGGAAAATGGATGGATGGATGGATAGCGCTTTTCTCACTACTCAAAGCGCTCAGCAATTGCAGGTTAAGGACCTTGTTCAAGGGCCCAACGGAGCAGAGTCTCTTTTGGCATTTACGGGATTCGAACGGGTAACCTTTCGATTGCCAGTGCAGATCCCTAGCCTCAGAGCCACCACTCTAGATAAAGGCACTATATAATAGATAGATAGATAGATAGATAGATAGATAGATAGATAGATAGATAGATAGATAGATAGATAGATAGATAGATAGATAGATAGATAGATAGATAGATAGATAGATAGATAGATATGAAAAGTACTACATAAACGAGATAGTTAGATAGAAAAGGTTCTACATAAAATAAATGGAAAACGAAAGGATTAAAAAAAGATAGACTGATATGAAAAGTGCTATATAAAATAAATAGATAATGATAACTTTTGAATGATATGGATGGTGCAATATAAAAATAAATGGCTAGATAATGAAGAAAGCCCCTATAAATATCTTAATTACATAAATATAGTGGGTAGCATGATGGCAGAGTGGTTCCTACTGCTGCTTCGCACCTCCAAGGAGCTGTGTTGTCTTCTTGGCCTACGGTAATTACTGTGATTGTGGATTTCGCCTGTTCTCTCCTTGTCTGTATATTTTTTCTCCAGTAAATCTGATTTTTCTCATCAGTTTTGAAAATGTGCGTGATAGGTTAACTAGCGATTCTGGACCGTCTCATTAAGAGTAAGCACACCCTGGGATGAGCTGTGTTAGCTCCTTTCTTGCACTAGATGCTACCAGGACAGGTTCTTGCTCTCTGCAAGTCTGCAAATGGGAAAGCAAGTTAAGAAAATGGGTAGAAGAATAGAAGAAATTCAGATTTATGGGGCATATGGAGCTAGTTAAGTTTAACAATTTGGCTTTCATTTTACTTTTATTTTTATCTCCATTCTGTACTGATCAGAGACAAATGAATTTTATTTTGACTGTAACTGTGTGAGCAGTAATTTAACAATAACGTAAATAAATATGTAGTTATACTCCCTAATCATGGCATTTGAAAGTGGTCACATGTTGCATGTTGATTAAATCATTCAAGTAAGCATTGCACTGTACTCTGTACACTTGACCATAACTAATCTATAAAAAAACAACTCCTTTCCAGCAGTTACGCTTTAGCATGTTTGAGATTTAGTTCTGTCATGGCACTAAAGGAAAAGTGAGCAACTCATAAAACCTGCATAAATCTGCCATGTGCCACAGTCTACAGCTCAGACTTTTCTGATGTTTGTTATTAGGTCTGCACTACATGTTTGCGTCTCTGGGATGTGGGCAGTTAACCTACGCAGTCAAGGGTGTACAGGTGTACTAAACATGGAGACAACCAAACATGAATTAAATATTGTTGGCAACAGAGAAATAAGCAACAGCTTGGAGGCTTACACTAAGAAGGGCATGGCACAGAAATCAGAAGAACTAACATTGAAAAACTAGAGAAAGTTCTTGGTCAAAATATTTTCCAAAAGTAGATGCCAAACCAATTCTACTAATTCTTTATTTTGTCAAAGTTCTCTTGTACGTGACAATTAAAAAGTTTTTCTGTAGAATGAATGCCAAGTTTGGACGTCAGCCTGCGTGTGTTTTGAAAGCATGATGACGTTACGTGTCTCATAGCCATCAGCTCACACGGCAGCAATAGGCGTTGTAGCCATGAACAATAGGGCAATGCCCATGAAATGCAATATATAAAATGGCAGAGCCCAAGTCACGATTTTAAACAAAACGGAATCACAATAATATTGATAAAAATAAACAATAATAATTGCAAAAATGATAATCCAGAAAAGTAAACAAAATGAATAAGGTATTTAACTAGATCCTGGCAAAAGGATGCAAACCAGATGTAATGCACACAATAAGGAGCCACGATGACCACTGCACCTCGCAGGAACAAACAGGTAAATATAAAGACAGTTAGAGACACAATGGTTCAGCTATCTCTAAAAATCTTAGTTTTTTTTTAATTGAAAATAACCTTTACCTACAGTACTTTTATTTTTTTTTTTCGATGCTAACCTGCAATTGCGTTGTCCTGGGTATGACGCTAATCTGCATCCAGCCCTGCAAGCAGGTCCTCCAAACTTACAGGGAAAATTTGGGAGTTGGTGGCAGGATTGGCACTCCAGCCACCAAAAAAAAAACCTCACACTGTTCCTGTGGGATGCGGAGGTGCCAACCACTGCACTCAAGTCCCAATCTAGGTGGTTCATCGTGTGGTGGGCTATGAATGTATGCTCCCAACCGCGCTCTCCTCTCTCTGAATTTTGCACTTCACCTACTGCTATTTGCAGCTATTTGGAATCTTTTCATGTAAAGGTAATAAATTAACCTGTACTTAAAGACATGGATTGGATCCCCTAGGGAAGTATGAATGTTCACACAAATGCCCTTTTCCAGTAACTCCCAATAGGAATCAGAACTTGACTGACGGGCTTCCACTACAAACACGAGTTGAAAACACCAAATGTTTAAGTGACTGTATTTGTATACTTAGTGATGACGTACAAACAGAAGACATTACTTTGGTGCTTTTTTATATGTATTTTACTTTTTACATGGTTCAGGGTGCTTGTTTCTGCTAACTGATATTCACTTTGGCACTGGCCTTCACTACAGATTGAAGTTTAAAACTCTTGTTGAGCACTCTCAATAGCTGCTTACATTTCAACATGTGTTACTCCATACAGCAAGGAGAAACAATTGTGCAATCAAAAAATAGATAAACACGAATGCAAGTGTTTAAAAATAACAATAATGCTTGTCATCAACATGATGACACAAGAGAATAATAATGAATGATATGCTGCTCATCGTCTGCACTAGAGGAGATAGCCAATCAGCGACCAGAATGCCATCATGATCTGTTATAAATGTATGTTCTACACGTACAGCACAAAAAATAAGGCTAGAAATTTCACCTTTTTTTTTTAAATCAAAGAATGTCTTAGAATTTAATGGAAACAGAACAGGAACCCGCTAGTTTCGAGGTGACCCCGACAGTTTAAGGAATACAGGAAAAGTGAACAAGGCAGGATGACGGAGTGAGCTTCTCTTCTCTGCACAACTTTTCACCTGGATAGAATGATCCAAAGGCAGAAGAAATGGCAGGTTTATCTAAAACTAGCCAGCTTTGCTTTCTTTAAAGGCAGCTTGCAAACATTAAAAGATCCCGCACATCAAAGGCAGGAGGAATTGGTGAGTAATTTTTATGTAGCATATTGCTCATGTTGGGAGGAAATGCTTTCAATTAATGTGAAAGACACAATTTAAAGAGCAAAGGGAGCAAATTCTTTTATCTTCAATGACACAAGACCCAGCAGCATCGATGATCTTGGGATTTATCTGCATGCCAGTGGAGACATAGACACTGCAGCTAAAGGTAAACAGAGGGCACTAACTCATGCCATACCACTTTTCTAAGAAAACATAAGCCACTAACTGAATGCCATTTCATTGATATGGCCCAGACTCTAAAGGTCCGGCTCAGCAGGAACATTTGTTTTATTTGTTTAACAAACCCTTCACTGTCCTTTATGGCTTTTAACACAAATGGTAAAGACAGGAAAGGGAAAAATGAATTGCAAAAAGGGCAGCTATCAAGTATCTTCGAAACTCTATGATGGAGGTGTACAGGACTGTCCCTTTGTCAACCTGTGGAAAATCTGAAAAGGCAAAAACGATCAGGTGTGTAAGAGACACAGGCAGGGCTTAGCAGGCTTGGACAGCGACTGGAGTGGACGTTTACGAAAGTACGGAGGGCATTAGCCGCAAGAACGTAAATCAGTCAGACATAGCATTTGAAGCTGACCATCTAGCCTACTGGGAAGGTTGCTGTAGAAAAAGAAATTCTGTTCAGTTGCTTATAAGTCATTTTCATGTTCATAGGAATGAATTAAAACTATTTGTTAACCTTCTGAACACATGAAATCAGCAAAACAATTTTTAACATATGATTTGCATATTATGCAAAGTACACTATAATACTGTACATATGTGTTTACAGTACAGACATTATGTTGCAGAAAAGTGAAATCCCACATTGCTGATCTCCCACCTGTCAACAGAGAGAGAATATTCACATTGCTAATGATATTAAAAACAATTAGGAAGCTTGTTACTTTGTGTTTTGGGTAAATGGAATAATCTTGTATTCCGAACATTCAGTGATTTATTTTGGAGTGATAATTTCAAACCACATTCCATTCTCAAACCACTTGCCAGAGCCCATCAGACAACACTGGGTGACAGTTTGTCACATGGCTCCGTCACTCACCTGCCAATTAAAATGACCAATTATCCAGACACGTGTGTCTTTGGGATATGGGAGGCAAGGATGCACTGACATGAAGAAAACATTGCAAACTCCACATAGACATGTGAGGATGAGTGAGGCAGAAGCGGCTTCCACTGGTCTAAAACAATCAGTTCGTAAAACAAAATTTCAAATATGCTTAATTCAATTATAGGCCTGAGAAGCTGGAGCCTTTTTTTTTGGAACAACAGATTTATAATATTAAAATAAATTGGATACTTTTTGTATTGTACTGAAGGAGTTGCAGCCTGTCATGACCACCTCAATCTTATTAAATAAAAGGCCAGCACAGTCATTGGAGGTCAATGGCGTAGATTTTAAGGCAAGTCAAATGGAGAGCGGTGGCTTGCTGCATGATGTTTAGCATATGCAAGGACACATTTCACTCCACTTTGTACACATGACGGTAATGACCATATAAACCTATAAGAATCACTAGAAGAAGCAAAGTTCAAATGCTAAGTAATGAAGTTGAAAAAAATGCTTGGCCAAAAGCAAAACAGTTTGCTAAGGTTATTTAAGGTTTTGGAAAGTGATTTGTTTAAGATTAGCTTTATTTTTAAACATGGTTCTGACACCCCTTAGCATGTGGCTCAGTTTCAAACAGCTGACGGCTATGACGTCACGTGCATAGGGTGCAGCTCCTGTGCCTAGCAAGAAGTATTGTCATGGCAACTGACTGATAAAATAGAAAAAAAAGAAAAATAAAGTAAAATTAGATGATCACTTAATTTTTGACAGAGTAAAGACATAAAAAAGAACTAATACAGTTGCAAAAGTTGTAACTCAGAGCTGGGCTGTTACCCACGTGTCCATTTTGGGGTTTGATGAGTGAATGAATGCATGGATTAAAGCAGGCAGCAGAGCTCTTATGTGGAGAAAATGTGAAAGGCTCCTACCCTGAAAATATCAATGCATTATTTTCTGTCCTAGAGTAAATATGCATACAGCTAATATTTTAATCTTTGTAATAAATATTATGCTTTTGGGAAGAAATAAGAAAAGAGGGTATAGGTTTTATAGTTTTAAAACGACAAACCAGTGTATGTTTTCTGTATCTCCAGATGAGAAATCTGTTTTTGAACCATAGTGAAGTGGACAATTCTTTGCTTTTAATTAACTTCCATTTTGAAAGCTTCATTAAATTTAGTCATTTATACTCCCCGTGGCGTGACTGGAAAGTTTCAGAACAATGTGGTACGGCTCCAAGCATGCCAAATTATAACCATACAGCTGCCAGAAAAACATGTCTTATAGTTTTATGTTACTTATTAAAAAAAAGAAAAAACTATTGTAAGAATGGTTCATTCATAATTTTAACGTCATGGCAAAACTGTAAACATGGTGGAAGTGTTCCCAAAAAATAGCAATTGACTGAAAAACAAGATGCAGCTTAAATTTAACACACGTCAATAATCGGTTTAATTTGTTCTGCTTTAAGTTATGTTACTGTATAAAAACACATATATTGTCTCATTTATTGTTTATATTATGTAATTATCCATACTTAATATTATAGAATTCCATGATGTCTGTTTATAATCATTATTATTTGATGCATTGTTATAGCTCTGTTAAAACAATTTATTGTCATGGCAACAAAGCTTTATTTTTAACTGAATTTCTGTTAGATGGCAACAGAGTACAGTATCACAGTGAGTAGCATTTCAGTTTCACGACTCCCGAAGAGAGAGGGGCTTCGATTCCCCACCCAATCTCTGTTTGTATACACTTTGTTCACTTTTGTCATGGATTTTTATGAAGGTACTCCAATATTCCACCTCCATGCCAAAGATGTGTGCATTAAGGTGACTGGCAACTAGCCAAACTAGCCAAATGTCAGTGACGGTGGCTGTTTGTTGGAGAGCCTGGTGGTGGCCTATTTAAGTGAAACCCCATGCCTTATGCCCAGGCCGGTGCCACCATAATGGCGAATTAGGCCCAGATCATAAGGGGGAAAAACCCAGCTGCACGGGTTAGCTACCGAACAGTTGGTTGGCGCACTAATAGGCTTGGCCTACGACACAAAATAACTTACAACTGGCACTGATTATACCTAGTGTTTTCAGCCCTCTATGACCCCTACTTGTACTAAGCGGGTGCAAAAATGGGTGGATACATCTACTGTATTTATAAACACATAGATATGCCATCATTTGTCTCTCCATTTACTGAACCTACTCATATCACTTGCAATTTGGGCAGCCACAGATCTTAAGCTAGCAACACTGGGCATCAGTTAAGAAACTGCCTTGTACAAAGAGAACAGAGCAATGCTATATCATCTAGACTGACATAGACATTTAAATTTATTTTATCTGTAACTAACATGACTTCAATATTTCAATAATACTGTGACAGAAATTCATTTTATGCAAAGTTTTCTTTTTAGATGACATGCATATCTGTCCATAAAGGACTGCAGTTTAATTAAGATGGGTATCATCAATGATATTTCTAAAGATTACTCTCTTGTTTAAATAATTACCTTTTCAGATTAAAGAGATTCTTAGTTTGCTTCTTCATCAAAAAATTTGTTTAAAAGTTCAAAACAAACCCCTATGGGACAAATTACAAATATTTCAGCACTAAGGACAGGTGGGTAAGACTGAATATCATGTGCTATGCCATGTAATAAAATTATATTTATCATTTCCAATATATAAACCGTCTGCCTAGCAGGTAGTGCTGCTTTCATAACGAAAGGGTCAAGTGGGGAGCTCTCCTCTTGTCTTCCTAATGGCAGTCAGCTGGAAGCCCTCACAATAACACTCTGGCCCACAAGAGACAGCCATGACATGTAACATGTGCTAATACTTCATGCTTAAATTGAAAGGCTTCCGGGATAAACCCAGCAACCCCAGCGCGTCTCTGATTCAGCAGTGTCTGCTTGACAAGCACAATGACTTAAAGGCAAAAAAAAAAATAGCCCTTTTTGTGGCAGGCAGAATACTGAAAATAGGTCAGTTTAAATTGGCTCACTGAACAATATTATGGTTGACAAATTCTTCTGATTTAGCTTTTTAATTATGACTTTGTGTGTCGGCTATTTGTCCTCCTGTTATGAAAAACTCAAGATAAAAGAAAACTAAATATAAATACAGTGGGAGTGGTGTTGATTGTTAGTGATAACAATATGCTTAATGAAGATATTTTCATTTTCATTATGGGCTGGACTTATTTTTTATTTTGGTGGAAAGTAACAGCACCATTAAGCTAATTGAAAAATAACAATATGGGCGTCATAAATTAAACTAATATAGTGCCTTTCATATCTATCTATCTATCTATCTATCTATCTATCTATCTATCTATCTATCTATCTATCTATCTATCTATCCAATATAGTATATTTACTGTATATAGTGCCTTATCTATCCTATTCAGTACAGTAAATTTATATAATGCCTTACCTTTCTACTAATGAGTGTAGTTTGTAACATATAGATATACTTTGAAAAATAAAAGTTTAACATGGTTTCATCATTCTAAAACCAATAAAACCCTTGTCTCTAAATTGTTAATTTTTTATATTAAAAAAGTATACCACTGTGAAAGTTAAGGAATGAATCTGAAAATATAAAAACTGTAAAATCTAATAGTTTGATTATTTAAAAAAAATTAAAGAATCATATTTTAATTTTTAATAATAGGCTTGGATACTTAATATGTGTTTTTAATACAAATATAAATTATCAGCTTGATGCCTTTAATGATTTTTTTAAAGAAAAATTAAAATATTTTGAACCTCTAAAACAAACAAGCAGTTTTTATTTAGAACTTTATTTGACATTTTGAACTAAAATCATTATATCAGCCTGTCTAATATAATATTTGTTGATTTGAGGAGTTTCTCTTGTCATTGATGCATTTGAGCCAATTAGTTGCGTTGTGACAAGGTAGGTCATTGTTTTTGGTTGTAGCAGTCCATGATATGGCAAGAACAGCTCAGCCAAGAACAGGCAAACATTTATACATTTTATCCTACATTTAATATATTTTTCTTTGCGAAAGATGCCATCAAGGCAAAGAGTTACAATTGTGATGCATCTAAAATATAGGAGAGTATTGATTTGTTGATTACTTTTATGACCACGGCATTATTCTGTATGTGTTACTTAATAGTTTTAATATTTTTGCTGTTATTCTACAATGTTGAAAATAATACATAGCAAAGACAAACTCTTCTATGAGTAGGTGTGTCCAAACGTTGGAATGGTACTGAATATTTATTGTCTGTTTGGGAAGCCAGTCTGCCACAGAAAGACTTTTACAATCACCGACAATGTCCTTCACACTGGACTCATATGTATGATGTCTATGTATGTATGTGTGTGTGTGTGTGTGTGTATGTACTGTAATGTAAATAAATCTAAGTTAAATTTTATGTAACATAGTGTATTTTTAATATTTATTCTGATTAATTTTATTTTCTGCTTTTAAATATTATAGTACATGCATTGCACTGCTGGTACACATAGAAAGAGAAGATCCTGCTTGAGTGTGGCCTGTGACGATGTGGCACATGGTGTTGTTGTGCATCTCTCTAGTTAGGCTATAACTGACAATGTAAATAAACATGAAATGTCATGAGACTTTCTAGCAGCAAAGAACACATCGTTTCAGCCCACATCCCCCAGGCCTGCCTATCGACAGACACGCTGTTCTGGCATGCAAGACAGACAAATTAATATGACAGAATTTAGAAGGACTGTGCCACCGTATCATCACACAAAGGCAGTCTCTTAGTTCAGATTTCCTGGTCAAAAATGGATATGCATATTGCAGCCTGGTCTGGAAATATCGCAGTACGGTTTGTCATTGTCTCGTGTCTCTGAACTCATTAACTGATCGGTGTAGACCAAGTACAGATAAGAAGAGACGTGGTCACTCACTACCCAATGAATCATGTGCTGCTGACTCTTTGCTTCATAACAATGACAGAATAAAGGGGCTGTTGCATTTTTCAAGTGCACTGTAATAAGGAATTTACCCCGCTTGTTAGATTTTACAACCATTGTATAATTTTGCTTTTCAAAGAGGTAAAGCACCCATTTTAGACTTGTGCACCCCGGTTACCACACAAACCACAGCTATTTGATGCCAGACACTGCCTGGACACTCAGAGCTCTGTGCTGTGTTAACAATGTGCAAAGGAAGGCCACTTTGAGGCATTCTGACCCCCTATTAAGGCCTCACTAGCCGCTTCTTCCCTTATTGCTCATATTAACGCTGAAGGACAACTCAAGATTTAATATATGAGGCCCCAGAAGGTATGCCTCCAAATTTGTCTTTTTCTGGTTTGAACGCTTTGAGCTCTTTTAATGCGCCCAGCTAAGACACAGCTCTGAGTCCTGCTTTGACTCAGTATTGTCATCTAAATATGTCCAACAGCTATGATGCCTATTTTATACACAAGAAGAGAACCGAGACTGGCCTGAGGGGGACGCTCTGCAGTTACAACACTGCCACAGCTGGGCATGCTTTTAAAAGTAAGCTGAGTGAATTTAGAAAATCGTCTTTTACCTTGAAGAAGCCTTTGCATCCCTCGCAGGTGCGCACTCCATAGTGTTGGCAGGCAGCGTTGTCTCCACACACGGCACATGTGCCCTCTCCTGATGATGAGGAACGGCTTGGTGGTGATGGAAGGCTACTGTCTCCAAGTAACTGGGGGTTCTGACCCATAGTTAGAGGGCTGAAGTGCAGTCCACCACCTTTTCCCAGGTGCAGGGGGTACAAGTGTGTTTCCAATCCAGTCTGCCCTGCTGAAGACGATGAAGAGGGCGATCTCTCTGGTCCTAGAGGAAGGCTTAGGCTGGGTTCATAGCACAAATGGCTGCCTGAGACAGGGGTGTGTGGGGGGGACTGTTTGAAAGCAAAGAGAGGGAAGCGGGTGGCTAGAGATGATGACTTCAGTGATCCAGCATCCGCCAAGTGACTGGATGCCATACAAGTCTGTGTGACTGGCGGCAAAGGGTGATGTTCATCCCACATAGACGAGGTAGCTTGCTGTCCCGGGAAACCAGGGGTGGTTGGTGTGGATGGCGGAGATTGTTTGAAATACATGGAGGTGCTGGCCATGGGATCCTCTGCCTGGGATTGCTGAATAGGAGGCACTGTATAGTGGCCTTCCTCCAGTTTAATTAAAGATCGAGGCTGGGGCGAGTGCATTTGATAAAGGCAAGAGGGCTTCACCTCATAGCTCCCAGAGCAACCTTGTACAAAGGTGCTAAAACTGGGCAGGGAGGTTGTGGCGGCTGCAGTGATCTCCGTGCCAGCCAGGTCCAGGCCGAGCTTGGCGTATTCCGGGTTCATGACATCAGAGCTGTACTCGCCCGCATAAGCGTAGGTCTGGGTGGCATAGCTGGAGCCAAGAGGTGGTGGGCCATACTGGGCTTGCACACAGGGCATATCTAAAAGAAAACCAGAGAGGAGTCAGAGGAGACATACTTAATATAAAAAAAGCAAAACAACAGAGTGACTACCTCCCTGGGAGGCAGGCAGGAAGAAAGGACCAACAAAAATCCCATATGTATCTCATTAAATTCACAGTGAACCTCAACTCTGCTCTACCAGGGGAGTTTCACATGTTTGTGTCTGGGTTAAATCTCCCTCCACATTTGGCCTCTCTCTACATTAACATGCTTTAGTATCTGTACCCTTATAGCGCTCCAGTTGACAAGTGAATTTTTTTTTCTAGAATGTTTTACCCCCAGCACACTCAAGTTGCCAGCTGAAAACCCTGTACAGGTTGGGGAAAATTAAATAAAAGGCGTCATTTCCTACAACTCACTGTGTCCAACTGAGATCCTACTGTCTGGACAGCCTTACTCAGTCTAAGCACTTGAGGACAGTTAACATGAGTGCAGCGTGAGTGACTTGCTCTGTGCTGCATTCTAAACTAGTCGTGGCCCTGTGAACGCTAACTGAGGCTTCTAATTGTAGCAGGATGACTCCTTATGGGTGAAATGAAAATTTTAACATTTAACTGCACTGCTGTACAAGCACAGTAGTACAAGCTGCTTCAGTATATAAAACGATCAGCCAACCAAGACTGAACAAGGAGCTTCTTTCAAATATAGAACTTTATTATCATTACTTATTTGTTCTAATATTTTAAAAAAACAGGACACTAAACAAGAAATACAGATTGTAGATCATAACTTTGACTAGCCTTTTTACATTTTCAATTATTATTATTATTATTATTAATAATAATAATAATAATAATAAAACAACTTAGGTAAAGAAAAATTATTACAGTTTTCATTGAGATATTTTCAGATACTCATGACAGCTGCAGCATTTACAAGGAATATTTTTAAGATACATAATTAGACAGTACACACATGGAAATGAAAAGTTCTGTAGATAGATAGATAGATAGATAGATAGATAGATAGATAGATAGATAGATAGATAGATAGATAGATAGATAGATAGATGTTGCAATACAATATTTTTCTTTATAGACTGTCCTCCACTGTAGACATATATATAGTTGTATAGACACACAAAAACATTTTATATAATTATACAACTATTTTATATGTTATGTTGATTAGCTCATGCAAGTAAGAATTTTACCATCATTTATGAACACTCACCATGCCTATATACAAATTTACCATGCAATTGTGTGTATATACATATGTATGTAGGTTTAATTTGTTGATAATGATTATGAATTTTACATCTGTGGAAGAATACAGTCAAAAAGAAATATAAAAAAACATGCACATTTACTATTTAGCAATGCTCAAAAGATTTCAGGATGGTATGAAATTGAGGCCAAGCTGCCCGATTACAATGTGTGATTTCAGGTAAATCACTTAAGTTGCCTACATTTCAGTTACAGATATAAATAAATATATTGGATATTATAAATCAATATATTGGACTAACATTATAATGAAAATTCATAAAAGGCATTACATAAAGGAATTAATGCAGACTGATCTTATGCTGTCAATTACTGAGTCTATTCAGTTTAACTTTTCCTGGGTGCACATAATTTATGTTGTTGTCGTTTTTGCTTTTTAATAAATTCATGACATATAGTTGCCTCAGCAATTTATTGAAATAGTTAGGAGCTTTATTACCAAACGAATAGGACACCATGGCTAATGCTGCCAGATTTAGCTCTCGACTGGATTGTCTACTGTTTTTCAGTTGACCCCTTTGGGGACTCCATTTCTCTCTCCTCGGTCTAAAGGCATACATTTAGGTTGAATTACAAATCTAAAGAGGGTGACTGTCGGTTTTTGGTGCCAGGCAAAGTTTGCTCTTGCTTTGGACAAAAAAGGTTTCGAAAATAAAGAATTACAGAATTATTCCTCCATCCTATCTTAGGTTTATATTCGACTGAGAGCGCTACAAATGGCAGCTTACAAGTTCAGGATACGTTAAAACTTTACAGATTTTTTTTTCTTTTACAATTGCAAAGTGACTTTTACATAGCTCACTTGCTTACAGTCAATGACTGACCTGCCATCCTTAGTGTTTAAAGTCCAAAGCCACTACAGCATCCTGGCTACTATCTATCTATCTATCTATCTATCTATCTATCTATCTATCTATCTATCTATCTATCTATCTATCTATCTATCTATCTATCTATCTAATATAGCGCATTATATAGCTATCTAATCGAAATACGTGACTGATCACTTTCTGACTGTCTCGCTTTCTGTCTTTATCGCGTATGTGTATATATGATCGTATTTATAGCGCCCTTTGTTGTTATCACCAAAACGTGGGCCAGGAGAAGTGTAACTGTTTATCTCGGGTCTGGCAGAGCTTTCACCGTTTTAATATGTACACACATAAAAGACAATTTAAAATATGCTGCCCGCAAGGAAATTTGCCGAAGTCCAAAGGGACCTAGAAGTGATGCCTCAGGTCGTGTGTGTTTATCATTGCCGCCTGTAACTGCAGCGCGTTATTTTTAATAGGCATTTCAGTACGACAAGGGAGCCGCGCTGCTCTTTTGGAAGCATCTGAAAACAAACAAGTCCTTGAAATAGAAGTTACGTGGAAAAAAACGCGTTAAAAAGTATCGTCCTGACAGCAACATCAATAAAGAAAAAAATGAAGCTGACCTGTAGAGGGGACGAAGCGACCAATGTAACCCTACTGAGGTGAGCGTTAAGTGAGCCGTCGGACTTAACGTGACTTCAATTCGCTCCACTCCACTCCAGCTTAAAGGTCTCGGCGGCTTTTCGTTTCTTTTCCTTTCTTTAAGTCGTTGCCTCAAAGTGAAACAAAATGAACTGGCGGAAAGATTACAGTGCAGAAAGGGGTAAGCCACGCTCTCTCATCAAACATCCCTGCAGCTAGGTAGTCCTGAATCTGATCGCTGTTATCAAATAGCAAGGAACTGGCGCTAAGGAATCCGATTAAAACGAAATAACCGGTTTAAAAATTAACATCATAAAAGATATTAAGCAAGCCGACTGCTTCACTTTTGTCACGGATAAATATACGATTATCCAAACAAAGAAGAGAGAAGGAAAAAAGAAACTATTATTCTCAGTTTAAATCTTTGGAGCAGGTTTTTCCCCCTGTCTTTCGTCGATCAGAACGTATTCCAGTGTATCAGTTTTTGGAAACTGACAACTGAAAACGTAACACGTTCAAAAGTGAAAAGTGTTCTAAAATCTCATTTACAAAGTAATGAAATAAAATCAAATGCGGGCAGTACTCATAGACCTTTTAAGAAATAGATGAGAGTAAACTACAATGAATACAGTATGTACAATATAAATAAGCGGTTATTTTACTTGATTATTACTTTTAGTAAGTTAGATTGACTTTTGTCTAGGTTAGGTAGTAGCAGTTTTCTTTCCAATATTAAGTCGGTATATATTTCTTAACAATATGTTTAATTTAATAATAATAATAATCATAAGTGCTTGTTTTTTCCATTTTTGAAACCTTACAATAAACTTACAAAATTCAAGCAAAACATTCTTAAAATAACTGACAAAAACAGAATAATTTGGCATGCATTAGTCGTTTCTCTTATGGAAAAACAAATAACTAGGAGACAGCCAGGTACTGTATATATGGTTTCAAAATTTATCAGTTTTCAAAAATATATTTGATTTATAATGAGGAATTCCAGTAATAAAACGCAAAATGTGGTAATTATGTCTGTTCTAAAAATAATAATAATAATAACTACTTTGTGTTTAAAGGCATCAGAATACTGCATCCTGTATTCTGTCTCACTGGTTACAGCTAAAAGGTACTTTTAAAGCATGAGTCACAATTTCTAATTGGAAACAGTTAGCGACAGGTAGCAACCCCCCCATCCCCCCGCCACATCCTCACTGCAAACCCTACACTGGAAAAAAGTATGCAGATGACATCACAATACATGTACAGCAAGGCTGACACAACTGACCAGTGCTTCCTTTCATTCAGGAAGCCCCATTCAGAAATCAAGCGTGTGTAACATGTCATTCAGAATTGTCAATGGGTGTTCCTTTCTCACAATGTTGCCTCATTTGTTTCAGGAGAAGTATACATACATTCAGGCCACCACTCATTCATTATACCTGTTTATTTCTTCTATATGCCTTTAGAAGCAGAGCGTATCTAATATCAGCAATTCCAGTTTTCAATTGCAAAGTAATTCGTGAGTTAAGAATCACCAAACAAGCAACACAAAACCATTTGAGAAACACAAGCAGATCAAAGGTCTATAATGACTGCAGCGGAGGAACAGGGTTATTAAATTGTTTTAAATTGGCACAGTGTTAAGTTAATCAGTAATTCAAAATAATGTCTAACCTCGAGATGCGCATTCTAGTTGACCAAAATGCAGCCTCTCCAGGAACTGAATAGGCTTGTTCATATTCAGTAAGCCATTGATCTATGAACAAAAATTAATTGCGAAAATAAATATGAGACCCAACAAAAAAAAAATCTAAAGTGACAGATAAAACAAAAGTATGGATGATGAAATAAATAAGCTCAATTAAAGAACAATGTTTAGTAACAATACACACACATAAAAAACAAACAAGAGTCCCCTGAAAAATAACAAAACATTTTCATTTCAGTCTAGACAAATGAATTGAACATTTAATCTGACTTTTCCCTCAGTAAGGCCTTGAGGTGTCTATGGTTTGCCTTTACTTTCATGAGACAATTTGACATTTATTCTCTGCAAAAGGAAAGGTCGAAAGCAATAGTATTATTTTCATTCATTATTTGTGGGAAAGAGACAATGCTGTTGTTAGTGTCTTCTGACCAAGTGCTCTGTGGTATTGTTTGTTGCGCAAATAAAAATAATTTTAAAGGATGATACTGATATCTTTAATAATGGTAACCTGTCCTGCCATATTTCAACATCTGTTAAGTTGAACATTAAAACAGAGACTATGTTATTAAAAAAACATAATCATATACATTTTGGTATAGTACATTCAACACAACACAGAATGTGGACTAACTTGATAGTAGAAAAGATAAACACCATGAAGACAGACATCAATTTTTACTTTCCTGTAATGTTAAATGCTCTTATGTAAAAGTAATCAATTAACTGCTTTATTGTTGCAATATTTGGGATAATCTTTACAAACCTGGTAGATTGAAAATAGAGGATGACAAATGTTTGCTTTTTAAAGCTGCCCAGCCAAGACAAAATGTATTGTGCAAATAAATCATAAGATATATTACTTTGTCAGTTTGTAGGCAGTGATTAGTTTTTGACGCACAGCTTGAATATGGTCAAATAATAATTTTTGAATGAATATGCCACTGTATTTATCTAGCCTTCCTCTGTGGGTGCCTGCTGTTATGCTCAGACAGACAGACAGACAGACAGACAGACAGACAGACAGACAGATAGATAGATAGATAGATAGATAGATAGATAGATAGATAGATAGATTCTACCGTGAACAATGTACAACCTCTCAAAAATATCTGGAGTATACATTTTTGACTTACAACTAACTTTACAGTAACCGCCATGTTTTTGTCCACCGGCAGCTAAACTTGGAACTGACGGCTGAGTTCAGCCTTTAAATACATTCAAATCCATCGAATTTTTAATTTTTACAAATGTTTTTAATTAATGACATCTGAACTAAAAAAAATCAAGTAATATATAGGAATGACACGTGGTGCTTCACTACCTGGTTGGTATTTTGCTCGCTGAATTGTGGTTGATTTCCCCGCAGCAGGTCGAACGAGACGAGGGTGAGCAGAGGACTCGATGGACTCCTCAGATGCTGCGGAGCTCTCCGTATGATGATGGGCAGGAGCGCCGGGGCTCGGCTGGGGGTGCTCTTCCGAACCGGAGGCTGCAGGTAAAAGATTAAATAAACAAGTTATGAGAGGACATGGAGGAAATCATCACCATCATCATCATCATCATCATCATCATCATCATCATCATCATCATCATAATAATAATAATAATAATAATAATAATAATAATAATAATAACTTGAGTCGTGCACCAAAACGAATGTCCCCACCCTCACGAATAAATAAGAAATCAGTAGTTGTAAGGGTAATGAAGAACAACATAAACGGCTTTAAAGTTAACTACAGCATACATACAAAAAGTGCGATGTTGCGAGAAATAAAACAAGTAAAACATCACAAAAGGATAAATAATAACGCACAACGAAAAACGGAGAAAATAGAAAAGAAAAGAAAATTCCAATTACAGCAAAAAGGATTATATTGTTCGAATTGGGAATTCAGATAAAACTTGTGCACAAACTGTCAAGAAAGAAAATTGCAACAAGGAAAAACTAACACCAAGTAATTAAAATTGTTTCTATAATTAGATTTTAAAACCGAATATGAAATTAAATAATCCAAAAAAATCTAGTAACATGGCTAACGCAATACCTGATAATTCAAGGGTAATGAACCCTGGTCAGTGATGTGTTAAATTAGTTTGAATAACTCGAATGAGTCCATATATATGAATCCATACAAATATCTATTAATCAGCTGATAGTTTCAGGCAGTTATAAGTATTTCAAACTCCCACTCGATTTTTAACTGTTAAACGAGGACGGCTATTCTACTGAAACGGTGCTGACGTAACTGGAGGATCCGCGGCCACCCGCAAAATATTACAATTAGCGGAATTTAATTGAGTACCCCTATAAATTCGTATTCATTATCTTAATTCCTCATCCCATCATCTAAATACTATATCCAAAAATCCAAACAGATGACAGAAGGTGAATTAAGATAAAAAAAGAATTAGCTGCATGCTGCCCACTCCATTAAGTTAAGAAAGTGTCCCACACTGTTCACAGTTTGACAAAACCTGAAGGTTTTCTTTAAAAGTTGGAAGCCCCCATCGCGATCTGTTCCTGTTAGGTGTTCTCCAGTGAGGGATCTGATTTCTATCGGCTGTGCTCCCCAGAATGTTATGCAGTTGCAGTGCTTTAGCTCAGCCCGCTGCTGTTTGCCGTTCGTAAGTTAAAGCTCGTGTTATAGAGTTGTCAGAGTGATGACGGTGACGAAACCAAGCACGTTTGGTTTGGTGTCACTACGAAAACAGTCGCCTAAATCATCAACATCAATTCAATGACGCAAAACTATAAAAACTGGTTCTAGTGTCAACACAGTTGATTGTATCTAAGTTTAACATAAAAATTAAGCATTGTATCAGTATAGTGCGTCATTCATACTATCTCTATAAAACATTGCATTTGTGTAAGTAAACTTTATTAGCTGAACATGACACATACAAACATTATAAGTTCATATACAACATCATTGACCTTATACAATACGTTTAAGTGTTAATTTGACCAATTTGGCACAAGTGTAATTTAAACTTACTAATTTTGCCGTGCAACAAGTAATAATCGGCTAAACGAAGTACAGCTAAACATGCCACGGAATATTTTTTAAATTTATGTGACATATTTGCGACGGGCACCTTGAAATTAAGCTCTTTAAATAACTAAAGGCAGACGAAAAATGTTAATTTCTACCTACAGCTTTGGCAGAAGAACAATGATTTCCCTCCATAAAAGTAGCATAGCCAACAAATAAAAAATACAGTCATAGCTTGAAGAACGGCGCAGATACTAACGTTAAGATTGGAAAACATTGAATGCGGGTAAATAAAATTGGCTTGGCTTAATAAAAATTTAAAGAATTAGCACAACTTTCAGATGTAAGAAAAGTTTGATCATTCGTCATTTTGAAGACTGTATTATTAGAACGTGCAGACTACCTATTTTAAATATTATTTTAAGCTATGTATAGTGGGAGGTTTAATAATAGTATATTTACATTCTGATAATGAAACGTCACCACGGCTGTTGTCGAGAATATCTGGCATTACCAGTTTCTCAAAAGATCTCTCAACCCTCGAAATACAATTGTTGAAATTGGTAGTATAACCAAGTGAATGATGTTCTGAAAAATTCTGTTTGTGCTATAAACAGAAATAATTAGCCAAAATAGACAGGTTGTTCTAGCTATTCCAGAAGTATATCTTTATTGCCTGTCAAAAGGTACGACACTTTCAAGCTTCCATTCTACTAACCTGCCGAACGATCGACAGTTAACTTCAGCCTCTCAGCGACTCCACAGGTTTGTAAACGCTAAGCGTTTAGCGCCACCTCTCTTCTGAGAAATGAATTTTGTTCCATAAAAAGAAGGGAACAAAGTCCTTTTTCAGTTTCGAAGAATACGACGAAAAACTCGAAAATCGAGAGCCTGCTTAAGAGGCTATTTTCTCATTTCATGCGATGGCACACGAAACTTGTGACTTCTCTTTTTGCTATCAAGTGAAACATCATTTTCCTCGTCTTCGTGCCCACGTTTTGAAACAAAAAAAAAAGAAAAAAAACTGTACTGTATGTGGTAAAGAACAATTGCATTTCAACACAAAGCTAAAAGTCAGTATTATTTTTTTTCCATAAAACGAAGGTGCTGAGATAATTGTACTCCTGTCCGGCTTACCAGTTTACTAAGAAATGCAAAACTTAACTTAGAACGGACTTTGTGTCACAATGGCAAATATGAGCAACACATTACTGTCTAGTTTTGAAGAGTGTTAATTTTATTGTATTGGACTTAGATATTGTTTTACCATGTCAACTAGTGAACCTTTGAGGTGACATTTATATCTGTTATATCAGTCCATAATAATTTACTGTCAGTTTATGATCCAGAATCTATCTATCTATCTATCTATCTATCTATCTATCTATCTATCTATCTATCTATCTATCTATCTATCTATCTAATCTGGTCACCGTCACTTCATCGGATATCAGCGCAACTTTCTAAAGGACGCCAATACTAAACGGCATGTCTAGCAGAACGAAGTAAATCAGCCGGTTTCCAAGGAACAGCCCATGTTCTCTTAAACATCCTTCTTATTACAACAGCAGCTCTGAACTTCAATAATCCAGACAGAGACTTGCAGACAAATAAATGAGAAAGAAAACGTAGTGTGTTCCAAAGTATCAAAAGAACCAATTTCTGCTGTTTGAGTTTATATCAAATAGTTCAGATATTGCGTAAATAAAGACATAACTTAATAATATGATATTCGTAAGAAAAGACTTTTTAAAATGTTTTTTTCGTGATTGAGTTTGTATATTGCTTCTTTCTTTCTTTCTTTCTTTCTTTCTTTCTTTCTTTCTTTCTTTCTTTCTTTCTTTCTTTCTTTCTTTCTTTCTTTCCCTTGAGTACAACCGCATATCCGTTATCCTGCATATTATAAACTACAATGTACATTATATACACTTTCCAGGGTGCAACGGGTCTACTGTGCGTTCTATACGAGTCCGTTATGACAGTTCCATCGACACACTTTCGAACCTACTTATCCAGTTCTGTTTTGCGGGGAGATGGAGTCTACAATGCAGGAACATTGCCTAGACACCATTGTGGGGCACATTCTTTCACATAATTATTTCATATATCTAGAATTTACAATTGATAATTAGCCTATGGCGCGGTAGTAATAACGATCCAAAACTACAACAAGATGTTTAGTTTGAGAATGAAAACTTTAAAGACTCCCTAAGTGGACACGAGACTGGGCAATGTTATTCTCTTTGACGGGAGTTTACATGAGCCTTGTATAACTAGTTTTTAACTTATTTCTCACTGTTAGTTAGTACTTTCGTTGACAGCATCTTTAAAATAAAAGTGTAAGACATCATGTCGCCCTTCCCACTTCTAAGTAAGACACACTAAAAGGGCAGCCTTAACGTTATCTTTAACATTCATAGATTTGTTTTTTACCATGGAAGTAACCTTTGTCAAGTTTTATTTATTTTATGCTCGATAACTCAGCCTTTTTGTTAGTGCATGAACACTTTACATTTAGAAAATATTTTGCCCTTAGCTAATGTCATTTGCGGTATTTTAGATATATTATTATAAAAATCATGGCATAGTACTCTAGTGGCGCAACAAACATGATCCATATTTCTGCATAAAACATGAAACTTCAATCATAATACGACCAGGTCACCTTAAAAAGGAAACTGTTGAGTTTATAGATCGTCTTTTCTTAAGCATCAATATAAAATACAATGCTAAGCTTTTGGAAAGAAAGAAAGAAAGAAAGAAAGAAAGAAAGAAAGAAAGAAAGAAAGAAAGAAAGAAAGAAAGAAAGAAAGGTGTACTATGTCAAGGGTGGATCTTGCTTTTAGAATATACTGTTTCACCAGTGAAGAGTATGGACCAAATTGTACCTCAGTTTTAATCCAATGAAACAAGCGCGCAAATTCGGCCACAGCGTTGCCGAGCACCCCGTGCGGCACTGTGCTGAGCCCCGCTCGACTCTTACTGGTTCTGTACTGCACACACACATACAGACACACGAACACGCTCACTCTGGAGCCGGGTGGCATCCCATTTCCATGACAACTAGCAAGAATACTCGCCGCAATTAAATACATAGAAAACGTTTTCAGCCCGTTTCGAATACATTTATCGGCTCCAATCAAATTCGACACGAGTACAAACATTCAAGAAAGCCGAAAATGTCTTCGTTGAAAAGAAACACACACAAAACAATAACTGATATTCTGTCTTTTTTTTCTCTCTCGAAAAGGCAACAGTTGTCCCCTTTTCTAGCAATAGCCATAGCAACTTTCGCGAAGTCCACAAATAACTGATTAATACCTACTTGCTTGCTGTAGCGGTTCCGTCTTTACATGTGGTATACACCTCCTAAAAGTTGCGAGTAGATGTCCAGCATAATTAAAATGGGCAAATGATAATTATAATAATAGTCGCAGCAGAATTTTCCCTTGCAGTTAATATAGAAGGCAGTAATTACTCCGACTGCATCGAAATGAATGGATGCGATCCTGTAGTGGTTCGTCCGTACTGGTGATGCTAATGATGCGCCGTGTTGCAGCTCCAATGTGGCTTTGTTTATGTGCAGAGAGAAGCGAGGTTGTGGACTGAGAAAAGTCCAATTGCTAGTAGTCATTTATGTGAGAGCGCTTTCTCCATAGAGCGTTTGGTATGCAGGACGTCAATGTGACGCCATGGGAGAGGTGACGTCACTCACTGTAGTGCTCTCCCCTCCGCTGAAGCCCTGCCTAACTGATACAGTAAGAGAGCATGGCCAAAAAATGGTTTCATGTTTCTTGGTAAGAAAGAAGCAGAAGTTGTCAGCGGGAGGTAGAAAACCAGAAATCAAAGAAAACATTCGCGTCACAAATAATCCCCCTATTTAGCACTGATTTGAAGAGAAGCAAGTACGCGCACTTAGGACGGAAAGGTAGCTTTTCATGTTTAGTAAATCGTAATGATCAAAGTTACACTAAATATTATTAGTACGCACAGGGTTTAGCTCTAGGTCATGGGTTTTAATCCAGGACTTTTATTTGCATGTTCTCACCATGTTCAGGTGTTGACTTTTCGTGCATGATTACGGTGATAAGCGTCTTTAAATCGTCTCTGTATTAGAAGGTATAGGTGTCTGCATGGTTTGGATTTTGCCTTGTGTCTGATCCTACTTGTACTGTTTATCAATGGTGAATTTGTACTGTAGAGTGCTGCAGTGCCTTCCACCTGACTGTTGTGCAGGACCCTCCTGAAAATATGGAGAATGAGAGAATAATACATATTATCTCTCCAGTCACTCATTTGTAGACCAATTCAGAGTTGAAGATGGGTAGGACATAGCTTTGGGTGCAAGGGAAGAATCAGCCCTGGACTGAATGCCAGTCCAATGCAGGGGACATTCAGAGAAAAAGAGAAAGATCTCCAACTAACGTAGCACGTTTGTTTTTTGAAATGTTGGAGGAAAAGGCCAGACTCACACAGGGAGAACATGTAGACTCTACTCAGAGAGAGACAGTGTCATTATGTTTTTTCCACAATTTTTAAAATAGAAATAAGATAGAGTGTCATCTCTATTGACATGAGGCTAAATCAAAGAGAGATAGAAAAAGAAACATCCATTTACCCATTTTATAAACCCACTTATCTGGAGCAGGGTCGTGGAGAAGCTGGGGCCTATCCCAGCGCGGATAATAAGTAAATAGATCAACAGTGCATCGTGGGGTTAACATACACACACACACATCAGGGCCAATTTAACACCACCATGTCATTAGACTGTCGAGGGGATCCACATAGACATGAGCAAAACATGCTGACACAACTGTGGGAGCACCCAGCCTCTTTGTTGTGAAGCAGCAGGGCTACCACTGTGTCACTATGCTTCCTGAAACAAGAAACAAGACAAAGAGTGTGAATAGTTTCAATTTTAATTTGATTTGTATAAACTGCATCTGTTTCATAGGAACATATTATCGATAGAACCTTTGCATTAACTACCTTGAGTTTTAGTATAAGGTTATGCTATTAATATTATATAACACCTTCTATCTATCTATATGTCTGTCTGTCTGTTTACAAAGTATATTTTGTTAACATATTTTAGAAAACATTTCTAAACTTTATCCTTATAAATAGCATTAACCTGCCGTTTCCACATAGGGTTACAGGGACCTTATGAACATATACAAATACACATATGTACTGATCCAAATACGTTATACTCTTCTGACCTACTTAAATATCATCTGGAAATATCAGGCAATAGGATATAACATGGTGATACCACTTCTAAGAATCCTACACTATACAGAGATATCAATGTGCCCAGCAAATGATCATAACCTACACTGCCACTTACACATGGCATGACCAAGTTAGCCTTTTCACCAGTCAGTGCTGTAGTACTAGGGTGTTGCACTGTATTAGCCGTTGTGGATGTAATGAGAAGTCAAGCAAAATGACACCTTTTATTGGCTAATTAAAAAGATTACAATATGCAAGCTTTCAAGGCACCTCAGGCCCCTGATTACATCTTGCCTGAAGAAGGGGCCTGAGTTGCCTTGAAAGCTTGCATATTGTAATCTTTTTAGTTAGTCAATAAAAGGTGTCATTTTGCTTGACCAGTCAGTGCTCAAACAATACAAGAGTGACACACATATATACATTTTGTGTGGGTGTGCACTGTTTGATAGTTCATGCACATCTCCTGAGAAAATATCTGAATTTGTACTGCACCTCCATAACCAAATACTAAATGATGAATTTGCACGCGGCCCATTTAAATACTAAAGATATACTGTAGGTTGGTTTCAGACCCGTTCCATTATTCTAAGTGTAATACACTTAAAACATGGATCAATGTAAAATTTGCTTATGAATGCAAAGGCGCTTTTTATTCTAGAGTGACCCCACTTCAGCAGTTTTCATGATTGTGCTATTTACTGCAGAGAGGTGTGAATTGTGTCATACTAGAAGCCTTTCTAATAACATTATTCAAAATTATGGACTTATATGAAACTGGCATGATGGCTTTTTAAAATCTAGTCTGATCTCCTATTTGCTCCCAAAAACCCAGGACAAGGACAGCTGGTAACAGAAAAATTGATACATGAGTAAAACTTCAAGTTAGCATGAACTGCTTTTCTCACCCTTTTCCAATGGAAAGAACTGAATTTGTGCACCCTGAGCAGAATGGTGTACTTATCCTATTACAGTAATTTTAAAATCTGCCCATCTTTCCATCTTCTAAACCTGCTTATCCAGGGCAGAGTTGTGGAGAAGCTGGAGCCCATCCCAGCTACCTTCAGGCACAAGGCAGGAACAATCCCCAGAAAAGGTGCCAGTCTATTGTATGTGAACACACTCACAAACCTACACCAGGGCCAATTTATCAAACCTGCATGTCCTTACACGCCCACATAGAACAGGGAGAACATGGAAACTCCACAGAATACACGGGAAGTGAACCTTGTCTTCTTACTGCTAACGCTGCACCACTCTGCTCCCCATAATATTATAATTTTGGATCAGTTAAAGCACCAGCACCCAGTCACCCTGAATTGAATTAAGACAGATTAGGAATGTTATCTTTGTATTTGATTCCTTCAAACTTAACTGTATTGGTGTAGGTACTGTGTCTTGCGATTCATTATCTCTTCTCTGTGAATCTGCTTATATACACTGAGCTTTTTTAAAATTTTAATATATACCTGGATAGTTTTATGCTTTACCATCTGCTTGTTCATTTTCCTAAGGTTTATCATGCATTTGAATTATTTTGCATTGGATTTGATTAGCTTGATGGCTTGAAATGTATTGTGGATTGCTTATAAAGACTTTGTGATAATGGATGCTACGTAAGGTGCTATATAAAAAGATATTCTCTAGTGTAAGAACTCATAAAGTTTTCATTTTCCAAACGTTCGATATTTTCTGTTTAAGCAACTTGTGCAAATACACTCTTTGAATGGGGAAGTATAAACTCTTTGGGATTTGGTCTTTCGTTACCACTTTTTCTTTTTCTTCTATTTCTTTTTGTTACCTGTTGTTGTGTCTTCCGCCTGATGTTACCCAGATGGGTTCTGGCCCACAGCAATCTGCACTTAAAAATAAGAGAGTTCAAGAAATGCATGGATTTAAGGAATGTGTTGTAATCGTGTCGTTTAATTTTCAGCAAAAAACTACAAATAGCAATTCCATATGCACAAATTATATAATTGTAACTTTCAAACTGCGAATATGTGCTACGAATAATATAAATAACGGTTGATCAACGGATTCGGAAACGCACTTTGCCATTTTTAGTTTTCTGTCGCGTACCCAGAAAGAAAGAAATAAAGAAAGAGAAAGTGATCGAGACACACGGGGGAGTGCCAAAGCGACTCTCGAGCTAACGGCTTTCCTGGATTGCTGGAGGTGGGGAATGCACATGGCAGCGTCACTCGGCAAGTGGCACGCAAGGCTCAGGTAGGCTGCGGTCGAGACGAGCGTTTACATTCCGTGAGGCAGTGAAGGTGCCAAGTGAGTCTGTAGACCAGGACCCGACCACATCCGACTTGCCGCGTGGTGGCGTTGGTATCGTGTAGGCTGAGACGACAGTATAAGTGAGTCGCATTTTTCTTCAATTACTTTGAACAATTTTGAACAACGTGAAAAGAAGCCGGCACTGCGTACTTTTTTTCAGCGTGACCCATAGCTTCAGGCAAAACTCTGGATCGCGATTCCCCGTCTGATGTGATGTTTTTTTTTTTATTAATACTACAGCTAAAAAACGAACCTGCGGCAACGAACAACTGGATACTAAAGGGGGCAGGGCGAAGCCGGGGTGAAGAGAAAGTCAGATCGAGCCAATCATGGACCTCGTGGTGTTCCGCGGACAATCTGCCCGCGTGCTCATCTTGGCCAATGATTAGAAACGTTCCATTCGCAAGGGGGCCGATAGAGGCGGGGCGAGGAAGCTGACGCACTTGAGGCGCGTGATTGACGCAGGCTCAGATGCTAATTTTAGCCAAGGGGTGGTGGGGTGCTGCGAAGCAGTACAGCGCCGGGGCGGACCTGGCTATTTTAGACTCTTGACTGAGAGCCAGCCAAACCAAATATAGTCCTAGACAGGTATTTTTAGCCGCCGCGTGTCCCTTTTTAAAAATCGGACCTGGAATATGTCATTTCTTTTTGGTTTATTCTGTGTAATGGAAGCAGGTCTGGAATTGTATTAGTTGCCTTCCTGTACCAAGGCCGGGTTTAAAAAAATAACTTTAATGTGAAGTATAGCAAGCGTTGTAAGTTGATTCGTGGTTTGTTTCGTTCCTTACTGAAGCATTCCTCCTCAACGAAAGTCGGAAGTGTGGAGCACTCGCAAGCGTTCGGCACACGGAGTTGTATTTGTATGTGTGGCGAATGTCGTACCGAGTAGTTTAGTGCTTCCAGAACAAAGCGGACTGACTTGGTTTAGCGCTCGAGATCACAGATAATCGGGACCACACAGGCGCTCCTGTCAGTAGGAGAGAGGGGGCACTTTAAGAGTTATTTGCGGAGATGCAGGATCATTCGATTTCCTTTGGATACTTAATTAAATAACTTACACGGTGTAACTAAAAACATTTGATCGTTTTAACCAGATGGAATCACTTCGTAGTTAGTTGAAGTTTTTGATATTAACCGAAATACACAGAAACAGGTCCAAATAAATTGAACTTTACTGCGATCCCGTTAGTATAAAATGGTAAATAAAATTAAGTGACATTCTGTGAGTATTAACCCCTTTGAGTTAAGAGCTTTTTGGTACTTTTGACACGTCTGCGGTAAAGAAATCACTCAATTTGCACACTGTTCTTTGCAAAAATTGCTAAAGCTGCTGCGGGTTGGAAGAGAACCTTCAATAAACACTCAACCTTTGTGGTGTCGCATATTTTCAATTAGACGGTCTGGGCTGTGATGTTTTAATTAAATAATCTGCTTAGAGCACTGTCCTGTTCTCCCAGTACTCCGGTCCCACTTAGATCCCAGAGGACTTTGACTCCACTTACCTGTATCTTCCCGGTCCTGATGCTATTAACTTCATATCTCATGCTATGCCTAATTTTTATGGTCAGATGTGCTGTTACTCCCCAGGGCTTATCGTTAAAAGTCAAAAGGATAACACCATTGACACTTCATATTTCGGACTTCAGAGGCCCCCACATGACTTAAACTTGGGTGTGACAGAGATTTGATGTAAACCTTGCTCATCAGTAGATTTTTTGTCACCTACCCATCATGCGGAAGACATGATGATGACATGAGAAAAAGGAGTCTCACACCACAAGATGCCCAGGACCACAGAAAGCAAAGCAAAGGAAAAATATTTGGACAGCCACCCTGTGTAAACCTGGAACATGTCTGTTGAACTGGTAATGGCGACATACTCATGAAGCTTAGATTTGTGAAACTTGTGGTTAGCGTTTTCTTACATTGTAGCATTTTTTTTGTTTTAACTCATTCAGGGTTGCCTTAGGCCTTTTGCTGATCTAATTATTTGCTAGGTGCCCAGTTTTGGACTTAGATTCACTCTTCACGTTTCTCTTTAACATGTGTACACTTGATGTGTTTCAGTGTTTTGGAAGTGTTCATATCCCCATCCCTTGAAATGTAGTTTTCAATAACTTTGTGTTCATGATCTAATTTTGTTTAGGAATAACACAAACTCAGTCTTCTTAGGATCATGTGCATTGACCAGTAGAAAACTCCTTCACGGCGCCCACAAACACACAGATTTCATTCAGCTCTGTGTGTTTACAGACATTTGGTTAAGTGTGCCATGTAAAGTAGGTGGAATACTTAAGAAAGCAGTCATTTTCTGTTTTTTATCTGTAATATTTTACAGAGGTCTGTGGAGGTTCTCCATTGTAGTCATTCACGTGTATTGATCAAAAGGAAAAAAGCATCAAATATCACTTTTATAGTAAGGTTACCTTCTGCCATATTTCCAGTGACCCCTAAATATGATTAGAACATGGGTAGATAGAATATAAAATGGCTAATCTCTGTTCATCTCTCTCATGATTACTTGTGAAGTAATTAGGCTAGAAACTTGATCTTGGTTTTAGTTGGAAGCTCATATGATCTAATATGTTCAGGAGTTTAAAAAATGAAGGTGGTGGCAACCTGGTGGCAGAAAAGTTAATTGTAATTAAAGCATACTCCCCACAAACCCATCTATTGACAATCCCCAGGGATCACCGTACATATGTGTTCAGAATCCATAATCAAGCATAAGCTCTTTCCATTTTATTGTAGGACTGTTAGTCCACATGTTTCACTAGTAAAATAAAAAAGTTGGAAAAGTTCAAATCCAGGTTGAGGTACATTTACAGTACAAAATGGCTGTAAGAGGCTGGGTGCTGGATCTTCTCTGAAGTGTCATTTAACTTAAGCTGTCAAAGGTAATTAAAATAAACAGCACACAAATACTGTACATATACGGTACAATCTACTCCAGAATTGTTGGCACCGTAATGGACATTGGTTATAACTAACCATATAAAATTAGAAATACATATAAGGATTCAAATATTCCTCAAAATTGCTATTTATTTGATAAAAAATAATTCTTATTGGAATTTTGTTTTATTTCAACAGTGGTGTATTCTTTCAAGAACATAAAAAATATTAGTACCTTATATGAATATCTTAAAACCAAATCAGTGTGCATCGTTGGTGAACAAAACATCTTTATTTTTGTTTTGTCCTGTAATCCAGAACTTGTTTGTTGTCTGTGACCACTTCCTGTTTATCGGAGGTGTACATATGAGGTTGTGCATTTGCAAAACCCTTATGTCATCCATCATCATGGGCAAATGCAAAGATCTTTCAACTCAGATGAGACTAAAGGTTGTAGAAATTAGACAATGGTCATTAAAAAATCATAGCTGAAAAAACCATTAAGCACAAACAGGGCTATAATACGAGATGTTAGAGAAGTATGAAACAGTTGGAAATTTAGGAGGACACATAAGCAAACTTCACCAACAAACAGTGAGAAGGTTGGTATAAGACACAAAGAAAAACCAAAAGTTTAGTTTCTCAACTCTGTAGTTTGAACTCCTGGGGTTATTTCTGAATCAATTGTTAGAAGGCATCTCCACGATGAGAACCTCTTGGGAGCAGTCTTAAAAAAGAAGCCCATTTAAGTACAAGCCACAAGATGCTGTACCTGACGGAGCCTCAAATGAAGTTGTGGTTTTTAGTGAGATGAGACAACAATTGCAGTTTTTCGTCATGCATATGTGATGGTGTGGTCCTGCTCCACACTCCCTCTTCCAGCTTTGGGAGCCTCTTGAACCCAACACCACCGGCAATGTAACCAGATGAGCTGTGCAATGAGGGCAAATCACACTGGGAGCAAGGGGATGGTGTAAAAGTCCCCCTGTGCTTTTGTTATTAACAAAAAAATCAAAACAAATGTTCCCCAATAAAGTGCAGTGTACAGAAACAGTCTATAAATAAATAATCCTTAAGAAACAGGTGACAAATGGAGATTAAAATCCAAAATAAATAAATCCTTTAAAACAAGGTTAAAATATTGTCTGGAAGCTGTCCTTTTTAAAAACCTGGTGCCTTCTCCGTTTAACTGGCGGCTCCCCTGCTTCTCCTATACGGGCCTTGCAACAGGGAAGTCGTCCTATCCGCAGGTGCAACTGACTCTCGAATGGTCTGGTAGCCTTCCATCTCCTGGCTATGTACAGCTCACACACCGGACTAAGACTTGGGTTTCCCCCAATGGCCAGGGTGCTCATGTTGTGGCTCAACTTCCCAAGCCTCTCCCGATCTTTTGTGCCGGCCCGTGCTTATACGGCTCCATGGGCGCAGCGTCTCAATCACGCACTGCTGGAAGCCAATGAAGCAGCTGAGAAAGATCACCCCCTCATGTGCAAGTGCGTCTCGACCCAACTACCTCATTAGCTCACCATGTTGCACGAGCACGCACACGGAGACTGACCTGGCCAATGGATTATTAAAAAAAATGGCCATTCTTTCGGACCCGCTATACCACAGTACATCAACGTCAAATTTGGCGAGGAAGGGGGCTGTGTACAAAGAAAAGCACCAGATACCCACTGTGAAGTATGATGGTGGATCACTTGTGCTTTTGGACTGGCTTGCTGCAAGTGGTCCAGAGGCTCTTGTGAAGATTAATAGAAGAAGGAATTCCACTATATACCAGGAAATTTTATTTCAAAACCTGACTGCCTCTTCTAGAAGGTTGAAACTTGTCCATGAAAGGATCTTTTACCTCATACACTCATCAGAATCAACACAGAAACGATTATGAGAGTACAAAATCAAAGTTCTGAAATGGCCATCTCAGGCTCCAGACTTGCAGACCTGTGGTGTGAATTGCGGAGGGCAGAACACAAGTGCAAACCCTACAACTGGGATTGTCCCACATGGAGTCGTGGTCCAAGATCTCTCTCCGGGTGTTTAATATTACAGAGAGGAGCTTGGAGCAGTGATTTTCGCTAAGGGAGGCTTCACTAAATAAACTGCTCAAAAAAATTAAAAGGAACAGTTTGAAAACACATCAGATCTCAATGGGAAAAAAATCTTGCTGGCAATCTATACAGATATGGACTGGGTAATGTGTTAGAAACGAGAGGATACCACATCGTTTGATGTAAATGAAAATTATCAAACTACAGAAGGCTGAATTCAAAGACACCCCAAAAATCAAAGTGAAAAAATGATGTGGCAGGCTAGTCCATTGTGCCAAAATTTCATTGCAGCAACTCAAAATCGTACTCAGTATGGCCCCCACATGCTTGTATGCATGCCTGACAAATGAGATGATGGATGGCGTGTCCTGGGGGATCTCCTCCCAGATCTGGACCAGGGCATCACTGAGCTTCTGGACAGTCTGAAGTGCAACCTGGCGGCGTCGGATGAACCGAATCATAATGTCCCAGAGGTGTTCTATTGGATTTAGGTCAGGCGAGTGAGCGTGGGGGCAAGTCAATGGTATCAATTCCTTCATCCTCCAGGAGCTGCCTGCATGCTCTTACCACATGAGGCCGGGCATTGTCATGCACCAAGAGCAACCCAGGACTCACTGCACCAGCATAGGGTCTGACAATGGGTCCAAGGATTTCATCCCGATACCTAATGGTAGTCAAGGTGCCGTTGTCTAGTCTGTAGAGGTCTGTGCGTCCCTCCATGGATATGCCTCCAAAGACCATCACTGACCCACCACCAAACCGGTCATGCTGAATGATGTTACAGGCTGCATAACATTCTCCACGGCTTCTTCAGACCCTTTATGTCTGTCACATGTGCTCAGGGTGAACCTGCTCTCATCTGTGAAAAGTACATGGTGCCAATGGTAAACCTGCAAATTCTGGTGTTCTATGGCAAGTGCCAATCGAGCTCCAAAGTGCCGGGCAGTGAGCACAGGGCCCACTAGTCTGTTTTTGATTGCTTGGTCAGAGACATTCACACTAGTGGCCTACTGGAAGTCATTCTGTAGGGCTCTGGCAGTGCTCATCCTATTCATCCTTGCTCAAAGGAGCAGATACCGGTCCTGTTGATGGGTGAAGGACCTTCTACTGCCCTGTCCAGCTCTCCTAGAGTAACTGCCTGTCTCCTGGAATCTCCTCCATGCCCTTGAGACTGTGTTGGGAGACACAGCAAAACTTCTGGCAATGGCACATATTGATGTGCCATCCTGAAGAAGTTGGACTACCTGTGCAACCACCTCTGTAGGGTGCAGGTATCGCCTCATGGTAACAGAAGTGACACTGACCATAGCTAGATGCAAAGCTAGTGAAAAAACAGAAAAGGTGAGGAGGGAAAAATGTCCGTGGCCTCCTCCTGTTAAACCAGTCCTGTTTTGGGGTTTGTCTCATTGTTGCCCCTCTAGTGCACCTCTTGTTAATTTCCTTAACAGCACAGCAGCTGAAACTGATTAACAACCCCCTCTACTACTTAACTGACCAGATCAGTATCCCAGAAGTTTCATTGACTTGATACTATATTCTGATTAAAAAGTGTTCCTTTATTTTTTTGAGCAGTGTATTAATCATTTTTAAAATCTATGGTTTCAAAGGAAAAAATGTGTTGCTAAAGAAAGATTTTTGTTTAAAAATCTATTAATTTAAAAGAGAAGACTTACCCATTTGTTTAAACCAAACATATTACTCATTGCATGTGTAGTTCATCTGATATATTAATGTTTAACTCATTTTTTTAGGCATTCCAATAATTCCTGAGTTAACTGTAATCGTTGCTTAATTATACAGTATATGTAAGTCTGTTTCATAATGTCATTTTCCTATCTGTCTTATGTAGTGTCCGTTCAATCAGTCTATCCATCTGATGTATATAGTGCCTTTTATATCCATTGGCCTTATATTTCTTAGGCTATTCAAGAAATCATTGTTAAAGATGAGTAAAAATTTGAAAATTTCAATTCACAAAAGACAGTGTTAGCCTAGCACAGGAAAGCCTGCCAGGAGAGCAAATGTAAACAAGCAGGCATAAACCAAAGATCACTCCTATCGAACGTCAATGGCCAAATCTAAACCCAAGAATTTCAGTGAGAGAAATCAAAGCATAGTTCTGAAACAGGAAATGTAAGTAGCACAAATAACACATGTGAAGATTGATTTTTCATTAATATCCGGAAACTGAAATAGTAACGCATTGACTGAGAGGACAGCCATTTAACTTCTGGGTTCAAATACCATACTAACTGTCGTCGCATTATAATGACAGTGACACAAAATGGCAGTGCTCAGGAAAAACCATCATGGCAACGAAAATGTCACAAAATAATGTGTAACAACTGATAACAATTTCTATGATAAAAATAATTGCAAAAATCTGATTTGGCACAGCCAAATACCATAATGGGACATACTGATTAACAAAAAAGGCATAAAAAAGTGTACAAAAATACGCCAACACACAGAATCATAATCAACATTAGTATATCCAAACAAGAGTTGGCAGGAAGTTCACTGATACCTTCTGCCTGTGTTTTCTGAAGCATGATGATGGCTAATCATAGTCTTGGGGTGCAGTTCAGCTGGTAAGAGGGTAACTGGTCAAAATTGATGGAATGATGACTGTCGAGTAATAGAACCAGTTGTTGATTCATTATGTGGTACCTTTGGGAAAAAGATTTATTGGCAAAAACATAATCTTTCAGTACAATATTGGCTCCAAACACAAATTAAGCACAATTAAGACCTATTTGGTACAGTAACATGAGAATGGAACCCTCAAAATATTAGACTGGCCACCTCAGAGCACCAACCTCAATTTAATTCAAGTTGTTTGGGAGCATTCGGAGAAGGAAAAGAACACAAAGAAACATTAAATCTATCTATCTATCTATCTATCTATCTATCTATCTATCTATCTATCTATCTATCTATCTATCTATCTATCTATCTATCTATCTATCTATCTTCAATAGTCATATACCATTATATTTGTAATATTTAAATTTACACATTAGTATAATCAATTACTTATTTTTTCTCTGTTTTATTGTCCAACTCCTGACAGGTTTAGTAACTCACTGGGGCGACACAGTTAGTCAGTCCTGGAGGCTGAATGTGTAATTTTCAGTTTTTTTAACAGCATATCTTACAGTATGTTTTGCCATATACCTATAGTATCAGTTAAACAAACATTATCAATTACACAAAAAGGCAGAATATACAACTAATTCCGTTTTAATGGATCTTTGTACAATGATTTATGACTTTATGTCTTTGAGTGGGGTCTCACGGTGGTGCAGTGGTAGCGCCGATACCTTGCAGTAAGGAGATCTGGTTTGGCGTCCTGGGTGTTCCCTTTGTGGAGTTTGCATGTTCTCCTAGTGTCCATGTGGGTTTTCTTCACCACAGACAAGCAGGTTAGGTGTATTGGTGATGCTAAATTGGCTCTAGAGTGTGTTTTGTGTGGAAGTGTTCACCATGGTGCTCTATCCAGGATTTATTCCTGTCTTGTGTCCTGCGACCCTGGTCTGGATTAAGCAGGTTATAAAATGACATGACATGTTTTTGAGTTTCTGTGTTGCTTTTTTGTGTTTTATGATAAGGCTAATGTTTGACCTTTACAGTTATTTCCACTTGTGTTGCATGTGTTGCCTCTGGCCTTGTTATTAATAACACTGAACCAAATTCCTATAAGTCTTTTTTGTTGTTTGCCTGTCCCCCCATCTGGATGATTTCCTGTAATTTCAACAATGAATACTTTCTTAAAGTTATGATAATTGAAAGCACTGATTATATCAGACCAGGGTGTCTGCTATCCATGAAGAAAGTCCTTTTGGTTTCAGTTTCACTCTGTGTGCCATATGCAGCTAGAGTAACCTTAATCTTACTTACACAAACAGTTAATTAGTCAGTGATGAAAAAAAGGGAAATAGTAGAAGAAGTTGTGAAAAATTGAAGCACAATTAAAAATAAATGTAATATCTATTGCAGAATGTGTGGTTAGACAATAATACAGCAAAAAAAAAAAAAAAGCAAGAATATTAAACTTTGATAGATGTATGCTTTCAGTTTAAAAGTGTAAAAGTGGAAACACATACTACATTGGAAACCATTGTACAATTTAGCCAATTAAAAGCATAATATTCTCAAACCTGTTCAATTCAATTCAGGATCCTGGGTGGCCAAAGGCTATCTCAGCAGCAAGGGGGCAAGCAGGAACTAGTCCTGTAAAGGGTGTCACTCACGCACTCACCCGCGCACACAGGGCCAGTGTAGTCACTGATAATACTGACCTGCTCTTAGGAGACGATGGCTGGGCATCCACAAACCCGTGCCGCTTAATGGAATTCCAAGGCTGGGTGGGAGGCAGGAACAAACCTTGGACAAGGCCCAATTCCATTACAATGCACACTCCTGCACAAATCTACATGAGCTACTTTAGAATCTGTAATTAATCCTGACATGCTGTTCTTTAGGATGTGGGATCAAAAATCACAGCGATATGGAGATAAGGTGGACATGGGATTTAAACCGAGGAATTTGATCTGGGAGGCAGCAGCACTAACTTCTAACTCCAACACCATCCTGCTGCCCTCAGTCTTATTATAGCTGTAAAAAGTCATATATCACAAGTGTTATGATTGGTATCTTCTTTCAATTTGAACTTAATTTTCTGTGGCCTTTAGGGACGATGTTTGCATCATTTCTGAGGATACTCACCACAAAGGATTAATTTCTTGTTTATATTCTATCATATGCCATTTAAAAGTTGGAACTTACTCGTGTTGTTTTTGTTTGTTGCTATGACAATCCATCCCCTGATTGCCCGGTGCTGTGCGACCCCCTGACATCATCCATACTTTGGTATTCAGAACTTAAGGTACAATCCCAGTTCATCTGAGATTTGGATACAAAGAGCTTTACTTAGTGTTTTGTGTCTTCTTGAACCTCAGGTTTGCTGTGTAGTGCAGAGCTTTGATTTACAGATCTCAATTAGAGTTTGATGACAAATTGCTTTTTGGTCTTTTTGGAAGTGCCCTTGGTATGAATTTTTCACCACATCCCTTCCTCCCAATTTCATTAAAATCTTTTTCTTTCTTATTCAATACCAGTAACGGCGCACTGCATGATAACGTGCAGTGAATACACTTGACTTGAGCATTCCTAGTTTTCATCCTTTTTCTCTGTACATTTCGCATTCGTTTGCTCAGAGGTTGATGCGCTTGCTGTTTCCTGAGCAGCTCTTCTTTTCTCCACCCCAGTGGCCTGCTTCTTCTCTTCTTTCATCGGCATCTTTTCGATTTAAAACTGAGTAAGTCAGTGTTTGTGTTGCAATTATGTGTACATTTTCATTAATTTTTCACTTAAGTTGGCACTTGAGTCTTCAATCTGCCTCACGAATGATTTAAGATATGAAGAGGTAGATGAAGTGATGGCGAAGGTGGTAGGGATGAGCACGGCACCTGTATGCATTCGCCTCACGGCCGCCCTACTGGCTGCTGCCGAGAGTTGATTCTACAATAGAAATAAATAAAAATAAAAAGAGGAATAACCTTGGAGGTCAATTGTCATCCTGAAAGCAGATAGTAGACATCACATAGTAGATGTGTACCAAATTTCAGGTCAATGTGTCAAACAGTGTGCGAGCTACAGGTGATTTAAAATCCTGGACAGACAAACAGACAGCCACGGTAGCGTATTATATAAGAGGATAGAACAACAAGAAGGCAAGAAACATGGCCCCACTTAACTACTTTGTACACCGTTGGAGTCATCCACTCTCTATTTGGATAACTTGCTAAAATCTAAGCAGCCTTCTTCTTGACTGTCCCCACACCAACATCCTCCCTGTGAATGAATCCTTGACGCCTCCGCTTGACTTACCATGTTTTAAAAATCAGGGTGATTGGATTTGAGGTTCAATGTATTTACAGATACTGCTACTTGGTGCTGCCACCTGGTGACACTACGACACTACATGTTGTCTGAACCATTTTTATCACTTTGGCTTTGGCAGCTCCAGATCTTCCATTCCCATACACCAAAACCCTGTTACTGGCCAGATATAAATACAATGAATTATGGCAGCCCCATGAAAAAGACATGTCCTGAACAATTGTGAGCCCTGAGTACCTGACATTGTTTGAACTTGGACTGTCGGTGTGTCCAGAGGTGTTTTCTGTCTAGCCACCCAGCTTCTGGACCATTACGATTTTGAATTGGCTTAAGTAGTTTTGAGAATGTTATGTTAATATGGTTGGCAATATCAGAAATTCCTGTGTCCACATCTCTCTGAATTCTGTATGAGTATTATTCAGGACATTGTGGCAAAGGTGTTGGACTGCAGCACTTAAGGCTCCCAGTTCAGTTGTCACTACTAATTGCCTATGTGACTCTGAGCGAGTCATTTAACTTGCCAGTACCACACTAGTGAAATACACAAGCAGTGTGAGGTGTCCAATGTAGAAGGCACCATGTTAAGTATTTTAGTATGATGTCGTTCATCAAGTTGATTGGCAATTGCAAATTAGCTCTGTTTAAGACTGTATGTGAGTGGGCCCTATGATGGACTGGCAACCCATCCATGGTTGGTTATTGATGATTCTACAGAGACAGGCCCCCCATGACCCCGGAGGAAGTGTATGTAAGCAGGATATACTTTATTATTTTTGTAATTTCCTTATAGCCTGAGTCACCTCCTTATTTTAGACATCATTTATAGTATAAGCTGTTGCCCTGTTTTCTCCCCTGCTACAAATTAGCTGATGATGGATTTCTACTCTGAATATCTTGACTCAACGGAGATCTGTTGACCAAGGAGGCCAGTACATGAAGATGAACTCAATCTCATGTTCCTAGACCTTTTCTTAGTACCATGCTGTGGAGCACTGTGAAAAACCGGCAGGTGGATGCCCTGCTTTTATGAACGGATGCCCATGATATACGATGATGTTCAGCTATCCTGTGACATTTGAAAGTTGCTCTGCTTTTATCCTGGGCCATTGAGGGTGCAATGAAAGCACATCCTTTGTACACTGTCACCATCAGCCTCTGTTGTTGGCCTCCTGAAGAAATGACATGGACCCATTGGTTTGTGCCATATACTGTATCTGATACTTCCATTAGCATGAAGTAACATGCACCAGGGAGTGATATGCCATTCTGCAAATGTTTTGTTGACCGGAATGCCATTGGTGGCCATCTTGTCCATGACACAGTAAAAGAAATTATGCATTCTTCTGTTCCTTATTTGACCCCACTGTTACAGTCTGTTGTTTCTGGTGTGAACCCCATCAACAGTATGTTCCTGATCACAGGACTGCAATTGGCTGAATGTATTTTGGGTGGTACACCAGCAGGGTTATTTGAACACTTATGCTGTAGCCTTTGTAGTAGAAGTAGGTGACCAATAGCACACCACACCACACTTACATAAATCTTTAGTCTTGACAAATCATCATCGGAACTGTACACCCCCACAGAATCTGCTGGTACCTGCTGCCTACTTTAACTGCGGTCACTGAATGAGTGGTTAAGTATGTTGATCAAGTGCATAAACCCCACATTTTATATCATCATTATTTCTTGAGATGTAAATTAACAAAACAGTTGGTACAGTGCTGTAATCTGAAAGCTGCTTACTGTGTTCACTTATCATTGCAGTTACATTTGACGTTGCCACATTCTCGGTATTTGCACAGTTCAAAAGGTCAGAATTTTGTTTCTTGGTTACAAAGTTGGGAGGATTGTTTAGTTTTTAACTTTGTAGTCACAATTGTGTATTGTTCACTTCTACAGTGTTGGATATATCATTTTTTTTTTTTTACTTTGATGGGGATTCCTTCTATGGAAATGATTATGCCGAAATACGCAATAAAAATGGGCAGCATGTTCTGAAATACTTGTGTATCTGATGAGTAAGCACTGGTGATTGCTGTCCCAGAAATCCATAGCTCTCTTTGAATCAAATCCACATTTTTGAGAACATGCCAGGCTGCCGAGGCTCACTAATGTCTGTTTATGCTCCTTTCTACTCCCTCCCTTTATGACTGCAACAGTGTAATAAAACCCAGAGCATGTGGTGAGTGGAAAGACAATACTGTATTGTGTGGCTGTGTGACGAAAATAGGCAAGGACGGGCAGTCAGGAGGTCATTGTGAAACTGCTTGAAGTGTGACGCCACTATCTATCTATCTATCTATCTATCTATCTATCTATCTATCTATCTATCTATCTATCTATCTATCTATCTATCTATCTATCTATCTATCTATCTATCTATCTATCTATCTATCTATCATATAGTGCCTTATCCATATCTATCTATCTATCTATCTATCTATCTATCTATCTATCTATCTATCTATCTATCTATCTATCTATCTATCTATCTATCTATCTATCTATCTATCTATCTATCTATCATATAGTGCCTCTATCTATCTATCTATCTATCTATCTATCTATCTATCTATCTATCTATCTATCTATCTATCTATCTATCTATCTATCTATCTATCTATCTATCTATTAAAAATTAATTAACTCCTTTCGTACATTTCAACTATTTGTTATTACTCGAGGTGTGGAGGTCTCCAGTTCCATCCATCTATTCAAACTTGAAGCAGATTCAATACAATTCGGGGCTGCAGTGGGCCAGAGCATATAGGTATAAGTTTTAACTGTCTATTCGCTTTAATAGTTAGGTCCAGGGGATAGCTATAAAAAAGAGACTGCATATTAAGGGTCTGCACTGTTGTTAGGGTGGTAACTCAGAGTTTCAAGATCTGGGTTCAGTTTCTGGCCTGCTCACTGCCTTTGTGGGGTTGGCACAACCTCTGCGTGTTTGCGTGGGTTTTCTGTGATTTCTTCAGTAATCTGAAAGATGTGAACGTGAGGTTAACATGTGGTATGAAATGTGTATATACTGTATGACTGTGCTCTGTCCAGAGTTGATTTCTTCCTTACAGCCAATGCTGCTGGAATAGGCTCTGAAACCCTGTGACTATGGCATGTCAAAAATGGGCTCAGGAAATTGATGGATAAACATATTGGGAGTTTTTATGTTGCTAATATTCACTGAAGTAAAACAATTAAAATTTTGCCAGCATGTTAGAGCTGCAGTTCGCTTGAGAAAAAGGCATTTGGTCAGGTAAACACTGATGAGAAAAACATATACAGAAAACGTGAATAAACTATGAAGGGGATTCTAAAGAAAGGTCATCAAACATAACATAAAAAGAGAAGTTCTTGATGAAACAGAAACTTATATAAGAGTGCACAACTGGAAAACAAGCACCACTAAAGCCCTAAGCCATGACGTTCTCCGTATGCATGTAGTAGTAATGAGAATGATACTACAACTTCCAGATAAGAGCTGTGTGGTATGAATCTGCTAAATGCGTACTTTGTGGAGTGTAGAGAGGGGAAAAAAAGACAAACAAACAGCAAAGCTGACATAAAAGTCTGGGAATTCCCGAGACCCTCTGCCTCCACAGTGCAGCCACCGGCCCTGAGTCATACTTTAACTATGATAGCAGTTCGATTGTATTAAATGCCAGAGTGTTAAATGCCTTATAATAGACAACTCTGAATTAAGGGAACTTGGTTGGGACCAAAGATCACAAGGTGACTAATTGAAATGTAAACGCTAGTTCCCACTTCTTCTTATACATAACCTAGAGTTTATGAACTTTTTGTCATTTAGTTCTTGGAATGATGAGGACATTGAATGTATTAATTGTAAAGATTATGCTCATCAGAAAAATGGAAGTATAAAATGCTGAGTTCAGTGTAATGTATTTATATTTACACTCAGCGCCTTTCTAGATGGCACCCTTCACAGGGCACAGCATCACAGTGCATTTTACAAAGCAAGCATTGGAGTAATAAAATATAACATATAGCATATCAGCCAGTTCACGAAAATTTGTGAATTACACAACTTATAAACTAAATTATACAAGTTATGTATAAATCCAATTTACAGTATGAACAGATTTAATTAATATATAATATGAGTTTCATTTTTTGAATTGAATTACTGAAATAAATTAACTTTTCAATGACGTTCTAATTTATTGAGATGTACCTGTAGCATATTCAAATGAATGCCCACCTCTGCTCTAATGCAGGTTAACACTGACACTGTTGAGCCCACAACACATTCTCCATCTTTATATTTATCTGTCACTTATTGGCCACTTTTTGGCAAACATTTGGAGCAGAGAGTGGGACCCTGTTGTTTTTCTCAAAGCAACCTGAATTTATTGCTTCATTGGGTTGACAAAGTGACACAGGTTTGGCACAGGGATCCTGGCTCATGATGACTCCAGTTTGTCCCATATTTAGTGCCAATTAGCTGAGAGTGACAGTTTACTTCAAATAGCTCATTCCAATCTCTATTAGACTCAGATCTGGTGACGGTTGAGGCCACAGCACAAAAAAGTATTCTACTGTTCTGTTACTGAAAGCTTTCCAGGTAGCGGCATGCTATCCTGCTGAAAAGCCCATTTACTATTGTGTACAGTGCTGCCGTGAGGGAACACCCTGAAACAGCAGTGATGTCCCATATACAGAATTTATATATATTTCTTTATATACATATATAAAAGCCAAGTACCACTGACTCACTCATCACGAAATCTCCCGAACCATGAGGACTTGGGTCTTGAAATTTGGAATGTAGGTTACCCTTGGCCCATAGGTGCTCACTAAGAAATGGTTTTAAAAATTTCATGGTCCAAGCGCGTTTTGCTGTATGTCTGTCTGCTTTATGTCTTTCCTTTTTTCACGAGAGAATTACTTAACGGATTTAAATCTGGTTGTTTTCTATAATTTGCATGAACTTTCCGGTTGATTTTGCGACTTCTCTCATCGCGCTAGGTACTATAGTTCGCTTGCAGTACCGATGTGTTTATGCAAATCCAACAGAGTGGCTGTGGGCCAAGAGCAGGGGGCGGGGCCTTCCTCATTCACCTCGCCAGCTTCTGTTTGAGTTGGTCTACGTCTCGCCATGTGTTGGAGTGCATCTTGCCTACGTTTAGCTAGCGATACCTATTTGTTCAACAGACATTATCATCTACAGATTGTTAAGGAGTAACGTTTGACATTTTTGAAAGAGAGATCAGAGCTCCATGTGTTTTAGAGGGTAGCTGCTAATTAGCAGAAATATCACTGCCACATGCTTTTCTCCCCACACGGGGAACGCTCTCACGTCAGAGCTGAACATGATCAGATATAGTGCCAACGTCTATTGATTTTAAAGTTTGTCCTGTTTCATTACTATGTGGGCGAAGCCACGGGGTACAGCTAGTGTGTATATATATATATATATATATATATATATATATATATATATATATATATATATATATATATATATATATATATATATATATATTAGTGCTGGGTGGTATACCGGTTCATACCAAAAACCCTTTTTTATTTTTGTTATGATATGGATTTTTCTTATACTGCAACACTGGTTTAAATAGCCTAAACAACGTTCAGAACGTGGTGCAACGGGAAACTATTTAACTGTTTTCACTGCTGCACCGCTAAACACGCATACAACGGAGTACATTCGTTAGTGGAGGTATTGAACAGTGAAAATGGACAGAGAACATTCCAAAACTGAAGCTGTAGCAGACGATTAAGTTGAACATGATGACACAGAAGAACTTTTGCCGAAAAAAGGAGCCGTGTCTATTGTCTGGAGATACTTTGGTTTTAAAAGGTCGGATGTGGACCATTATGTTCAGATGTGTGAATACTGTTTCTATACTACTGGATAATACTGCAAGCCAAGTTGTACTTGTTTCATTTTTTTTTAATACTGTTTAATGTACCTGGGTACTATGTAATAGTGTGACGACATGTTGACTTTATTCTCGACATTTCCACTTTAATCTCGATGCTTATGACGAGAATAAAGTCAACATGTTGACTTTATTCTCGTAATTTGTCATTAAAGTAGAACATTGTAAACTAAACTTCATCTTAAAATGAATATTTAATTTACTAGATTTTCTCAAACCCCGTCATAAATTATGTAGCACATTAAATGCTTTGTGTTAAGGGTTCCCCAACCCAATTGTTAATTGCTACGTGCTTCTTAAACTGACTTCCTCTGCACTAAGAGGAGGCGCAGGCAGCGATCACCACACAGAATACATTAATTTCATGATATTCCTGCTCTCTGAACATTTAGAATGCTAAGATAAATACTTGATATCATTTTCATGATGAAATGCATTAAAGCATGTATTAATCATGCGGGGGCACGGTGGCGTGGAGGGTGCACTGCTGCCTTGCAGCAAGGGGGTACCAGGTGTTCCCTGCCTTGCATTTGCATGTTTTTCTGGTGGGTTTACTCAGCGTGCTTCAGTTTCCTTTCAAAGTCATGTAGGATGGCGGGTTTTGTTACTGCTAGTGTAAGAATTTCTCGTATTCACCCTGCGATGTGCTGGCGACTCGTTCAGGATTTGATCCTGCCTCGCACACAGTGCTTGCTGGGATGGGCTCAACCCTGAATGGATGGCGTAATTAAACATGTATAACGAAGATTTTTTTAAATTTCTGAACACTCCGTGGTCTAAGTTTATAACTAGTTTTAATTTCACAAAGACATTTATCGTGTGGTGATTGGTTATGTGGAGAAAGAAAAAGGAAGGACAGGAACTGGGGGTTTTGGTACATCAGACAGAGACCGCACGTATGCAATAAAGAAAGTCCACTCAGAAGAACATCCATTGAATTCTGTGTTCGTGTCACCGACCACCGGATCACGAACCCAACATTTACACAAAACTAGTGAAACAACAGTCAGAAAAGATTAGGAGGGAAAAATGTCAGTGGCCTTCACCTGTTAATCCATTCCTGTTTTGGGGGTCGTCTCATTGTTGCCCCTCTAGTGCACCTGTTGTTAATTTCATTAACACTAAAGCAACTGAAACTGATTAACAATCCCCTCTGCTACTTAACTGACCAGACCAGTTTCATTGATTTGATGCTATACTCTGATTAAAAAGTGTTCCTTTAATTTTTTGAGTAGTATATATGTATGTGTGTATGTATACGTTTATATATATATATATATACACTGTATATATATATATATATATATATATATATATATATATATATATATATATATATATATATATATATATATAGCTTGTTAACACATGAATAGGTATACAGTAGATAAAGTGAAAAAAAAGATCACATATTTAAAGGCAGCACCATTGTTAACGTGATGCTTCAAAGCCACAAGATCTGAGACAATTTACTGTTTGTGTGGCTTTTGCATATTATCTGTCTGTTTATGTGGCTTTTCTCGTTAGCAATCAACATTATAAGTCCATTAACTCACAAGACTTGTGATACATCCTGGACCTCCCATATGTGTGAATTAGCAGGAAACAGGATTTACCAAAACAAGCAGTGTTTTTCCAATCCTCCAGTGCTCAGTGTTTACTTTCCTTTCCCTGTTCCAACCTGCATCTTCTTGTTCTTCACTTACAGAAGTGGAACATGATTGGCTTGTCCCATGCATGGCAAATTATGGAAATTTATGTGTTCTGATAGATCTCCTTTGCCACCACTGTTATAACTATGAACGACAGCAGCCTGTTGCTTACTGTACACAAAGTCTTGTTTATTGTGACCTGGAATTTAAGTTTTTTTTACAGTTTCTTCTTAGCCTCTAACAATAATTGAAACTTTATTTGGGGGTTGGGGTGGGGGAAGGGGGGTTTAGAGGAATCTGGCCATGACACTGATTTTTGAATCTAACACATTTTTAATGTTTTTTAAAAGTAAATATATTGTCCCATAGTGCCATTGTTTTCAATATGGGAGTCTCTATTTTGAGCACCCATAGTGAGTGTTCACAGGTTGCCAGCTGATATCACGCTGAGGAAGTCATCAACACGACTCATAAACCAGCAATGTTTTTTTGTCGCAAGTTTGTGGATACAACCTAATAGCTAGCATCTAAAAGAATCTGTGGTTTTGAACTAATTTCTGTCAATCAACTAAGATAGATAGATAGATAGATAGATAGATAGATAGATAGATAGATAGATAGATAGATAGATAGATAGATAGATAGATAGATAGATAGATAGATAGATAGATAGATAGATAGATAGAAAGGAAATTAAAAAAAAAAAATCTGACTAGGCAGTTTGAGTCACAGTGAAGCATTATATAGATGTATTGCTGCTGGTATAAAAACTCAGTTTTGCCATAACTCCCTCCCCCATTACCACCTCCAGGGGATTCTGAGTATGTCCTGTAAATGATCCCATCCTTTTAATTAGTTTGTTGATTCAATGGGCCTCTCTTGAAGTGATGTTACCAGCCCAGCACACTACAGTGTAGAAAATCACACTCCGTTATAGAAAATGTAAAGGATGTCAGTTCCCATATTAAAGGAACACAGTCTCCTATGGAAAAGGTTATGAGACCCGACCGACATGTTATTGATGTGGATCCCCAAGTATTTGTAGGAGTGGACCACCTTTACATCCACTCCATAACCAGTTCCTTGGTTTTGCTGATGGTAATCTGCAGACAATTCTTTCTGCACCAAGAAACAAAGTTCTCCACTTGAGTCCTCTCCTTCATCTCATCCCCTTTATCAATACATGCCATAAGTGCAGAATCATCTGAGGTTTTCTGCAAGTGACATGACCTGGTGTTTAATTTGTAGTCGGAGGTGTACAGAATGAAGTGGAGACAGGATTGCTCTTTGTGGTGCTCCAGTGTTGCTCAAACCTGTAACAGAGACACGGTCTTTGAGCCTCACAGATTGTGGTGTGCCGGACAGACAGTCCATTATCCAGGGCATCACAGGCTTTTCCATCTGCATATCTCTGCGTTTACTCCTTAACAGAAATGGCTGGATGGTATCAATGGCACTGGAGATATCAAGAAAACATAATTCCCACAGTGCTGTCAGCTTTGTCTAGATGAGAATAAGCCTTGTGAGGCAGATAGATAATTTATGTCTGACATTTTGGCTTTGGCTATGTTCACTATTTTTGGTTTCTGACATTCTTGCTACAATTCTATATCAACAATTTTTGTCTTATTTCTACTAAATCTTTTCTTTCTAGTTTTGACCTTGACTAGTTACTTTTATGATCCATCTTCTGATTCCATCTCCATTCAAAACGAATGCTGCTGTGTATAGTCAGTGCAGTGTTAACCTCCGCTGGACCCTCATATCAGCATTCTATTTCTGACCTTAGATCCTTAAATAGGTGATTTTGTTTTCCTGTGTCTGTGTGAATTACCTCTTTAATAAATTGAAATTTCTCTGTTTTAATCAATTCTCCTTTATCATGGCAGTAAAAGTAGTGAGTTGTTGTATGTTGGTTGGATTTGAGTAAGAATTTCACTGTACTCTGATACTACTACTACTACTACTACTACTACTACTCAGTATACCTGTGACACTTTCATTTTTAAAGAGCAGAGTTACTGTTCCTGATACACTCATGCTGTATAGTTTGGTACCTTATACCATGCTACACTCACACTGTGATGCCACATCTATGATGTGAACCACCATTTTTAGTGACTGTTGTGCCCACAGCACCCTTACTGTGGTATTCTTCTCTCTCAAGTCCATAATAAAAAGCTGCCAGCATATCAGCTCAGCTGAAACCAATTCCAAGTTGGTTGACTTTTCAGCTGTACACTCCAGACCAGGGGTCCTCAATCACAGTCCTGGAGGGCCGCAGTGACTGCAGGTTTTTGTTCTTAACCCGGTTGCATAATTAGAAAGCAATTCCTGCCAATAATTTAATTTTATGGCTTGTTAGGGCTTTAACTCTGCTATGTCAGGTCATTCTCACATCCTGAATTTTCTTCCCCTTTCTAAGGATATCATCCAAATGATTTGAAGCCAAAAATGGATGAGCAATTCTCAGTCCTTCACTTTTTTTCTCTTCTCTTTCCTTCCAAGTATTTAATTAAACCCAATTGTGCACGATGAATACACACAGGTGTAAATGGTAACAAGCTAAATAGATAAATGCTGGTCTCTTTTGTCATTTGGATGTTACTGCTAATTAGGAGCAATTAAAAGCCAAGAATACAGCTGTTTAAGACTAAAATAAGCAATAAGGGTTCAAAATCTTAACGAGCGAAACAGCTAAAGTGAAGCAGAAGTGTTACTTAAGCAATCAGTGATTCTTATTAAGCAAATGGGTTGGAGCAAAAACCTGCAGCCACTGTGGCCCTCCAGGACCATGATTGAGGACCCCTGCTCCAGACCAAGGTGGTCATCACAGGGATTTGCTTCCACCTACAGCTGTAGTTTGCTGTAGATGTCCTTCCTTCCAAGTTTCATACCAAGTACTCCTTAGAATGATCACTTCCAGTAGTCAGACTTTACTTCTTCAGGCCATACTAGCCAGAATTACAGGCACCAGGGCCTGCCAGTATTTTTGTTTTTCTTCCCGAGTATGATAATAATAATATTAATAAATTGCTTAGAAAGATCAGTCATGTGGAGCACCTTACTTTGGGTCTCTGGGAACCCAACTTTTTTGGCCACAGTTTTTTGTGCAGTAAAATCCTATAATTTATTTTATGACAGTGAGGACTCCTCTGTACACAAGATAATGAACTGCCAAGACAAAATGTCATTCTAAACAATGTCACATACAGAGAAGAGAAATTCAAAAAATGCTACAAAGAACAAAGCAGAAATCAAATACTGAAATAAAACAAGGAAGAACTAACAAGAGAACTGGCATCCATTGCACATTCCTTCAAATGGAACTATGCAAAGCACCTTAAAAATAAATTTGAGATGTAAATGTGGCACTGAGCTCAAGTGAAAATGCATAATTCCAAATTGGCTGCTGGCATAAAAATAAATATATATACAGTATATATAAAAAAAGTAAAAAAAAAAAAAAAGGCGTGTGATTAAAAGGGTGATAGCAATAAACCTGTGACATTCTGCAGTGTGTGTTATTTTGAAATGGTAGTCATGAAAAACTCTGCTTCTTCTACAAACAATTAGGAAGCTGTCATCATGAGGCGGTTTTATGACTTAGAGGTACAGTTTTGGCTTGTACAGTTCCCGCTTGAAGAACATGTACATTCAAATGTTGAGTACATGTGTATCCATCAATCATTCCTCTTTCATCACCAGTTTTCTGCCCTGCTAATTTATTTCAGGGTTTGGGGTTTTCACATGGCGTATCCGAGCTGCCTTTGGCTCAGAAAAACAACCAACCCTGGATGGGACAGCAGTGAAGTGCTGGGCTTACTCACATAAAGTCAGTTAACTCGAAACTCACAGATATAGAAGGAAGACCCATACAACGTGCAGATTTCACAAAGGCAGTAAAAAGTCAGACCTCTGGAGCTGGTGCAGAATTGTGCTAACCTCTGCACCAGTGTGGTGAACCCACCCATCAGTCAATTGAACTTTATGTTAAAGTGCACCATCACAAGCTGCTTTGAAAATAATGCCATTATTATACTTCCAAGTAACCTTAGCTATGTGGGGAGGCCTGTTGATTTTGTATTATGAGCTATTGTTATTATCATTAGTTCTTCTTTTGGCTTCTACATCTTGTTGCAATCTATCCAAATTTAGTGTGTCCTGTATCTGGATATGGATGAGATAGTGGGGCATAGTAAAGATATGAGGGAGAAGTCCGTTTGGTTCAGCATGAGTGTGCCTCCTAGTTCTGGAAAACAGTAGGTCTCAGGATCAGGTCTACACGGAGTGAACCTGACAAGCAACAGCACCTTGCAATACGCACACTGTATGAACTTTTGGGAAGATTTGCCTGTCAAATGCATTAGCTGCAAAGTTTTTTCTAATAGTTATCACTTTAGAGATGGCACTGTATGATGAAGGAGACATTGTATAAGAACACTAGTTCAGATTCATTTTTAAATTGCAAAGGGCCAAATGCAAATGATACAAATATAAAGGAATACATGATCAAGTAACTAAGGTAGTTTACAGTCAAATAAAAGTTTGTCAACTCCATCCACATTACTGTCTCAAAGTGTCACCCTGATTGATTCTCTTCATCTGTCTGTACTCTAATTTGAAAAATATGGGACAGTCAGTCAGTCAATCTTTATCCAACCCACTATATCCTAACACAGGGTCACTGGGGTCTGTTGGAGCCAACCCCAGCCAACACAGGGAGCAAGGCAGGAACAAATCCCCGGGCAGGGCGCCAGCCCACCGCAGGGCACACACACACACACCAAGCACACACTAGGGACAATTTAGCATCGCCAATGCACCTAATCTGCATGTCTTTGGACTGTTGGAGGAAACCGGAGCACCCACAGGAAACCCACGCAGACACGGGGAGAACATGCAAACTCCACGCAGGGAGGACCTGGGAAGCGAACCCAGGTCTCCTTACTGCGAGCAGCGCCACTGTGCCGCCCACAAAATATGGGACAAATCATTGAAATAATGTTTAGTATAAAAAGTTCTATATAAAAGGAGAATGCAAATGTATTAGTAAACTTGACTCAGATTACAGCTAGTCTGAACTCTCATGATTTGAGCATGAAATGCATTCTTGGGTGGGTCTTGTATTTGACTTGGCACCTAAGGAGGTGACACATCATTTTGCTTTGTTGCCATAGTAGCCATTTTGACTTCATGTAACCTGCAGTTCTGTAAAGTCACTTTAACTAAGGTGTATCAAACTTACTGCAGTTTTTAAATGTCAAGATTTTCCAGCTGCACTTTATTTTGGATGCCTCAAGTTAAGGTATCTCACAATTTTTCTTTGATTCCGTAGTTAAAGGATATAAATTAATTCATTTTTTATTTTGATTTTGGTATTTCCATATTAGTATAATAAGTTGTGTTTTGCAGTGGAACAGTCTGTAAAGGTGTAGGATTTGTGTTGCAACACTTGCTTCTGGACACCCATGACTATATACTGGACCTGCAGGTTAAGACAATGGATATTAGGGTGCTGTATCTTAAAATCCGCTGCATAAATGAGACCCTATTACAAATATTGAGTAGCACTTTTACATTTTAACTTAAATATAACATTCACAAACAATAAAAAATCATTCTAGTAAGTTAAACATGAGAATTGTTTTAATTGTGAGTAATGGTTCTTTTTATTCACATTCATGAACATAATAAATATATAATTAGATTATTTCCATCATGTCACATTTTAGTACAAAACTGAAAAGAAATTAATTAAAATGTAACAAACTGCACAATTTTATACCAACAAAAATACATCAGCATAATGCCTCACTGTGACTGAGACACCCAAGTCAGAACTTTTTTTTCTTTTTAATTTTCTTGCTTTATAGTCATCTAGTTTGTGCTCAGACCAAAGTGTGTTATTTGTATTCACTTATTTGCTTACTTAGCTACCTATTTATGTATTTATTTATTTAAAGGACTTCTGTAAAAAGTACATTTTACAAATAAAGTTCCAAATTATTCATTTATATAACATTTTTCAAAATCAGTTTATCATGAAAATATTTAGTCAATCAAATCTCTCTATTATATAAAAAATCTTGGGTTGAGACGTGATTTTCTCTGAGACACTTTAACGTCCCACGAGACAAGGATGACAGCTGCTGTAAAGGCTTTTAAATGTTTGAAGCGCAGCACAACATGCAGATCACGCAGCATGGCACAAGCAGCAGCAGCAGCAAGCAAGCTGATCGAGCATAGAGGAGGTAAAAAAAAATGTATTTGTTTCCCATTGTATCACCGTTTAAGAGGGGGGTTCAGAGGAGCGACCGTATCTCCTTAGCATGCGTTCAGCCCCCCTCTTCACAACATGAGAGACAGAGATGCGAAGTGGCTGATGCGAAGCGCGCCCAGGTTGGGGTAGGCGAGCGAAGTGAGCAGGGGACATCCCCCTAGTATTTTTAAATATACATGTTAAGAAAAGAACAATAAGTATTTATTGACTTACATGAAACTTAAGTCTTTATCACTTATTACGTTTTTTTGATCCAAAACTTTGCGTCCCTGTAAATAATCCAGCAGTAGTCCTCCATTATACTGAAAGTCCACAGTACCTTCTTTCCATGTCTTTCATTTCCTAATGGACTCTTTCACTCGGCTCTTCACTCACCACTCCAAGAATTTCCAGGAAAAATTACAAATATGAATCCAAAAAGTGACCTTTGAGACTTATATGTTGCAACCAATTTCTTAAACATTACTATAACATTTTTCATGATTTCTTTACGATTTGGACATTTACTTTTACCTAAAAGCTTATAAATGAGTTTTTTTAACAAATCCCCAGCATCAGAAATCAGTTTTTTAATTTCAGGTCTGGAAAAAAATGTCCTCTTTCAATTTATCCTAAAGAACAAACCAGGAAACGTTTGGCACAAATATATAAAATAATCTTCATCTTTTGATTGGACTTTGACAAAGTACTTCATTTAAACAAGCTTAACATCAAGCAGTTGGTAGCAGCATTTTATCTGGATGTAGCAAGTTAGGTCTGATGAGGTTTTTGGCACCAAGCTTTAGCTTTTTTTTTTTCTGGCTATTCCTTTGGAACTCAATGTCAATTTTTGGTTCTGCTGTCCCACTCACAGGGACATATGGGATTTTGTAAAGCTCTTACTGTGGGCCCAGTAAGAAAAGCTGAACTACTGGTGCTTACTGTTGTTAATTTTCTTGAGATGATTTTCAAAGCTTTAAACACACAAGTTTAATATTAGAATATATTATATTCAAACAAATTATCATTCAAGTAAAATATTTAATTTTTATATAACAAAAACAAAAAAAATTATTGACAGATAAAAAATGTTATGTGATGTAGAAAAACTGTTTCCATTTTTTAATTCAGTACCCAAAAATATATTAACAAATCACACGAAACAATTAATGTTTTCAATGTATACCTGTGAATTACTTATATTTTGTATTCACTCATTTACATAAATCATTGACAGTCAGCAAAAGGTACAACCCAGAAGTTGACTCAGGTTCGGATAAATGGTGTCAGTCCTTTGGTTGGCACACTTCAACATCAGGTCAATTCATAGCAAACCTGAGGGCACACAAACAGTGGAAAGAAACCTTTTGTATGTGAACACTGAGTGCGTTTACATGCACTTTAATAACACACCTACTCACAGATACCCTTATACTGTATATTAGTTTCTGAGAAACTAGGTTAACATATGTAGATTTTCACTGCCAGTAACCCAGTTATTTGGCCACATAAACCATAATGGGCTACAGTTATGGCTTTTGTAGTCGGGAGTTTGTTCATTGCACTTCTCTTAGCCTGTGCAAGTGTTATCTTCACACATGCTTCCAGCAACCAGGGGTAGAAAAAAGTGGAAGTGTCCACAAAGATAAATTTCCTCAGGCAAATGCTCAGTCAATCACTTTATTCCTCTAGTTGAAAAAATTTGTCACAGTATTTCAGAAATCGTTAAATATATGTTGGTGAGCTGAATGTAGTGCTAAACTCAGCTGCATCATCTCAATAGTAGTTTTGGAGGTAATACATTAAAGATAAAGTGCATTACATGGTAAACTAACACAATACTTGTTGTACTTAAGTAAAAATTCTTGCATTACTATTATCCCAGTGGCACTAGGATTAGGCAAGAAGCATCATACCGGTTCACTGCTCCTTGCAGGGCTCAGTCACACAGCAAAGCAGAAAAGAGTGTGATGTGTGCAATCCGGTAACAGAAACCTACTAATAAAGGGTCAATTTAGTTTTCAATCAGCTACTGGGTGATGCAGGTTCTGGTTGTGTGTGTAAAATGGGGATGGATTCACAGCAAATGGACTAAATGTGTTTATAAAACACAAGAAAATAATCACAAAATGATTATTGTGGCGGATGATTTTTTTTAAGTTGTGTAATGACATTGGAGCGTTCTGCTAAGGGGAAGGCCATTGGTGGATTCGTTTTTAAGAAAGCAGGTTTCTGCCTTAACCGGGATGCTCCGCTTATCCCGATTTTGTGTGTGCATATAAACGCACTGAAGTGAAAACTCCGTTAAGGTCATAATCAGATAGCGCATCCATGGCTGTATGGGGTGGCAATGCCTGCCTGTTAGTCTCTACCATTAATTTTAATTTGTTAGTTTACATGGATAAAGTATATGTGAAGTATCTTGTTATACCGTTTCTTTCATTTTATTAACCTCGTAACTGCTTGTGAATGTGGTATTGAACGTACGTCTGATAAAGCTCTCTGACCCTCTATATGCACCCACATTATTAACTGAACTATCCTGGTCGCCAGTCACCTGACTGTTATTAAAGAGCTGCAAACACAAAAGTCCCGTACGGTACGGTACATCCATGTCTGCCTTTCCTCGTGTTCTGGGTAGGGCGTGATTAACGAGAGCCTGTTCTAAAAAAGCCTTTTTGTCTTGTGTCCTGTCTTGTGCTCTGGCGGCAGCTGATGTACAGACGTAGCGTAGGGGCGGTCCTCCCGTCAACGTACGCGCGGAGACACGTACGTACGTCCGCCCACGGTCACGTGGTGCTGGAAAGTCTTGCAGGGAAACGCTGGTGGGTAGTGGGAAGGCGAGGCGAGTTGTAGCATAGGTTACGTAACGGAATTCCGCGGGCGGTGCATCTGAGGCGCATAGCCGTCAGCGTGCGTAAGGCGCCCGGGACAAGCAGCGCCTCGCCCCTCCATTCACGTGGTGTGTAGTGTGGAGGTGGCCGGCTGGCCGGCACTCACTAGACAGGTGGGAGATTACGCGGTAAATCTTTCACACTGGTCATGTGGGGAGATTCTTTAAACGTTTAGCGGCATTGTTTTCGTTTGGAACACGGGGTGAAGTTTCTTTGAAAAAAAAAATGCAAGAGGCGATGCTGCACAAACTAGCCGCTGCTGGTTCAGTGACATTTGCAAAAATGGACGGATCCTCATTACGTTGTAATTGAAGATTCTTTGGCGTTTAAACAGATAGGCGCCCCTGGTGATGTCATTTGTTTATAGTTTCGTCCTCGGATTGCCTTGTATGGCGAAGGCTTTCTGTTAGTCGGCACGGCGCGCACAGCACCTCTTCTTCTTCCTCCTGGCTGGCCCAGTGTGCAGCGGCTCACCACACGACTTTAAAGGGGTGCGCAAACATGCAAGAGCAGTGGATGTCAAGACGTTGCAGATTAGTTGTACGACATCACAAAACTATCAGTCGCTCGGCCCCGATTAAAAGAAGTAGTTAGGTTGTTATTCGTTAGATCGTGATATTATTTGCCATTCCCCGCTTCAGTTTTGCAAATATTCATTTGGCAGACACCTGTATCCAAGGCAACCTACAGTTTGAGAGTGCTCTAAAGCCATTTGCAGCTAGACCACTGGAAGGTTAAGAATTGCTTAGGGTCACATAGTGAGGAAGAGACGGGAGTGTCCTTATCCACTACAACAAACTGCCTGTCGCATCTTCCACAAGTCGTCATTCAATGGACGTGAACCATAATTTACTTATAACTGAAACAATAATACCTGATTCATGCTCTATTTGCCATCCACCACAAGGTGAAGCCAGGCAACATCTGTCATAATCTAGTTGCAAACTGACTTGCACATTTTTTCTTCTCAGTGCTGTGCTGACGCACTGTGCCCTCCCATGCAAACAGTAGTGTTACTGCAGGGAGTGATCACACCATCTATTTCTCTTACTTTCTTTTTCCATTACAGGATGGTGTTACTTGGTTGTCTTGCAGCCAAAAATTGTGTTTAACAAGAAAATAACACAAATTATAAAAACGTGAGGATCTTTTTATTTCCACTCGATCTCTGTATCACACAGCATGCCTGGGATGTATGATGAAAATTCAAACTATAGTACATTTCTACATAAAATGTGTGTTCGGAATGCTTTGCACAATTAAAAAAAGAAAATACCAGTTTAATGTTGCAAATGGTGTTTTGAGGATACTTGAATATTATAATTAAAAGGAATACTACATCCAGAATTTATATTTTTTAATACTGTGCTTTTGAATTGAAGATCTACCTCTCCCCCTCATTCCCTGGTCAAGAGTTCTGTCTTCAGTTCAAAAGCGCAGTATTATGTATGGTGATAATTGTGAAACTATCCGTATTTTGGCAAAAAATACAGGTGTTTTGCCTGTTGTATGCATTGATTTTTATTTTCCTTTTCAATGGAGGGTTTTCACTTTGTTTACTGTTGCATTGGTTACCATTGGGTTCTATTATATCATAAAATTTTTCTTTCCATTCTGCCTAAAACATTGGAATAAATTTTTTCTGACCATCACTACAAATTACATGGTGTAGGTGATATGCAAAAAAGAAAATTGGAGTATTCCTTTAAGTTCAAATTTTGTATTGCTGTTTGCGTGTTGAAGCTAAAGAAGACAATATCATCAAAAGTGGAAAACTACATTGCTGTTCTTACAAGATGGTGGCTCACTGAACTTTTTATTAGTTCTGTCTGTCTGTCTTTCAGTCTGGCTGTCTTGAGGTACATCACTTGAATATGACTTAAAAAGGTTATTTTTTGTACCTGAATAACCTTATGAGGGTCTAGGCAGTTTGGAGTTGATTGAAAGCAATTATGTGTACGTTGTTGTATAATAGTATCTAAAACGGTCATTTAAAATGCATTTCAATATACATATAAAAAATCTACCATACCATGTGTGGTGTAGCAGGTCCACAGCTCAAGTCAAAAAGACCACTTTTGAAATAAATAGTTGAGTAGAGAGGGGGCGTGGTAGCGAGGTTCCTGGGATGATGCATGATGCGGATGGTCCTCACTTAAGTGCACAGATGAGGAGTCATCCGCATCCATAATTGATGCTGGGAGCTGCTGATTGCCACACCTGATCCACGTCCCCGTAATAAATAGAAGCGCAAGGCGGCTAGGAGCAGAGAAAAAGAGAGGAGAGAGAACAGGAGGTTAAGGGAGAAGAAGAGGGTGGCAGGAAGTGGGGAGCTGGTTCGAGCAAGTGACAGCAAGCTCGCTTGAGCAAAGGCAGGCAGCTGGCAGGAGAGCCCCGGAGGAGTGTGGCCAACTCTCGGAGTGGGCAGATTGAAGCGGTCGCTCCAGCTGAGTAATTAGGAGTAGCTGGAGTGACCGGCAGTGGACTTGACTGGCCGTTGACGATAGCAGGAGTCGTGGAGGCTTTGGGCGTGTTGTGCCTCAGCATGAGCGCTCCGGCCAATGGGGGAAGATACCCAAGTCTTGGTCCGGCTGGAGCCCGATGTAGCCGGGGGTCGGAGGGCTACCGGACCAGTATTGAAGGAGCTGCATATGCTGGTAGGGTGATTCCCCTGTTGCGGGGCCCAGAAGGGAGAAGCAGGGGAGTTGACGGGTTAAAGAAGGATGTGCTGGGATTTGTGTTTTAAAAGACTGCTTCCAGCTGTTATTTTAACCTCATTGTTTTTAAAGGATTTCTTCATTGTGTTTTTAACCTCCACTAGTTCACTCGTTGTATCAGATTATTTATTTGATGACTTTGCAGCACTGCACTATTTATTTGAACACTTTGTTTTTGGTTTTGACTGTTTTAATAAAGCACCTTTGCACTTTTTGCACCATCCCCTTGCTTCATTGTTTTGCCTCACTGTCCAACTCATCGGTGACATTACCGATGGTGTCAGATTCAGAGCTCCCAGAAGCAAGATGGGAGCATGGAGCAGAACCCACTTCGTCACACTGTATCATACCATGTTCTAAGCCTGTTTAATTCTGAGTAGAGTTGAAGGGCCTTGAGCCTATCCCACCAAGCATAAGGCACAAGGCAGAAACAAAACCCTGGACAGAGTGCCAATCCATTGATAAAATATATGTTAAATAAAATAAGTAAAGCATACTAGCTAACTTATATCAGAGCATAGCATTTGTACAGTATCTTCTTATATAATATGCTACTGTGGCTGTCCATTTGTTTGTTCAGGATTTTAAATCACCTGTATCTCGCAAACTGTTTGAACTATTGACCTGAAATTTGGTATGCGTATGCTACGTGATGTCTACTATCCGCTTTTGGGGTGATAATTGACCTCCAAGGTTATTCCTCTTTTTATTTTTATTTGAATGTAGAATCAACTCTCGGCAGCGGCCAGCAGGGCGGCCATGCGGCACATGCATACGAGTACCGTTCTCATCCCTACGATCTTTGCCGTCATTTCCCCTACCTGGTTCAACACTTAAGTGCCAACTTAAGTGAAAAATTAGGGAAAACGTACAAGTAATTGCAACACAAACACTGACTTAATCAGTTTTTACGCAAAAAGATGCCGACGAAAGAAGAGAAGAAGCGGACCGCTGGGGTGGTGAAAAAAAGAGCTGCTCAGGAAACAGCAAGTGCATCAACCTCTGAGCAAATGAATGCGAAACGTACAGAGAAAGAGGATGAAAACTAGGAATGCTCAAGTCAAGTGTATTTACTGCATGTTAACATTATCGTATAGATAGATACTTTATTAATCCCAAGGGGAAATGTTATCGTAATAATAATAGCATAGTAAAGGGGGGTTATTTGAAATTGAAAAAATTAAATTCTCACTTAGAGGATCTGTTCAAAACCTTTTTTAAAATAAAGCGAGATCTAATTAATAACATTTTAGAAAAAGCTTTTATATTGGGGGAAAGAATATTCTCCCTTCTTTGTTGTTTTAAAGATTTGCTTTTGCTTTTGGCTCTTCTCTTTCTCGAACGAGGCTGAATTCAGGTTTGCTAAGTTTGACTTGATTGTGTGTATGTAATGTTATTTTCTTTGTTGTAAAAGTAAGTCTTGATTGTATGGAATGTTGTTTTCTTCAAATAAATTCTATTATAAAAAAATAAAGGTAGGCTGTCATTAGAAATTGAATAAATGATGGTGTAGTCCATGTAGAGCTGCTTCCTCATATCTCCAACGCCATCTGCTTAGTTTCTATGTGAAGCTAGTACTTTCTCTCCATGTCTATAGATATATAATATACATTTATTGATTTATTTTTTTTGAGATCTGGTTTTATCCCAAGAGAATGTATTATGTGGTAGTTTTGAACTGATCTATTATGAGTCTGCATGAGTGCATTCTTTGATGACACGGTGCCCTGCCCAGGTTTTCTTTTTGTCGTGTACTAGATGACGCCAGAGTGAGGTCTGGCCCATTTAAACCTTAATTAAATTAGTGAATAAAGAGAAATGAATAGGTGAGTTGCATTGTGTGAACATTTTGGCAGGTGAACATTTTGCTAAAAATAGAGTTGTGACATACAGTGTGTAGTGGCAGATGTACTCTGCCCATTTCGAAATGTGAATGTTTTTGGGCATACTGTACAGGTATATAAGCAAAGTTGATTAAAAATAAGTTGTTTAAACAGGAAATCTTCTTGGTAAAGACTTTATACATATGAAATGAAGTTTGACTAAGCAAAGGATATAACTTCACAAAAAAGTGAAACAATTGTTAGTGTAGATAATGTGATTACTTCTTCATAGTGCCTTAAAGCAGTCATCATTTGCTAAATGCAGTTGATGCAGTGTTGATGTCATCACATGTCACACATGCTGCGCCTATTGTGTAATTTTTAATTTTTTTTATTAAGTCATTTGCTGGTTCCTATGACAGTGCTTCAGAAATTAATCTTGACAAAATGCACACCATTGGGGTGGCAAACAGAAGTTAGAAATGAGATCACAAGGGGCAGGTTGCCATCTCCCATTTAGAAAAACCCATCAGAGTGCTTCTCTCATTTTGTTATTTAATATTGTTTGAAGAATATTGTCCATTCTTCCATAATCTCACTCCATTAACAATTATAAACCTGAAAACCATGCCATACTTATAACTGCACCATGTTTGAATTCCATGTGTTGCCCCAGTGTAATCCCTGTGGTAATGTTTAGTGTTTTTAGCCCAAATTGTTACAGTGTAGAATTTTGTAGTTTTCTAATAATGAATCCAATACAGTGGTATGTTGAGTAAATAATGCTAAAATCTGATGTTATTTTCTTTACCAATGGAATATTACAAAAAAGAATTTTATAAAAGGCAAAATAATATTAAGATAAAGTCGATGGCATAACAGCATTACACTCAAGTTACAGACTTGCTATGATTACAGGTTGTTGATGTTATGGTTATTAATATTTATCTTCATAAAGCTCTTTTTATACATACATGTACACTATGTTTATATCATAACTTTCTCAAACCTGCTTAATCTCATTCTGGGTTGGGACCTGTTACAACAGCAGTGGGGACAAGGCAGGAGACAGACCTAGATGGAGGGCCAGTCTGTTGTGGGGCCTATTGACCCACTTGGACATACACAGAGCCAGTTTAGAACAGCTGACCAAGGAAATCTTTGGAGATCTGGAAGGAAAGCCCATGCAGACACTAAGAGAAAGTACATACATACAAAGAGCACCTCTTGTGAGGTGGAAGTGTGAACCACAATGTCACCAAATAATGTGCAATTTGTTTATTGCAAATGTTTAAATTAAAATCACGTTATTACAAAAGCACCACTAGTCTGTGTTAAAGATTTAAGGTTCTTCATGGAGCTATGTCCGCAAAAAAATGCTTATGACTATCATGAGGCAAAGTGCTGCGCCATATTTGTGTAATAATTTTTACTCATTTTATGTCATATGGCATCATAATTATGTGACAGTGTGGGTCAGCTCCATGCTCCCATTCCTATTTTTGGGAGCCTCTTGAACCCGACACAGTCATGACCGGGATGAGCTGAGCAGATGAGGACAAACACACCAAGCAAGGGGATAGTGAAAAGTGTTTAGTGCTTTTATTAAAATAAATCAAAACAACAGTGTTCAAAAAGTGCGATGCTCAAAATATTCCATCCATCCATTGTCCAACCCGCTGAATCCGAAATAATCCATATGGAAATAATCCATAAAAACAAAGTGCAAGTGGAGGTTAAAAATGCAAATAAATAATTCCATTAAAACGAGGTTAAAACTCAGGCAGGTAACTGTCTTTAGTTCCAATGAGCCTTGGTGCCCCTTTAAAAATCCAACTCCTCTTCAGCTTACCCTCTCTGGACCTTGCAACCCAAGGAGAAGTCCCTCAGCAGGCGCATACAACCCCATTCTCCTCGGGCCTCATGCATAACGCCGTGCATAGAATTCGCACTATAACATGACGTAAGCACAAAACCGAAATGTGCTTACACACAGAAAAATCCAGATGCAGGAATCTGTGCGTTCGGCAACTTCCACGTTCTTCCACTACATAAATCCCGCTCAGTGTGGAAGTAAACGCACGTGAACGCGCTTGCTGTCTCGCCCCAACTCCTCCCAGAATTACGCCTCTTTGAATACGCAAATCAATATAAATAGCCCTTAAGCCCAGCGTTCTGTGAAAAGGCAATGGCAAAAGTACGAGGACAAATGGAAGAAATTCAGCGAATACCAAACGGAGGCAAAGAAAAACGTACTGTTTGTTGGTTTAAACAGTTATACGTATAAGCAACAAATGGAAGTTGATCGAGTGACATAGTGTGTCGGAGAAACTCGAAAGCTCAAGTTCGCAAAGTCGCACAGTGCCCGAAATAAAAAAGTTGTCACATATCAAAGTCGGTGTGAAAAGGCGACTCGTAGCCCAACGTCGGAGTGTCATATGAAAGCTTATTAGAGTACAGTGAAAAAAAAAGGCACACAGTGTGAAAAAAGCACGAAATGTCAACTTTAATCTCGAAATTTCCACTTTAATCACATAGTTTATTTTGTCATTAAAGTAGAACATCATAAACTTCATGTCAAAATCGTTTAATTTATTAGTTTCTCAAATCCCATTGTAACTAAAGTAGCACATTAAATGCTTTGTTTTGTATTTGATCTTCTAAGTGCTCTATGTGTGTGAATCACTACGTGCTCTTCCTCCGACAGGACACAGAATCCATTATGTTCGTAATATTACAGCTCTCTGAGTAATTAAAGTACTGAGAAGTATACGTGATATCATTTTCAGGATGATATGAGTTAAAGCATGTTATTAAACATGGGAACACAGTGGCGCAGTGATTGTTCATGTCTTACAGCAAGATGCTTGCTGCGCCATGCGCGACCTTCAATGAAATGCTTTATTACAGAAATACTGTCTTTTTCAAACATACTAACCCCCAATTCCTGTCCTTACTTTTCTTTCTCCAAATACCCAATTGCCACACAACCAGCTCTGTAATAGATGTTAAGCCATCTGTAAGCTTAGAACACCGATTCTTCAAAACTTTTAAGGAACATTGAAATATCTTCGTAATGTTTAATTATTCTATCCATCTATCCTTCCAGTGTCGCGCCAGCCACAACATGAAAATAGCGTGAGGCAGGAACAAACCGTGAACGAAGCTCAAGCTCGCTAGTGCTGCGGCACCGTGTAGTTAGTTTTATCTGTATAATATAATCAACATATTTTGCTGCATTTCATCTTAAAAATGATATCATCATAATATGTAAATATGCGCTTTATACAGTGGCTCAGGTTGTGCAATATTATAACTGTATCATAAGTACAATTACCTCATGGTAACTTGCAAGTACACACAGTTCTACAAGGAGCACTTGAGCCGCCGTCGTGGGTGTGGATCTAAGAAAGGGTAACCACACAGGAACAGTAGCACTGCTTTGACGCTGGGTGCCGTCAGTCTGCAAAACCTAATGGAGAACTTGCGTACGACAGGGTATGAGGTACCGTGGCAATGTGCGTGGCTTTACAGCAAGTGTAAGTTTTATACATCGCGATTTGAACGTGGAAACATTCTTATGCAACATTTCTGTGTGTACGCACCGTTTATACATGAGGCCCCTGGTCCGTGTCCCCGTTGCCGATCCTATGGCATCTGCCGGGAACCACCGAGCCATGCTCCATACCCACCACTGTCTTTCCAGGCTTCACCCGGCGAAATCACGCTCTGTCCTTTCATTGCTGCCAATCCGTTGGCTCCTCCCCTGAGAACGCACTCCTGAGCCTAGTGGTCACTCCTGCTTCTTAGACGTTCAATAGGAGCGACTCCTGAGCACCGGCCACACGCTCCTTCCTATTCACTTGCTTCCTCTCATTACACCTACTCACTCTCCTACCTCTCTTCTTCCTTTCTTTCTTTCTTTCTTTAACCTCCCTTCTCCTTTTCCTTTTTGTCTTTCTTTTTTCTCCCTGCACTCATGCTTCCCTTTTTAAAATGGGGATGTGGCACAGCTGTGGCAATCAGCAGCTACCAGCACCAATTAGGGTCAAAGGCGATCCTGCTGTCTGCTCCCACCACGCTATTACTCCCCAAAACCCAACCCCCCCACAAAGATTAAAGTGTGCCGATTATTTATTTAAGATGCCAATCAGCCATGGACCTCACTTTACCACAAATTATATTACTAGTTGTATCTGCCCATACTTAGATTATTAGTTATTAGCAACTCTGGCTTTGACGCATTTCCATTGCAGCGCAGGTACAATTCGCCATCTTTTTACTTCTGTTATTTAACCAGTTCAGAGTGAGTTGGTGGCAATTAGTACATCACATTAAGTGAGCCCATGATGATAATGCTGCACATCCTCTCCATGACAATAAAAACTCTTTATCTATCTATCTATCTATCTATCTATCTATCTATCTATCTATCTATCCCAGTATTCTGATTAATGTTATGTTAATGTCATGTGCCTGTATTAAATTTTATTAATTAACTGTAAGGTTTGATATCCCCTCTGGTAGACAGAGTTACCTAATGGATAAGATCACCGCAACACTCACTCCTTCTATGAGTATGAAAAAAAAATCACTTAACCTACCAAGACTTGTATAAATACTGACAAAAATAGTAGCATTTAAATTTTCGCCACTTTGATTGAAAGCATTAGCAACATAAACACAAGTGACAGCATTGCAAGTTGTTTATTGTCATGTGTGGGTGACTATTTAGTAGTAAGAAAAACTAACTTGAAACATGTAGTCTTTATCTAAAGTAGTTCAATATAATATATAGATTAATGTTATTTTGTCACATCCAATATTGGTTTCTGACTTATAGATGATGCTGGGATAGATTCTGCTTTCCTATAACCATTAATTGGGTACATTGGTCTCAGAAAATGGATAAATAGAAAAATCAAATATAAACTATATTATGTATTTGCTGTGTATGTTCTTTGTTGTCTCAAACTAGAGAGAAAATGCAAGCGTTATCATAAATCTTTTGTTATTTCTCATCTTTTTTAGTAATTTCTATTACCTCTAGACACTGTTTATGGACCTATATAGTACATTTTATTTAAATAGATGTGTCTGGTTATGAAGGTCTGTATAATTTTAAGCATGTCTTCAGCATAAGAGTGGTATATAGGAACAAAGTGAGTTTTAATTGATTTGAAGGTAATAATGAAGCAGCATACCCAACAAACAAAATTCCAGCATATTAAATGACATTCTGGAATTCTGGCCAGTAGGCCTCTATTGTGATGAGCTACAGTGTTAAGACACATTTTCACATATATGCTTCATATAGTTCTTACAGTTAAAAAACATCTGTCCCAGTGGGTTACATTGAAATGGTATTTCCTTGCAAAGTAAAATAAAATTGTACTCTTGATGGAAAATATGAAATGTATTGCAATACTATCTCCCAAGAGTAAGCTAAAGACCTGCTGGAGCCTTGTACCAACACTGTAGGCTTTCATGCATGGATGGGTTAATATTAATTAATAGGATTGTTGTGTACTCTGAGGTTTTATGAATTCATAATGGTAACACTGCAGCTACTTTTCAAAATCCCCTTTTGTAAACCTTTTTATTTGTTTAGACTTCATGATAAATGAAATTACAATGGGACTTATACTGTAGTAAGATTTAAACTGTTAATTAAAAAAAAACAGTTGCACTCTTTTTTGTATAAACTGGCGTACAGAGTAGGTGACACATGAATAAGAAATTATTTCAAAACCGCAGCAAAGAACTAAGGTATTACTTTAGAATTTGAGGGTGAACTCCTAACGACTGGTGATAAATGCAGCCATGTGACATAGCATGAAGTTGTATAGAGGCCAAATGGCATCCTGTGCCTTCCAAGTAAACATTATACAACTGCCCCTCCAGCTAATGGTGGGAGTTAAGGGAACTTTAGCTGGCATCCAAGAATGCCCTATACATATTTTATTTGAGATAGACTTGGGGCCAGAGCTGTTTGAAAAGGTCTGTTGTCATATTACAAGCATCCCTGGGGTCAGATTTATAAAACGTATGTACACACATAAAGAGGCTAGAAAAGTGCTTACCGTATATACTCACATTTAAGTTCTCTAGCGGATAAGTTGGGGCTTGATTTTACCATATAATTTTTGGTATTTTATAATGTTGGACATATAAGTCAAATGCAGAAAACACACGCTATTGATCCAAGAGATTATGATTTGGTAACACCCACCTGAGTACAGAAGCTTATTAGGGCCACGGAGAAGAAAGAAAACAGCGTATGTTGAGAATAAAGTCGACATGTTGTCTTTATTCTCATAGTTTATTTTGTCATTAAAGTAGAACGTTGTAAATGTCATTTTAAAATGAATGTTTAATTTACTAGATGTTCTCAAACCCTGTCATAAGTAATGTAGCATATTAAATGCTTTGTGTTAAGTGTTCCCTGACCCATATTACTTGGTACATGCTTCTTAAACTTATTTCCTCTCTTCCTCTCCTTGACTTTATTCTCAACAAATACATTTTTTATTCTTCACTGTGTCCGTATCTTTTTTTCTTCACCGTGGCCCTAATATGCTTCTGTACCTGAGAGAGTAACCACGGAGCACACTGCCTTTTATTCTATGCATTGTGCCTTCATGACCACACGGTAATACCTGAATTATTCAGAAGTGACATTTGCACTGTTTTGTATTTTTTGTATCTCACACCCTCATACACCTTTATCATAAGAGCATTCCCTTATCTACGATGGAGCATTCAATCAGAAGAAAATTTGAAACTGGTTTTAAATTAAGTCATTGAAGTGGTGAAAGAAATTGGTAACTGTGCTGCTGCAACAAAATTCGATGTGTCTGAGAAACTTGTGCGAGATTGGAAGAAGCAAGAAGATGTAAAAAAAAATAATTAAGTGTCATATTTTTTGAACGGGCATATAAGTCTGAATCTGATTTTATGATCGATTTTTCGCGTTTCAAGACCCAACTTATACTCGAGTATATACAGTAATCAGCTTTCCACTCAGATGTTGGGATTTATAACAGAAAACTTGACCATAGAGCTTGCATATATTCCCGGTAACTCTGACCCATGTGTGCACAACATTTTGGAGAAACTGGGAAATGATCACACCCTTGATCAAGCAGGAAAATGCAGCCAAACATGCTATATGACAATTCACGCATAGGATAATTCATATTCAATTACTATTTTAGTTCCCTTTTAAGAGGGCCAGTGCTGCGTATTTGCACTGAGGAACGTTTTTGTTTTTTCACCAGTTTATATACAGCATACCTGTTGTTACTTCTTAGGGAACTAGCTGATAGTTCAGGAATGTCTCAACCAGGCTTCATGCCATTAAGCCCACTATACTGGAAGCCATTAACTGACCAGCGAGGCATTACATTCAGTTTTCATATGGTGTGGGTGCTCATATGTAATTTGTTTTTACCAACTTAAAAAGGCAATTTACCGCAGTGTCCTTCTGTCCTTAAGTAATCATAGCACTTTACTGCACTAATATTACTTGTACAATAAGCGCATCTAGTAAGAATTAAGCACTTTTTGTTAACTGTGAGCTGTTACATTCCATAAATGCATATGTCACCTGTGATGCCAAGATGAAACTGAAAAACGTCATGGCTTGGTGGTGATTAATTTATTTTGAGGCAAAGTAGCATTGGCAGACATGATGCTTCTGCATGTATGGAAGCAATAATATTACAACATAATGAAGAAAAATGTATTAATTCCAAAATAAATTAATGAAATAAAAGCTAACCTGACACCTGGGAGGTGGCAGCCATTTGTGTTGAGGCATTGTCAGACTGCATGCAACAAGAAGCAGAGGCTCCCAGCTATCAAAGGCAATGGCATTCTTCATCATGGCACTTACTATTCTATTCTGTTGATCTGCTCTTCAGTTTGCACAAATTGTCAACATAATTTTTATGTGCAGATCTGATGGTCATTAGGTAGTAAGGGAACACCATCATCTACTCTGACATAATGCCTGCGTACAGTTGTCCAGGCTGCTCAAGCTTGACAAAAATCTGGATATTCCCAGCGTTGGTAAATGGTCAGTGGATACAGTATGTCAGATTAGACACTGAAACGAGTTTTTATCTTTGCCCAAGGTCCAAGGTTTTATATGTAGAAATTACAGAATTTTGATATCATGCGATATGCTGGATCTCTCTTGATGGTGAACTTTATGGTTTCCCAGATCTTTTCCAGTGGGCCTGAGAATCTTCTTGCAGGCATCATAGATGACATTGTCACCTCCGTGTAATTAGTGAAATGTTAGAACTTATAAAGGTAAATTATCTGGCCTGTATCAAACTTAATCCTTTGAATGCATGACTGAAATATGTGCTTGTGAGGCATTCTTTTAACTGTGATTCGACACCTTCTGGTTATTTTCTTTTGGCTTTTGAACTTGATGTAACAGTAAAAGATATGGAAACATAATCATTTACATACCAGGTCTTGTGACCTTTCATATCTGTTTTCATGTAAATGAGGCCATATATTCTGGTTGCAACTATTTCTGTTTTGCATCAGTGTTTATCGTCAGTATGTGGTATTATTAGTACACTTTTTGCTTCATTTAAGCCTTTTATATTTGTATGTACTCATGGGTTTCATATTTACAGTACCTATAAATAGTATTCTCCCCCTTTGGAAGTTTGAATATTTAATTTTTTTACAACATTGAATCACCGTGAATTAAACTTGGCTTTTTTGACTTTGATCAACAGAAAAAAACCCTTAATGTCAAAGTTGAAACAGATCTCTGTGCAGTCTTCTGACTTCATAACAAATATAAAACACAAAGTATTGACTGCATTAGTATTCACCTCCCAGTCCATACCTAGTGGATACAGCTTTGGCAGTCATACATCCCTGAATATGTGTGTATAGGTCTCTGTCAGCTTTGTGCAGCTGGAGACAGCAATTTTTTCCCCATTCTTCTTTGCAAAACTGCTCAAGCTCTATGAAGCTGCATGGGGATCATGAGTGAACAGCCTTTTTCAAGTCCAGCCACAAATTCTTGATTGGATCTGAACTCTGACGTGAACACTCCAGGACAACGCACGTGTTGTTTTTAAGACATTTCTGTTTAGCTCTGGCTTTATGCATGGGGGGACTATCTTGCCTTAAAACAAGTCTTTTTCTAAGGTTTAAGTTTCATGCAGCCTCCATTAAACTTTCCTCCAGTATTTCCCTATATTTTCTCTCATCTGTTTTCCCAGCTACCTTCACAAGCCTTCTAGGTGCTGCTGTAGTGCATTACCACAGCATGATGTGGCCACCACCATGCGTCACGGTGGGGATGGTTTGTTTTTGATAATGTGCAGTGTTCAAACAAGGCGTTTTGTCTGATGGCACAAAAAGTCAAATTACATCTCATTAGACCATTCAACTTTCTTTAGTTGACTTTTATTTTACTTCAGCTGAGTGTCCCATATGCCTACTGGCAAATACCATGTAAATTTTTTTTAACAGGGGCTTTCACTTTGCCAGTCTTCCATAAAGCTACGACAGTTCAACAGTTGTTGCATGCAGTGTGTACAATCTTATCCACTGCAGCTTGAAACTCCTTCAGAGTTACCATAGTTCTCTTCGTAGCCTCCATCTTCTTGCATAATTATTCACTTTTTTTAGTCGGCCTACTGCACACAGATTTACAGGTATGCCATACTCTTTCCATTTTTAAAGATTGATTAAACTGGACTCCAAGGGATATTCAATGAATTATATTTTCCTTTATCCGTCCCAACATGTAATTTTTAATCCTCTTTTTCACCAAGTTGCGGAGAGTGTTCTTTTTGTCATCATTGTGTAGGTTAGGCCACCATACTGACTCACTACAAGCTGAACCTTGCAGATGTTGGATCGTTTACAGTATAGTACAGTCAAATGAAACCCCAGACAGGTAATCTCCCTTGAACTAATTATCCATCTAACCATCCATTATCCAACCCGCTATATCCTAACACAGGGTCACGGGGGTCTGCTGGAGCCAATCCCAGCCAGCACAGGGCGCAAGGCAGGAACAAACCCCAGGCAGGGTGCCAGCCCACCGCAGGGCACACACACCCACACACCAAGCACACATTAAGGAACAATTTCGGATCACCAATGCACCTAACTTGCATGTCTTTGAACTGTGGGAGGAAACCGGAGCACCTGGAGGAAACCCACGCAGACAAGGGGAGCGAACCCAGGTCTCCTTACTACGAGGCAGCAGCGCTACCACTGTGCCACTGTGCCGCCCCTGATCTAATTATGTATCTTCTAAAACTGATGACGGTGATTTAGATATGTCATATAAAAGAAGGTGAAAACTCCAGTGATTAATTAATTTTGTGTTTTACCTTTGTATTTCATTTAGACTAGTTTGCTGAGATCTGTTTTCATTTTGACTCAAAACAGTCTTTTTCTGTTTTATAGGCACGGTATACAGCAAAAGTGTACAAAAGGGTTTTGGCTGAAATAAGGATGGACTTTAGAAGTGCTACTTGGCTATGGAATCAGTTTGTATCCAACAGTTTTCTGTCTCCTCCTCCTCCTTCTTCTCCTCGTGTCTCGCATCAACAGAGAGTGTTAAGCTTTTCAGGTCAGTGACTCGATTCCCACCTGAATTCATATCATTTCACTAACACTTAAATTCAATGTCCGTTGTCAAAGGGGATTGCAGAATGCATCAAGTTAAAACAGTATGCATGTCCGTTCTGAAGGTGCACTTACTTTATTGACATATGAGGTATATAAAGTGTACATATAGAGCAGCACAGGTGTGGGCCCTGCTGCTGCTGCACAGCCTTGTAACCCTGGGTTGGAATTCCACAGCCCGCTGTTATCTGTAAAGTGTCTGTTGTTTAGACTGAGTGGGTTTCCCTACAATATTCCTGAAGATGGGTGTTATGGGTTTACTTGCCATTTCAGAATTTGCCACATGGGACTGGTTTTTTTTACTGGTTCTCCATCCAGGGTTGGTTTCTACCTTGAGCCTGACTTTTCCAGCCTATGCCTTGGCCCTCAGTGACTATGCATTGAATGAAGCGGGTTTGTGAATGTTATATTTTGTATTTTCCTACACTCTCTAGCTGTCTTGGTAAAAACTCCGGTTATTAATTTTACTCTGTGTAAAAATGTGAAGTGTATTTTTTTTAATCAGACCAACCAACGCTTATGTCTTTTATACCTTTTTCTTTGTGCTCCAACTTTGGTGTATTTTAAAGTGGTTTGTGCTAAATGAATTAAAGAATCAATATTTGTTTATAAAGGACAATTGCTGATGGCAATTTAAATAAAGACATGTCGATTATGTATTATAATGTCTTGGAGAAAGTGCTACTCATTGGACTTTACAGCTGCATCCTTGGGGGAGGTTGTAATTTATTACATAAATAGATGCCGTCAAGTTGTTTTACAGCATTCTAGTTTTTAAAAAAAAAGTGCTTTTGATGAATTGGTTAATAAAAGCATCTCTTTGTGGCTTCTTCTTAAGGCCAGTAGGTTTCTGGGTTACAGTCACTGTGGTAAATAGTTTCCCTTCTCGTGATACACATTTTTTCCTTTCATTTCTTTTATAGCCCATGTCTAATCACTAGAAATGGTTCTTTTTGCATTATTATTAGTCTCCACCATTTATGTAACAAAAGCATAACTGGCTTATATCAGACAAATTTAGAAAAGTGTTGGTAATAACTAATTTGTAATGGAGTCTCATCTGCAGTAGGCTGGCGCCCTGCCCGGGGTTTGTTTCTTGCCTTGCGCCCTGTGTTGGCTGGGATTGGCTCCAGCAGACCCCCATGACCCTGTAGTTAGGATATAGCGGGTTGGATAATGGATGGATCAATCGATCTCATGGAAGCAGATTTAGCCGGGTAAGAAGCTGTCCTTTAGGGGTACACTGTTAAAAGGTAGCAGACCAGGCAAAGTACTAGCTGTGATCTCAAGTATGTTGCTTCTCGTCTGAAGATCTGCTAGGATTCATCCCCTGTCCTCAATATGTTGTCACAGAATGGCAACATGTTCATCTCCCATTTAGCCTACCTGAGTTGGGAGAGTCACTCCATCACTGTGCCTTGGAGGCCGCATTTCAGAATCATTTTCTAGAGCCCTGCATCGTACTCGCTTATCCTATTTGAAAACGGGCAGAAGCTGGAACGTTAATGGGCATAAAAATTGATTTACGATATGGGGGGGTTTGCTGTCGAATTTGCCTAAAAATTCTGAAACATAAGAAATTTCAGAGCACAGTAACTTGAGATGCACCTTCATAGAATAGACTTTGTGATTTTCATGTACAGTTTTTTGGTCACTGACTGTATATATGGATAAACTCAAGTGCATTCTTGATGTGAATGAATAGTTCTACCCCCCCACCCCACATACTAATATTACTATTTTTGAAAGATTTGAATATATGTGCATTGTTTAACACTGCTAGTGAAGTGACTGCACAGCTGCTGAGGTGCAAAAAATGAATATATTTATGCCTTTTTACTGCCACTAGTACAAATCATAAATGGTCTTGCTATTTGCTTTTAATCATTGAGCTGGAAGAAAACACACCCTGAGGTGTTATATATTCAGTACTGTCTATGAAAGATAAAATAAGTAACATTCTATATTTTTTCCTTTGTATTTGCTAGGGTTTTTGCAGGCATGTTAAGTATCTTGGCTTTGAGATGCGAAGCGATCCGCGACTAAGCATTAAGCAGGCCTTCCGCCACCATAAACAAAAAGAGTTTATTGCTGTGTAAATAGATTTGTATAGACATTCGAGTGAAAAGCTTTGTGTTTTTCATTTGGAATTGTCTCCGCTGTCAGAGCCGTAGGTACAAAAATCATTTGCCTTAAGGAATGAAGGCAAAGAAACTGTTTTGTAAGTTTCCTTCTTGCTTTTAAACTACTGAGACCTTGATAAAATGCTTTTGTTAAACAAATCTCATATTTTTGGGAAAAATAATGAAAGGTTGCTCATAAAGTAGTTCTGCAGAATCTTTTTACAGTGTGTCTCTCTTTTACGGCTTTATTGTCAGTTCTGCTTCTCACATGAAAATATGTCTTTTTCTTGGGCTTCATTTTTCATGAACATTTATTTGCAAAAATAATTGCAAGTGGGTGCTTTGCAGTCCAGGTTGATTCTCAGCTGAAGTTCAGTATATTTTCTGTGAGGAGTTTTGAATGTCGGCCACTGTTTCTCTCAGAGTCCAGCTATGAAATGGACTGTCTTGTAATGGAGTAGTGTCAGTCCCTGTGAAGCATTTTCACCCTCTTGGAAGTTTTCACATTTTCTTATTATACAACATTAAAAAATAGTGGATTTAATTTGGCTTTTTTTTGGACAGTGATGAACAGACAAAAAACTCTTTAATGTCAAAGTGAAAACAGATCACTGCAAAATGGTCCAAATTAATTACAAACATAAAACACCAAAACTTGATTACATAAGCATTCAAGTCAGTATTTAGTCAGCCAAGAGAGCCTTGATTCTTTGTGCACAGGTCTTTCTTTTTGTTAGCTTTGCGTATCTGGACACTGCAGTTTTTCCATATTTCTTCTTCGCAAAACTGCTCAAGCTCTGTCAAACTGCGTGGAGAACAGGAGTGAACGTTCTTTGTCAAGTCCAGCCATACGACACACCTAAATCATCACTGACACAACCAGTTAGTTTTAGAAGTCATGTCATTAGTTCAGTGGAGATCACCTGTCTCTAGACTGGGGCTTTTAGTTGAGTATAGTCTAAATGCTCATACATCTAGAAAGTCCAGCTTGTGGTGAGTCAGTATCATGGCCGAACCTACACAATGAAGACAATAGAAAACACCAATGAAAAGGTGACAATCCACCCTCTAATATTCTCACAGATCTCCATCGCTTAATCTACGAGAGCAGGATTGTATGGCTGTTGTCCTTTTCACTGTAAAGTGTTTGGTCCCTAAAAGTACACTAACTGCCAGCAGTCACTCAGTGAGGTTCCAGTTATGCCCACTGTGAGGAGGTCCAAGGAGCTGAAATCTCACATCATTTGCATTCTGTATATGCTGTGCTTGTAATCATTTTTAGACTCTACCATAACCTGTCTATCCCATAAATTTTGGACCAATAAGACACACTTTTTGTTGTTGCAATTTAAATGGCCAGCAGTATAAATATGTTGGACGACATTGCAAAGTTTAGTCAAATCATAGTATTCTTCATCCCATTTAACCAAGGTCTGTGTCATTCTGAGCAAGTTTGTATCGTGTCTTGGGAGGTTATCAATGAATGGGATTGTGGGGACTGTCCTTTTCCTGGGCTTTGTCTTGAATACGTGTGACCAATTGTGTTTGCTGGCCTGTCAGATGTTCCATATCTTCATCATTTAAGTGTCTTTTGTGATTTGCTTAACGCTCAGCAGATATCACTGCTCTTCTTTTCTTCTTCTTCCGAATATGGGGATTTTTGCCACGTAATCATCCTCTGTCATTTTCTTAATACTCAGCAGATGTTACTACTCTTCTTTTCTTCTTCTTCATGTGTTGGGGTTCTTAGTCACGTAATGCGATTTTCTTAATACTCAGCAGATGTCACTGCTCGGATTTTTTTTTTCCACTATGTCAATTCATTTGCCAATCACTTTGTCGTAATAAACCCATGACCACAGGTGACATTGCTAAAGTTGCTGCTATCTTGGATTTTTTGAATTTCCAGAATGTATCAGGTCGTAAACTTTGGATTACAACTTATCTCAAAGTTCCAGCCCCATTAGTTTATGTGTAGTCACAAACAGACCTTAGCATCTTATATATAGATGATATTCGTGGGTGTCAACGTGGTTAGCGCTTCGTCTCACAGTTCCAGGAGACCAGCCACTGTCTGCGTAGAGTTTTCACATTCTCACGGTTTCTGTTTTTTTTTTCACCTCCAAGTACTCTGTCTTTTTTTCCATCAGTCAGTTGGATTGTGAGGTCTAAAAGTCTCCTGGTGGCAGTGTGTGAATGAACCCTGCGATTTGACAGAGTTTTACTTGTTGTTAGTTCTTACCTTATACCTACCTGACATGCTGTAATAGGCTTCATCTTCCTCTACCAATCACCGTTAAGTTTGATTGAATTCATTTGGAAATCCCTGCAACCCTAGAATGGATGGATAGAAGGATACGTTTGGAAATTTTGGTAAGTTCATTTAAAATGCAAAGAACACATACAAGTTATACACTTCACTGAGCCATGATATTTTTTGATTTTAATCTTTTTCCTGTGGTGCGTGATCATGGTCTTTTCAACATCTGTCTGTGCCACCTGGCCTTGGCTCTCATCCACTTATTTCCAGAGAAGTGCTGTTATATGCTTGTTACTCTACTCAACCTGATAGATTATCATTTATTGTTTATAGATGTTGGGACAAAGGTGCAAGCCGTTAATTATGTAACATCTCAAGACTATAAGCAGGCTCAGTGTGGCTGCTAAGCTTTTGTATATGTAATAGTTTGCTTCCTCCTTTCCTTTGCATATCTCTCTGTTTATACAGGTGACCTGGGCATTTCATCACTTATTCCAAGTTAGAACTTCCCCTTTGGGGGACTCTGCCACATATTATGCAGAGCCTATGATTCCTCTGGATTTCAGCAGTCCATTCCCCCATATTTTTGAACCTACCTAATCTAAATTTAGGGGTTACAGGAAACCAAACCTGAATGGGATGCAAGTCAATGAAAGGGCACAACAGACCTTTTAAAAAATATTAATCTAGTGCATTAGTTAAAGAGGAGGAGTTTGACTCCCAAATTTTTGATTGTGAACAGACTCATTTCTATCTTATTAGCAAAATCAGACCTTTACACTCATTGGTCTGATAGGCCATGACTGGGGAGTCATAGGAAATGACAGGATAAGAAAAGATGAGCTTTGTGGGACAGCCTTCTGTTAACAAAATGTCTTTGTGTTTACTGAAAGCCTAAGAATAAACGTTTGTTAATAAATACAAAGCACATCTGCTGCCTTAAAAAAATGCTCTTGCTGTAGGAAAGTTGGGCATTCCCCTTTATTGTCTTTCAAATATAAAATGAAAAAGAAACTTCAGGCTGGCATTCTGTGCTAGCAGCAGGTACCCACTGCTGTGCCACGTAAAGAAAGTAAGTTTCTCAATAAGTTGCTGTTAATGCTTTGTTTCCGTCTGAAAGAAAGGGGAATTGAAAATCACATGAAGGTTTTTTTTTCTGTCATATTGCAAACTTAGTCCCTTCTATAACACAACATTGTTAACTCAGTATTGCTTTATGTGATAATTAGGAAATCGCAAGAAGTGACAGCATCAAAAAATTCCATGTAATAGGTTAATTATTCCATTTTTATTTCAGAGCCTTTTGTCCACTGGAAGAGATTGATAAAAGGAACTGAGAGTCTAAAGCGCTGGTGATGCCGTCCAAGGGCAGAAGAAGAGAAGCCTGACAACGGGGGTAAAATGTATTTTCTAGCATTGATAAACACAAAAATGTGTATATGGTGTTAGGGATGCAAGTAGCGACCCTGTAGAGCCACCAGAAGGAAGGCCAGACAAATACCTCCATAGGATGTTGAAGATCAGAATTATCCATCCTTCCTCATACCCCTTAATGAAAACACCCCCACTAGGCACAAGCATATATTCAGATATTATGAACATGACATACCTCAGTAATAAATCAGGTACAGGGATTAAATTCCAAAACTTTATATGGTCAACTTGACCTGTATGTTTTTGTCCACAATGAATGTAACAAACTAAATGATAATTGCATCTAAAGCAGGTATCAACTTTTTTCTGATAGCATGGCTAACGAACATTAGTTAAGCATTTTTAAAGACCTAGGGTATTTTGGGACAAAGGTGTTACAACTCGTTTTGACTTCACATATTTGCAGCAAATAAAATAAAAGATCAGAGGTGAGTCCTGAAAAGAAATACTGGATGTATATTGTATGATAGAAGTAGTCGGACATGCAACAAAGGTTTGGGGCAGCCACCTGTATAATTTCCCTGGCTGCAAAAGGCTTAAATTTGTGAACAATGTGTACAGGTTAGAGTCCAAAACAGAACTGTTTAAGTGTGGAGGATGAGGGGTTTTTATAGGTGGTTCACAGGAAGTGATGTCCTCGGGGCTGGGACAGGAAGAGACATCCTTGGGCTGGGATAGAAAGGATTTCTCATGTTTGGTCTCCGGAGAGTAAAGAGAGAGGTTTAGTGCACCCTGCTGCTCCCTGGCCTGGCGTGGAATTGGCATTTTTTGGTCCCTTTGGTTGACTCCCAAGCACACGTGGGTGACAATATGTTTACAGGATGTAAAAGTAGGTATGTGCAAATGCAGAGGAAATTTCACCTACAACAAGCGCTGAAGGAATGAATAGGCTGTTACTGCAAAGTCTGTCACAGCGGCAACAATAGAAGCTAACAGTTGTAACTGTTCTGATAAGACACCCTTCATTTGGATTTGGCTTTTGGTGCACCATGTCTGCTGCAGTGAGTGGCATCACTGTCTTCCACATTTTTGCGGATGTCTTCGTTGGACTAATTAGACTAATTAGACTCATTCCTCACAGCTGCAGTATTTATGATTAAGTACTTATGTTTTACAAGTTCTTGTTCTGATGATTTTTAAGTTGCAAATGTCAGATAGAGTTTTCAACAAAGTGGTATCTTTTGGTTCCCTCCCTTTGTTGATTTTTCTTTCTGCTGCACCACTAGGCTCTCATTTTTGAATAACCATTCATTTCGACTTTTTCTCTCTTGTGGTACAGTAACACATCAAAGAAACAATCTCATAAAAGTGACCTACTAGACACTGTCACACATGTGCGCATGGGAGGCAGCTAAAGGGCTTGAGTAAAGGCAATTCCGAATCATACCGGGATGTGGCAGAGTGCACTGACTCTTTTTCTCTCTTTCCTGCAGACCATTCACGGGAGATTCCACCTGGCCCTCTTGATGTCACTTCCGGGTCCAAGCCTATGGAAGAAGACCTTGCCGGCTCCGGCCCCTGTGATGTCACGTCTGGGCTCGAGCCCATGGTTGAAGACCCTGATGAGCCCAACCCCTTTGACCTCACTTCATGTCTTCCCCTTTAAAGCCTCCACCTTTTCCCTATTCCCTCAGTTCTGTTTTGGACTTGGTTTTGTGCACAACAGTGCTATCATTTACGACAATTTGCAGCCAGGAAACCAAATATACGGGTGGCTGCCCCAAACCTTGCTATGGCTCTTTGTGGAGTTTGTGACAACACATACTCTCATTGTGCCCCATCCATATCAAACAATCAGCTTTTTATTTTGGTCTGATTGGATAGGTTTATAATCACCAGGATTGAGGTGGAGTGGCTTTTGTGGTGAATAGCGAGTAGCTATGCTGTAAAAGCCGGGCCTTTCCCTTTTACTTTTCATTTTTTACATATGCTAAGTCCTAGGGTGTACACCCAGGTCACCCTGATGGTAGATCCATCCTTGACCAGGGGTCTCTACTGGGCAAATATTATGAAAGGAAAAAGTCACATTTAAATCACATTAAAACACTACATTTTCTCAAGGAACTAGAAGGTAGTGTAGTTGGATGTCTTTAATTTGTTGGGGAGTACATCTTATCTGGGTGCAGCATGCCCCTGTTTCAAACTGTGCAACCTCAAAAGTTGTTGGCCAGGGCTCAAAAGTGCCATCTGAACATTAAGTAGTAGAGCTTAGATTTGGGAGATAAAGTTAGGTCCATAAATATTTGGACAGAGACAACGTTTTTCTAATTTTGGTTCTGTACATTACCACAATGAATTTTAAATGAAACAACTCAGATGCAGTTGAAGTGCAGACTTTCAGCTTTAATTCAGTGGGGAGAACAAAACGATTGCATAAAAATGTGAGGCAACTAAAGCATTTTTTTTAACACAATCCCTTCATTTCAGGGGCTCAAAAGTAATTGGACAATTGACTCAAAGGCTATTTCATGGGCAGGTGTGGGCAAGTCTGTCGTTATGTCATTATCAATTAAGCAGATAAAAGACCTGGAGTTGATTTGAGGTGTGGTGCTTGCATGTGGAAGATTTTGCTGTGAACAGACAACATGCGGTCAAAGGAGCTCTCCATGCAGGTGAAAGAAGCCATCCTTAAGCTGCAAAAACAGAAAAACACCATCCGAGAAATTGCTACAATATTACAAGTGGCAAAATCTACAGTTTGGTACATCCTGAGAAAGAAAGCAAGCAGTGGTGAACTCAGCAATGCAAAAAGATCTGGACGTCTATGGAAGACAACAGTGATGGATGATCGCAGAATCATTTCCATGGTGAAGAGAAACCCCTTCACAACAGCCAACCAAGTGAACAACACTCTCCAGGGGTAGGCGTATCGATATCCAAGTCTACCATAAAGAGAAGACTGCATGAAAGTAAATACAGAGAGTGCACTGCAAGGTGCAAGCCACTCATAAGCCTCAAGAATAGAAAGGCTAGATTGGACTTTGCTAAAGAACATCTAAAAAAGCCAGCACAGTTCTGGAAAAACATTCTTTGGACAGATGAAACCAAGATCAACCTCTAACAGAATGATGGCAAGAAAAAAGTATGGAGAAGGCGTGGAACAGCTCATTATCCAAAGCATACCACATCATCTGTAAAACACGGTGGAGGCAGTGTGATGGCTTGGGCGTGCATGGCTGCCAGTGGCACTGGAACACTAGTGTTTATTGATGATGTGACACAGGACAGAAGCAGCTGAATGAATTCTGAGGTGTTCAGAGACATACTGTCTGCTCAAATCCAGCTAAATGCAGTCAAATTGATTGGGCTGTGTTTCAGGATACAGATGGACAATGACCCAAAACATACAGCCAAAGCAACCCAGGAGTTTATTAAAGCAAAGAAGTGGAAAATTCTTGAATGGCCAAGTCAGTCACCTGATCTTAACACAATTGAGCATGCATTTCACTTGTTGAAGACTAAACTTCAGACAGAAAGGCCCACAAACAAACAGCAACTGAAAGCTGCTGCAGTAAAGGCCTGGCAGAGCATTAAAAAGGAGGAAACCCAGCATCTGGTGATGTCCATGAGTTCAAGACTTCAGGCTGTCATTGCCAGCAAAGGGTTTTCAACCAAGTATTAGAAATGAACATTTTATTTCCAGTTATTTAATTTCTCCGATTACTTTTGAGCCCCTGAAATGAAGGGATTGTGTTAAAAAAATGCTTTAGTTGCCTCACATTTTTATGCAATCGTTTTGTTCACCCCACTGAATTAAAGCTGAAAGTCTGCACTTCAACTGCATCTGAGTTGTTTCATTTAAAATTCATTGTGGTAATTTACAGAACCAAAATTAGAAAAAAGTAGTCTCTGTCCAAATATTTATGGATGTAACTATATACACAAAGTACAGTACATATACTCTATAGCAGGGGTCCCCAACCCCCGGTCCGTGGCCCACTACCGGTCCGCAGCCGTCTGACAGCCGGGCCGCGAGAGAACTGCCGGCAACGGCGACTCACTCAGACTTTTCAGAACGCTTGGCGGGTGGGGATTTGCAGCGGTGCAGAGAGAGGAGAGAGACTGAGGTGAGAGAGTATTACAACAAAGTATTTTTATGGTCCCGACAGTTTCCCCATATGACATGAGTCTATAGAAATCACGTTACTATGAAGTACATTCAACAGATGCTTCATTACAACGAAGTGACCTTGACATGCTTGAACGAATCATCCACAGAGCAGTTAGATCTGTGGTCGCAGCTCAGTTGTGCACGTTTGCACAACGATCCCCAAACAGAAACATTGTAAAAAAATCTCTTTCTTCGAACTTTCCTCGTACTGTTTGTTTTTTTTTTTTTTTGCTGTTTTTGTTGTCTGTGGTTTTCAGTGATTCCTTTTGCTTACTGCTTGTCAACATTTGAAAAACATCCATTGGAATTTAACTCATTGTCACCCTCCTATAGAAACGGCAGACACGAAAAAAAGATAGCAGTGTTAATGTTTGTGATGTGCAATCTGTTGGATTGGCAAATGTAAAGCATATGTGTTTGTTATATGCAAAAAAAGAAGAAAAATCTCAGATTGCAAACGAGTGCGAACTGCTTAATAACTTTAATAATACAGTAATAGAAATGTTATGTAAATTGTGTATAAAACTGCCCCCCCCCAACCAACCCCCCCGACTGGTCCGAGGAAAAATTTGCATCTAATAAAGTGGTCCTTGCTGTCAAAAAGGTTTGGGACCACTGCTCTATAGTATCAGATTTTATGCATGTCAGCATAGTTTCTTAAATTATGGTAGGGTTCTGGTTTGCATACAGTTCGTGATGGGTTGCTGTGGGCAGTTAAAGCAATCAACATTGCTCTGCTATGACTGTCAGCCGGGATTCTCCAAGAGGGACAGCCTTCCAACACCCACCACATTATGACTGTCAGCAGTGATACCAACAGTGTTCACATGGCAGGGTAACTGCGTGAGTGTTACGACTCAAGTGTTTAACCATAGCAAAGAGGGTATGAGGCCTCCTAAAAGACTCCACAAGCCAGGCCAGACCTTCCCAGCTTGGCTAGAATAAGCTTCATACAAAGCAATCTGGCCTTTCAACTCCACATGGAGGCTTCGGCCTACTTAGGGCCAATATGAAGAACTGACATTCAAAGTTTTAATGTCCCATAGATCTATAAAATACACAAAAATGCCTTTTTAAGGAAAAGTACTCTCAAAACCTTTGGCTGGAAGGGATAAGGTCGCAAAGTATCATTATAGATGCAAGAAATCCCAATATGCAATCCAAATGTTAGTATCTATAAAACAGAAGCAAAAATTCAAAAACTAGAAAAATCAAAACTTACAATTGCTCTGCTGTGGAATATAAAGGCTGAGGATGGGCCTTCAGTGGTGATATCAGTGTGGCCCCATATCTAAGGACTCAACCCACAAAGTACAAAGATCATAATAGAACAATTAATAACACAAAGATAGTAAATAATACACAAAACTAACAGCAATAACACAGAAATATGATTCAAAGTTAACAAAAACAACATAAAATAAATACAAGCCAAGGAATAAACCCTGGTGGTAATATTAAAGTGAGGCACTTTGTTTCCTGCTCACATTTTGTTGTTAAAGCACTTCTTTGGTTCATAATAATGGGAGAATGAAATTGCCACTATTTTTAGGGTGCAGTTTTACTGTTTTTTTATTGTTTGCTGTTCAAGGCCATTACTGTATTGCAATTAAGTGTATGTCTCAGTCCATCCAACATGGTGTTAGCTAAAATAAGCTAAGTATAAATTCAGAGAAAAGGTAATTTAGTTAGGTTGTTTCCTTTTGTTTTAGCATACTTTATCCTCAAAATGGAGTGCTTCTGCATTCTACACTCTTAACTAACTTAAGCTTCAAGTGCTGGTCTGTAGGCGGGTGACCTTGTTATATTATTGTTTGTGAAAAATTACCTTAACCTTTACCTTAATCTTCATGATGAAACAGGTATGATAATGATGCACACATAATGGCTATGTACATGTGTCTTTAAAAGTGTCTATTCTGCATGATGCTAGGCAGAAGTACAAGGTGACATAGTTTTTCTTTGGAAATTGTGTATCTGTATAGCTATTTAAGACATGAATATACTAACTGATAGCATTCTATATTTCTAATTTATTGTATTTTCCATAGTAGCAGAGTCAGATTTCAGAGTTGAGCCAACACTGCAGCAGTATATACGGGCCCTCTGACTATCACAGGGTATTTTGTATACTGACCCCTCAAACCATGCAATTGAAGCAACACACACTGGCAGAGTAAAGACTGAAGGCAAACAAAATGGAAAGAGGTTTTATACAGTTTGATGGCTGTGGGCAAAAACGAACCAGAGCAGAATTCCTTAGCACACTGTGGTAGATTAAACTGCTGGCTATAGGAGCTGCAGGACATGCATCATGGAGAAGGTGGATAGCATTAGTCATAGTTTTGCCCTAACCTCCATTGAGTCTCTAGTCAATCTTGTAATACAGCTAGTCCTCCTAATCAGTTAATCCAGGCACCTGTCATCTCCTGAGATGATGTTACAAACCCAGCAGACATACACAGTTCCCCCATTTTGCCTTGAGCCTTTCTAAGTCTTCCAACTGCTGATATATATCTGTATGGACATCCCTATTGCCTGAAGCTGTAGTCTCCATTATTTAGAATTCAAATGGTGTTCTGAAGATGATAATGCTGTTTTTTGAGTTTAGGCTTAGCATGATTTCATTATCCCAATGAGACATTTGTTTGCAGCTGGGATATAAAGAAATATAATATTCCAAAAGATATTGTTACAGACTGAACACACATCTGGGATTTCCGAAGATAAAAATGTTGAATTCTGGCTATAGAATGTGATAATTAAAGTTTGTCAGGATACATTCCCTGTGTATGCCTACTTGCTAATGTAGTGTTCAAAATACATACAGTCCTGGGAATTAATGCTTAGCATTAAAGCAGAAGAGTTCGGTTTTGGTCTCATTGGAGCATACACTCTGCTTCCTGTTCGTGTTTTCCACATGCCTCCTTGCATACTGTGGTCAAGATCTGATGGGTGATTATTTTTCTTGAATCTAAAATTAGGTATTGTAGATGTTAAGCAACTGTCATCACATTCATAAATCCATGAAAGACTAACCTCTTTATAGTGGCCATAACCTCTTGGTGGTCTTTGTCCCTTCTCATTAGCACACACTACAATTTTGAGAGCCATTTATTCAACATCAGGAGTATCAAACTCAAATCCTGGATGGTGTCAATGGCAGCCTCTTTTTTTCATTACTAAAAAATTACAACTGCTGATGGAACAGGTTTCTTTTGTATTCATTTTGATTGATTTGCTTTTTGGGATTCAGAACTTCTTCTTTGTTCTTCATTTGCAACCAAACAATTACTGTAATGAGATGCAAACCAAGCTAGCAGATGACCAGCAAATTCAGAGGCTTCAGACAGGCCTACTTTTCACTCCAACAAATTTTCTATTGCTTGTGATTTAATTCAATTGCTTCTTAATGCTCTCATTCTGCCATACTAGACATGTCTACGATTGTGCATTTTCTTTTTTCACCATCCAAATGTTGTGTAGAGTAGAGCAGATCAGTATTTCTCAGACTATCATTTTTTTCTTTTCAGATATTTTCATTGAGACAGATATTGTATGATGAGCACACAAGTTTAAATGAGGTCATATTAGTCTGATAATCTGTTGGCTTGCTTTGCATTTTATTATTGTTTGGCTGATGATTAAAAAAACAATTAAAATACAAGCCTGTAAAATCACAGCAACATAGTATGTTCCATTAGCACTAGTAATTAGTCACTAATGAAAAAGGTGACTGGAATAAAAAGCTGCAGCCACTGCGGCCCTCCAGGATACGAGTCTGACGGCACTGCTGTACAAAGATTCAAAGAAGTGCCATGTAATCTGCATTTCATTGTAATAGATTTAGGCACACTTGGTGGCACAATGCCAGGAGCTGTTGCCTCTAATTTCTAGAGTTCTGGGTTTGATTCCATTCTTTCCATGTCTGTGTGACTTTTACTTTGAGTTTTCCTCTCACATCCCCAAGAATATGCAGCTGACGTTAACTGGCAAGTCCTAAGTGGCCCTGTGTGTGTGTGAGAATGTGAATGAGCACTGCTGTGCACTGGCACCCGGTCCAGGGCTGGTTATTGCACCCAGTGCTGCTGGGGTACACATTGGTCCTCTGCATCTCTTAACTGCAGATATGAGATTGTCATTTATGGTTTTGATATGTTAAGATATAAAGAATATTTAAAGTTGACCAAGTCAGGATTTAAATCCATCCATCCATCCATTTTCCAACCCGCTGAATCCGAACACAGGGTCGCGGGGGTCTGCTGGAGCCAATCCCAGCCAACAAAGGGCACAAGGCAGGGAACCAATCCCGGGCAGGGTGCCAACCCACCGCAGCAGGATTTAAATGCAGTACAATAATCCCTCGCTATATCGCTCTTTGACTTTCGCGGCTTCACTCTATCGCGGATTTTATATGTAAGCATATCTAAATATATAACGTGGATTTTTCACTGCTTCGCGGGTTTCTGCGGACAATGGGTCTTTTTACTTCTGATACATGCTTCATCAGTTGGTTTGCCCAGTTGATTTCATACAAGGGACGCTATTGGCGGATGGCTGAAAAGCTACCCAATCAGACCACACAGTTAAATTCCTGTGTGCTGATTGGCTCAGTGATGGAGCGCCGAATTTGACCACTGCGTTAACCAGGAAGTCTCATCTCACTCATTCAGCATCAACGTGTTTTGCTGTGTAAAGAGTTAACTTTTGTGCTCTTTTGTGTTTATCTTTGTGCATAGTCAAGCCCTTCGTTATGGCTCCAAAACGATCTGCTCCTGCTACTGCTTCAGGGGCCGTGCCCAAGCGCCAACGGAAGATGCTAACGATTGCCGAAAAGGTAAAAGTTTTGGATATGTTGAAGGAAGGGAACAGCTACACCGCTGTAGGACACCATTATGGCATCAATGAGTCCACGATTTTTTATTTAAAGAGGAGGAAAAGAATATAAGATCTACGGCCGCAGTGTCCTTTAACCAGGGCACAAAACGAGTTTTAAGTGGACGTAATAAGGCAGTAGTCCGGATGGAATCTGCTTTAGGGATTTGGATTGAAGACTGCCGGAAGGAGAACAACGGCGGTGCTACACAGTCGCCTGAAGAAGCTCCTTTAGAAGAGCTGTAACGCTCTCCTTTGTTGTGCAGTAAAATTAAACTCATCGTTATCGGACAAGTCGTTGTGTTATTGAATTTTCTACGTACAGTACTTAGTACATATACGTATGTTTAGTGTCACTGTACACACATTTTACTGTACACAATTTTTCTTGCATTGTATGTATTTATTGCTGGTGGCCTGTCAATTGTAATGGCTGTAACATATGTGATATTGGAGACGCTCGATATCTTTAAAATAATATTTAGGTTTTACTGTATATAAACAGTGTGTTTACATACATAATTTCAACGAGTCTTACCTACTATCTAAGAGAATATAAAGGGTTTATGCTGTATAACTGTGCGGGAAATGTTTATAAGAGTGTGGGAGAGTTTATAAGGGCTTAAAATATATAAAAGTAACCATATAAACATATAGTTTTTACTTCACAGATTTTCACCTTTCGCGGGGGGTTCTGGAACGCAACCCCCGCAATCGAGGAGGGATCACTGTATATCAAAGATGACTTCATAGTTAGAGATTTGATTTTAGTGACCAGAGAAAACACAGAAACACACTTACAGATGTCACACACACGTGCATGGGAGGCGGTCTGTGGGCTTAACGAAGGGTAAAACACCAGGTTAAGGGTTGACGAAGTGTACTAATGTCTTTTCTCCCTCTTCTGCAGAACCCAAATGGAAAGAGCAGTTAAAACCTAACCAGCTTCCACTTCCCTCTCCAGACCACACCCTCCTGCTGACCTCAGTTCTGCTGGTGCCCTGTTGGACCCTCATCTTCCTTCCCGCTGCCTATAAACCCAGTCACTTGCGTTCCCCAGTCAGTTCCATTCTGGATTCAGTCTTTTGAGACTAATCTATCTAGCTGTCTAGCACTAATTACAATATACAGGGTGGATCCCCAAACCTTTCTCTTGTTTCTGTGTTCTCTTTTACACAGAGAATTCCGGAAAGTAGACAACACAACAGTAAGAAATCCTCTCACTATTACTATTTAATCTTCTTTCTGTTCTACTGCCACATTAAAGGTTGCTTTAGGTGAACCTCCTCTAGACTCATCATACCACCTTTTGATAGCCCTGTGAATTAGTAGTCACTGAGTCTTTAACCACTCAAAGCACTTTGAAGAACCAGCTTTGAAAGAAATACAAAGAAGAACCAGAGCACCTCTTTAGTTGAGGTGGATTTCTTTCTTTCTATTTCAGAGATCCTAAATATTTTTGACATCCGGTGTAGTTCTTAATAAGGTACTTTTTTTGACTAGCATCTAGATAACCAAGTGGTCTGGATGGCCTCACCTCATTTGTAAAAAATTAAGTTCTGCAATTCTGTCAGGCCATAAGCTTTGCCAAGGTGCCTACCCAATAACGGATGCCATGAAGTGGAGAAAGAGGACAAAGCAGGCTGTCAAGCAGCTGTTTAATTCTGTGCTTTGTTAATGAAATAGCACTGCCAGGCTTGGTGCCAAGTGACAGTTAAAGCAGGCAGGGACTTAATCATCTCTTCATTCATTTTCTGAATGTGCTTTTCTAGGATGGATTCTGTATGACACAAGGCATGAACTAATCATGGATGGGACTTTAGTTCACCACAGGACACTATATACCGTATATATGCAGTAAAACCTTGGAATGTGAGTAACTTGGTCTGTGAGTGTTTTTCAAGACGAGCTAAAATTTTTAATAAATTTTAACTTGATAAATGAGCAACGTCTTGCAATACGAGTAGTACATATACGCTTTGTCTGCCGAGCGTCATGTGATCACAACTGAGTTGATGGTTATTCTCTCTCTCTCACTGCAGGATTGTGGGTAATCGTCTCCCATTCTCTGTCTCAGTCGGCGTGCCTCACTCATATAGTCAACATCCGTATGAGCATATACTGTTTACTATAGCATTGTGATCATGTGTGTGTTGTAACGTGCGAGTCCCTGTCTTGCACCCCAAAACACAAAGCTGAGTCTCAGTACTTTCGCAAAGCCAACTTTATTCAGCTTGAAACAGGAACAGCGTGGTTATTTATTGTAGCGGGATCTGCCGCTCTCCTATACACAGTCACAGGAGTCAGACAGGGTCGTGGCCAGGTTAGTGGCCAAGTAATACTGTGCCCTGCATTTAAAATGTTCCTTGTATCACCCATCAATGGCAGGCGCTATAGCCTGTCCATGATCTTTTCGGATTCGCTTTTACGGCGAACTGCTACAGTGCTGGGAGCCTGCCGTTGCTTCATGATGCTCTTCCGCGTGTCGTGGGAATCCCAAAACAGTTTAGAAACCTTACAGTGCGTAAAGCATTTTTTAAATTTTGTGTCCAAGTATAGTGACTCGTCAGGCAAAAGCAACTGTCATTGGATAGGTTCCTTGTTAAAGTCACAAAAAAAGAAGAAGATTCCAGTGAGCCAACAAATAGCAGGGATTCCGTTAGTTAGAGTGAAAGTCATCCTGCACAATAACCCTGCTCTGTCTCGTCTCACTCACACCAGCCATGATTCTTTTCAAAGGTAAAGTGCAGGTTAATTTGTTTTATGTATTTTTACTTTATATTTTGTATTAATCATTTTTATATGAATAGTTTTGGGTTGTGGAACGAATAATCTGAGTTTCCATTATTTCGTATGGGGAAATTTGCTTTGATATAGAAGTGCTTTGGATTACAAGCACGTTTCCAGAACAAATTATGCTTACAAACCGAGGCACCACTGTATATATATTGCCACAAAAAAAGACGCAAGAGTCATAAAAAGGTTTTGGGGCAGCCATCCGTATAATATTCCCTGGCTGCAAATGGGTAAATTGCTAGAACTGATGTGCTCAGAACGGAGTCCAAAACTGATTAAGTTAGTCAAATATGGCAGCTTTAAAGGCCAGAAAAGGAAATGAAGTCATCGAGGGCGGAAGCAGAAGGCTCCTCTTCCATAGGTTCGGACCTGGACATGACGTCATCAAAAGGGCCGAAACAGGAAGTCTCTTCGGTCATAGGTTCTTCACCGGAAGTGACATCATCCAAGGACCCGGAGCTGAAAGTGACGTCAATAGGGATAGGTGTAATTTCCCAAGAACAGTCTGCAGGAAAGTGAGAAAAAAGGTCAGTGCACTCTGCCACCCCCTGGCCTGGCGTGGAATTACTCTGATTTAGACCCTTTAGCTGCCTCCCATGCGCACATGTGTGACAATATATAAATATATCTATATCTGTATATATATAATATATATATATACAGTGGGGCAAAAAAGTATTTAGTCAGCCACCAATTGTGCAAGTTCTCCCACTTAAAAAGATGAGAGAGGTCTGTAATTTTCATCATAGGTATACCTCAACTATGAGAGACAAAATGAGAAAAAAAAATCCAGAAAATCACATTGTCTGATTTTAAAGAATTTATTTGCAAATTATGGTGGTAAATAACCATTTGGTCACCTACAAACAAGCAAGATTTCTGGCTCTCACAGACCTGTAACTTCTTCTGTGAGAGGCTCCTCTGTCCTCCACTCGTTACGTGTATTAATGGCACCTGTTTGAACTCGTTATCAATATAAAAGACACCTGTCCACAACCTCAAACAGTCACACTCCAAACTCCACTATGGCCAAGACCAAAGAGCTGTCAGAGGACACCAGAAACAAAATTGTAGACCTGCACCAGGCTGGGAAGACTGAATCTGCAATAGGTAAGCAGCTTGGTGTGAAGAAATCAACTGTGGGAGCAATTATTAGAAAATGGAAGACATACAAGACCACTGATAATCTCCCTCGATCTAGGGCTCCACGCAAGATCTCACCCCGTGGGGTCAAAATGATCACAAGAACGGTGAGCAAAAATCCCAGAACCACACAGGGGGGACCTAGTGAATGACCTGCAGAGAGCTGGGACCAAAGTAACAAAGGCTACCATCAGTAACACACTACGCCGCCAGGGACTCAAATCCTGCAGTGCCAGACGTGTCCCCCTGCTTAAGCCAGTACATGTGCAGGCCCGTCTGAAGTTTGCTAGAGAGCATTTGGATGATCCAGAAGAGGATTGGGAAAATGTCATATGGTCAGATGAAAAAACTCTACTTGTCGTGTTTGGAGGAGAAAGAATGCTGAGTTGCATCCAAAGAACACCATACCTACTGTAAAGCATGGGGGTGGAAACATCATGCTTTGGGGCTGTTTTTCTGCAAAGGGACCAGGACGACTGATCTGTGTAAAGGAAAGAATGAATGGGGCCATGTATCGTCAGATTTTGAGTGAAAACCTCCTTCCATCAGCCAGGGCATTGAAGATGAAACGTGTCTGGGTCTTTCAGCATGACAATGATCCCAAACACACCACCCGGGTAACGAAGGAGTGGCTTTGTAAGAAGCATTTCAAGGTCCTGGAGTGGCCTAGCCGGTCTCCAGATCTCAACCCCATAGAAAATCTTTGGAGGGAGTTGAAAGTCCGTGTTGCCCAGCGACAGCCCCAAAACATCACTGCTCTAGAGGAGATCTGCATGGAGGAATGGGCCAAAATACCAGCGACAGTGTGTGAAAACCTTGTGAAGACTTACAGAAAACGTTTGACCTCTGTCATTGCCAACAAAGGGTATATAACAAAGTATTGAGATGAACTTTTATTATTGACCAAATACTTATTTTCCACCATAATTTGCAAATGAATTCTTCAAAAATCAGACAATGTGATTTTCTGGATTTTTTTTCTCATTTTGTCTGTCATAGTTGAGGTAAACCTATGATGAAAATTACAGGCCTCTCTCATCTTTTTAAGTGGGAGAACTTGCACAATTGGTGGCTGACTAAATACTTTTTTGCCCCACTGTATATTGTCACACAAATGAGACATACTCAGATAAAGGTTTGGGGCAGCCACCCATATAATCTGGTATCCTGGCTGCAAAGTCGTTTTTATGAAATAAACAGCACTGATGTGCATACAATTGAGTCCAAGACAAAACTGAGGAATTGGGAAAAAGGGCAGGGTTTTAAAGGGGAAGACAGGAAGTGAGGTCATAAGGATCAGGGTCGTGTTCATTCTCCATTGGTTCGAGCCCGGACGTGACGTCAGAGGGGCCGGAGCCAGTAAGGTCTCCTTCCATTGGCTCAGTCCCGGAAATGATGTCGCGAGAGCCCGGTGGAATCTCCCGGGAATGGTCTGCAGGCAAAAGAGAAAAAGAGTCAGTGCCACCTCCTGGCATGTCTCAGAACTGCCATCACTCAAGCCCTTTAGCTGCCTCCCATGCGCACGTGTGTGACAATATCCATCCATCCATCCATTTTCCAACCTGCTGAATCCGAACACAGGGTCACGGGGGTGTGACAATATATATATATTTATATAGGGCAATTTAAAGCAGCCAATCACCTATAGGCAGGTAGTCATGGGCCTTTGTTTTATATAATGTCTTCCATGCTGAGCATAATTTACAGGGTTGCATAACCAAAAGCAGTAAAAAAAAACTAGTCCCATATCTTCACAATACTTAATTTGGGTAAGGCTGTTGTGAAATATGAACTGAGTATTTTCATCATAATTTCATCCATCATTATTTTCCTTACTGCATCATTTAGTTTTTCTGAAGTGCATGCGTGAAAAATAAATTATCATCAGTTGTTAATGATTGCCGTCTCATTTTCAAGCTAGTGCATGCATCACTCTGGTGGGTGATGGCATATTTATCCTGCTTACTAATTCTGCCTTGTGGTGTGGAGCTGCAGAAATTTCTTTTGACTGAGTGATTCTGGACCAGAAATGGAATTATTAGTTGCTGTGGACTGATTATTATGTTAATCTTTTGTAAATTGAGTTTATCCGCTGGCATTTTTCACTTTAAACTTAATGGGTTCATTCTGTGTTGGTGTTTCTGCAGTGAGAATTCTAGAAGATACATGGCGGGCAGTTAAGTGAATCTGTCTCAGATCTGATGTTGCAGCAAACTCTCCCACCTGCTCCTTTCCTAGCTGCAGGGTTGCCTTGCTTTATTCCTATTGTTATGTTTATAAATGTGAGCATCACCATATATTATGGCTGCATAATTCAAGTAGACTAAGTTTAAATTCCTGCATGAAATTCTTCTTTGTGTAGTTTTTGTACATTCCCTCAGTGTTGATGTGAAAGTCACCTCTTGGTACACCAACATCTCATAGGAGTGCAGGTGAAGTTGATTTGTGATATTCTGATTTGGCCCATGAGTGTTTGCATGAGTGTGCCCTTCAGTGGACTGGAAGCCCATTCACAGTTAGCCTCAGCCCATCTATAACCCAAGTAGTGATTTAGATAGGACCAAAAATGGATGGATTGACTTAAAATATCATAATAAAGATTGCTATTGGGAGGTTTCAAATTTCAAACATTTGGAATCTGATATCCATTTTCCTCAATTGTGTCTTTGTTTTGAGAATGTCATCTTTGAGTTCTGGAGCTCTGCTTCTTTTCATTTTTTTACCTCTTAAAAGCTTGATATTCATCAGCAACTGCTAACATTTACGTAGCTGCCTAATGTAAAGCTTGTGTTAGATTAGCATATCCTTCTTTGGTTCTTTTCTTGTAACAGAGGAAAGTCATACAGTTTAGGTTAACTGAGAACTCTGACCTGAATTATGGTGAGTGTGTCTCATGATGTACCAGTGTAGTGTATGCAGTTATTTCCTAAGTGTATCTAATAAATAGATGGATTGATATTCCATAATGAGGAAAACAAGTGCTAAAAGTTATTATTATTTTTTAATGAAAAAAACGAGATGCATATAAGCCAAAAAAAAGGGGTAAAAGTCAGAAGATCAAAGAAAAGCATGCAAAATGTCAACGCATGCAAAAAAATGTCAACGCATGAGACCAAAATCAAATCAAAAATAAGGAAGGTGCAGAGCCAAATAAGCGTTACGAGAAGAGCAAAGACTTGTTTTTAGGTTTGGAATCCAAAGTTCGGATAGTGAAGTGAACTTTCTATCCAACTTTAAATTTATTGTCTATATCGATAGGTCACGACCTCTGAGGACACACCCCTGGCAACATGGCCAAACAACAGTTACACAAAATGGTTGTTAGAAGAAAATCGAGCACTCGAAGAAGAGCAAGGAACACACTGGGAGAACATGCAGACTTTGCTAAGGCAATGAATGACCAGGCTGAAATCTGAACCCAGCCTCCTAAACATGTCAAATGAAATGTTGCTGATTTTTTTCAGCAAGGATTGGACAAAGAAAATTAGAAAGTGATATATATGGATGACTTGTAAAGAAACTAAGTGGCTTGATATCCCATCCCTCCTCATTCATTTTCTATACAGGTCTGCAATGGGACTATGTAATTTGTATGTAATTTAATACAAAATGATACAGCCCTATAAAAAGTATTCATCAGCTTAGAAATGTTCATGTTTTAATTTTTTTTTCTTTTTTGACAGTAATCAACAGAAAAAGACTCTTTAAATGAAAGAAGATCTCTGCAAAGAAGGCCTAAGAGAAGGTTTATGGATGTGGTGAGAGAGGACATGCAGGTGGTGGATGTAACAGAGCAAGATGCAGAAGACAGGATGATATGGAAAAAGATGATCCGCTGTGGCAACCCCTAACGGGAGCAGCCAAAGGAAGAAGAAGAATTAAACACAAAATAATTGAGTGGATACGTATTCACCCCCTTTAATCTGACACACCTAAATCATCACTGGTGCAGCAGAAGTCACAGAATCAGTTCAACAGAGATCACCTGTCTGTGGTCAAGGGGTTTCAATTGATTGTAGTAGAAATGCATCCTATCCGGTGAGTCGGTATTATCACTTAACCTACTCAGTAATAATTGAATTTAGGTACTGCAAAAATGCATCTTTTATTTATTTACTGCTTTGTAACAAGACCTTAGCATACACTTCATAACACTTGCAAAGTTTCAGTAAAGTGTTTATTCATCTCTGAAATGTGACAAACTGAGACACACTTCACTTGATATTACATATTTAGTATAAGACCTGTGAATCCTTGGTATTGACAAGTAATTTAAAACACCATGGCAATGTGCCATACTGCACAGAAATGAATAACATATCAATTGATGTTTTATAAGGGTTTATAAGTGAAGACCAAAAGAAGCCTTTGTTAAGGTCTTGTTATGTAATAGTAAATGAATAATAGATGCATTTTTAAGCAGTACCAAAACTAAAGTGTTACCACCTACACAAGATGACATTCCAAGAAACTGAAAATAACCCAATCCATGAATATCCCTTAAAATCCAGTTAAATTGGTCACTAAGAAATGGAAAGAGCATGGCACAGCTGTAAATCTGCCTGCAGCAGTCCATCCACAAAAACGTAGTGATTGTACAAGAAGAAGACGAATCAGGGAGATTACCAAGAGACCTGTGATAACTCTGAAGGAGTTACAAGCTACAGTGAATAACATTGGAGAAAATGTGCAGACAACAACTGTTCCTCAGTGCTTCTGTAGTTGCTGGTTTATGGAAGAGTGACAAAGAGAAAGCCACGGTTTAAAAAAAAAATAAAAACAGAGCAAGCACAGTGAGTTTGATAATCTGAATTCAGCTGAGAGAAGATTCTATGGTCTGATGAGACCAAAAGTGAGATTTTTATTTACCCTCAGACTAAACACCATTTTTGGCATTAGCTAAACACTGCCCTTGTATCATAAAACCTCAGAGTACTGCACCCTCCAACCATCCTTCTGCTGATACCAGCATAAGAGAGAGTTTCCCCCAACCCACAATTACAGCAGCGTAGGTGAGCAGAGAGCTGAGGAGACTTTATGCCAGCAAAGCAGCGGGTCCAGATGGAGTATGGCCATGACAGCTGAAGGTCTGTGCATTGGAGCTGGGGAGTCCTCTACAGCGCATCTTCAACCTGAGCCTGGAACAGGGGAGAGTCCCAAGGCTTTGGAAAACATCTTGCATCACCCCCATCCCAAAGATATCACGTCCTAGTGAGCTGAATGACTTCCGGCCTGTCGCTCTAACGTCACATGTGATGAAGACCATGGAGCGGCTGCTGCTTCACCACCTAAGGCCACAGGTCTGCCACGCCCTCGATCCTCTGCAGTTCGCATACCAGGAGAAGGTGGGAGCAGAGGATGCCATCATCTATATGCTACACCGATCCCTCTCCCACTTGGACAGAGACAGTGGTGCTGTAAGAATTATGTTTCTAGAGTTCTCTAGCGCCTTCAACACAATCCAACCTCTGCTCCTTAGGGACAAGCTGACAGAGATGGGATTAGATTCATACCTAGTGGCATGGATCGTAGACTATCTTACAGACAGACCTCAGTATGTTGCGTCTTGGGAACTGCAGGTCTGACATTGTGGTCAGCAACACAGGAGCGCTGCAGGGGACTGTACTATCTCCAGTCCTGTTCAGCCTATATACATCGGACTTCCAATACAACTTGGAGTCCTGCCACGTGCAAAAGTTCGCTGACGACACTGCTATCATGGGCTGCATCAGAAGGGGGCAGGAGGAGGAGTATAGAAACCTAATCAAGGACTTTGTTAAATGGTGCGAGTCAAACCACCTACAACTGAACACCAGCAAAACCAAGGAGTTGGTGTTGGATTTTAGGAGGCCCAGGCCCCTCATGGACCCCGTGATCATCAGAGGTGACTGTGTCCAGAGGGTGCAAACCTATAAATATCTGGGAGTGCAGCTGGATGATAAATTGGACTGGACTGCCAATACTGATGCTCTGTGTAAGAAAGGACAGAGCCGACTATACTTCCTTAGAAGGCTGGCGTCCTTCAACATCTGCAATAAGATGCTGCAGATGTTCTATCAGACAGTTGTGGCGAGCGCCCTCTTCTACGCAGTGGTGTGCTGGGGAAGCAGCATGAAAAAGAGGGATGCCTCACGCCTGGACAAACTGGTGAGGAAGGCAGGCTCTATTGCAGGCACGGAGCTGGACAGTTTGACATCCGTGGCAGAGCGACGGGCACTGAGCAGGCTCCTGTCAATAATAGAGAATCCACTGCATCCACTAAACAGTATCATCTCTAGACAGAAGAGCAGCTTCAGCAACAGACTGCTGTTAATGTCCTGCTCCACTGACAGACTGAGGAGATCGTGCCTCCCCCACACTATGCGACTCTTCAACTCCACCCGGGGGGGTAAACGTTAAAATTATACAAAGTTATTGTCTGTCTGTATACCTGCATTGTTATCGGCATTGTTATCACTCTTTAATTTAATATTGTTCTTTATCAGTATGCTGCTGCTGGAGTATGTGATCTATCTATCTATCTATCTATCTAAAACAAACCATCCCCACAGTGAAGCAAGGGGGTGGCAATATCGTGCAGTGAGGATGCTTTTCGGCAGCAGTGATGGATGAGGGGAAAATAAATACAACAAAATGCAGGGAAATTCTGGATGAAAACCTGATGCAGTCTGCAAGAAAACTACACCTTGGCAGAACATTTGTTTTTTGTGAAGACAATGACCACAAGCATAAAGCTACACAGGAATGGCTTAAAAATAGCAATGTTAATGTCCTGGAGTGGCCAAGTCACAGTCCAGACCTCAATCCAAATGAGAATTTGTGGTTGGACTTGAGAAAGGCTGTTCACTCACAATCCCTGTGCGACCTCACAAAGCTTGAGCAGTTTTACAAAGAAGAATGGGGATAAAATGGCTGAGTACAGAGCTGGTAGAGACCTGAGCACACAGACTCAAGGCTGTTATGGCTGCCAATGGTACATCTACTGAATACTGACTTCAAGAAGGGGAATAATCAATTATTTGATCAGTTATTTTTTGTCTTATATTTGTAATTAATTTAGACCACTTTGCAGAGCTCTGTTTTCACTTTCATATTATAGAGTCATTTTCTGTTGGTCAGTGTTAAAAAAATCCAAATTCAATCCACTGTGATTCAGTGTTTTAGAATAATGAATATCCAAATTTCCAAGGGAGCGAATATATTTTATAGGCAATGCATGTCTGTCATCCTCTTACAACTTGGCCTGCATCGTTGTCTGCTATGGTCATAGGTGTCTTGTGTCTGTGATCTTTAATGTCCTCCCGTTAATGACTGTTCTTGTTCTTCATCAGTTCATATGCTGCAGTCATGAGGTCTTTACTTTCGTGCTACTGAATTCTTTCTTATATGTCTCTCCCACACAAGTTACAATCTCAGTTCCCTGTTACATAATATGGTTATTTTGCTGTAATAAATGTTATAGGCACATATTTATCTCTCTAATCTATCCTAAAGGGCTTTGCAGTTTTCTGCCATTTAAAACTTGATAGCCAGATAGTACTGAATTAGTTTCCTACAAAGAGATGAGTGGAGCTTGTTCTGCATAAAAGCATCTCAGGGACTGATTTAAGTTTAAAGATTTCTCATAATATTCCCCAACCTTGTAAATCCAGTTCAGGGTTTCAGAGGCCCAGAGCCTGCGAAGGCAGCATCACGTGCAAGACAAGAACCAGGCCTGAATGCAGAAATGTTAAGCGACTGGTTCATGGTTACCTTGTGAAGTCAGTGTTAGGGACTGAGCTCACAGCTTTATGGCTTCCACACAGCTCCTTAGACCACTAGGCCATACTGCGTTTCAGCTGTATCAATTATCCTAGTATCTTTTGTTCATACTTTTATTTTATGTATGCAAATTCATAGTGTAATTTGTACCATAATTCATTATTGGAGATCATGTAAGTCTCATCTCACTTCTTCCTCTAAGACCCACCTAAACCCCATCCTTAAATAAATGTGGTATGTAAATGCTCCCTAACAGTAATACTGCTGCTTATGGGAAAACCCAAAGAACTTGCTGACCCATGGAATTGTGGGGTTTGAGAATAAAGAGTCAGCTACAATGTAAATATTGTGGCATCTACTATTGACGCCTCCCTCTGGCACAATGGATAATGTCAGGTTCCCAATTCATATATGTAAGCAGAATGCTACTAACGTAGCTTTTATCAGATTTTGTCAGATATTTTTGTAGCTTTTGCCATCTTTTAGGATCTCAAGATCTGCCTATTGCTAAAATCAAAAATGTAATGCTGGGCTTACTGCTTTTACACAGTTAGGCATCTATCTTAATAGAGGAGAGGAGAAGAAGTAAATGATACTTGAAAGCTCTTCTTGGTATGAAAGTGTTACAGCAGCTCCAGCCTGTTGTTTTAATAGGATCAATGTCTATCTGTCTCTTCTTTAGTAGAATGCCAATTAGGAGAGAGAGGGACAGGAGAACATGGGACATTTTTAAAGGACAGCCAGATATCCTTTACTGTTGTGCTACATGAGTGGATATTTTGTAATGATTTTCTTTGCCTTCATTATTGTCTTTAATCTTCTGGACATTGCAGATTGAAGCTGGACCCATTATTCATGTGATGACTTTATGAGACAGACTCATAAAAATAACAGATTGCAGTTTTGAATAAATGTTCATGAACAATCCCAGGCTTGGTGGTTTCTTTTAGTGCATTTAGTGATTCGTTCATTTTTCTATCTAGCCGTCCATCAATTATCAAGCCCATATCCTGACCAGCAGTATTGGGGGGCAAGGAAGAAAGAAACGGGGCACCGGTGTCCATCACAGAGCCTATTTAGAATATTTGATATGTGGAGCGAAGCAGAGGGCCTTGATTTGAACCTCAGGCTTAAGAGCTACCAGGCAGCAGTGCTAATCATATTGCCACCATGTTGCCTTCCATATGTTTCCATCTCTTATAACTGAACCTACTGCTTGTAAAGCACTATTAACTAGGGAGTCTGTGGTACTGCATTGTAGTTCCTTTTTCTTATCTTTTTGAATTTTCCATGCTTTACCTGATCAGTCTGCATTTTATCTGTCTTTGTAGGTTTCAAAAAGGTACATATTCCTCAATTGGTGCTTCTAAATTGGCCTGATGTCCATGAGCCTGCCCTGTGATTGACTGGCATCCAACTCAAGGTTTGCACCCAATGCTCATAGAATATTTTTGGTTCTGAAAAAGAAGGCGTCTCAAACAGATGGGTAAATGACATAAGAGCTTGGTTACAATACTAGCTACTGTGAAAGGAACTGTAGAGCAGTTTACATTTGGGTACTTTAATTACTAATAATCTTCCATAAATAAACTTTCATACAAATCTATTGTAAAGTAAGTTAAGATTATGTTAACTGCAGCTGGCACAATATAAAATCATAAAACATTTTCGTGCTTTTCATTCTTGATGAGCTCTCATTTTTCATACTTGGGGTAAATGTGAAAATAATGACCATATACTGTAAACCTCCATGTAAGAGCCATTTGTTATTTAGTAAGGTCATGTTAAATTGATAGAAGTATTTTCTTAGTTATGTTAAAATGTTTGCCTATATATTAATGTATAGTCTATGGGAGATTCTAACAATTGAAATGGAGTATTCTAATTATTTCTTATCCCTCTGACTACAGATTAGTCCCACTTTGTGATCTGCCCTGAAGTCAATAAGGCATGGAGGGTCCAATTGCCGTATGCATAGAACTCACTGAATAATAATAATAATATTACATTTATTGAGCGCCTTTCACAAACCCAAGGTCACTTTACATACAGAGTAAAAAAAAAATTACAAAGATGACAAAAGTTTGTAGCAGAGGAAAGTTTTCAGTTGAGATTTAAAAGTGCAGAAAGAGGAGCAATCTCGGAGAGACTGAGGAAGAGAGTTCCAGAGTTGAGGGGCTATAAGCACTGAAGGACCTGCCTCCCAGGGTAGGGAGTCTGGTGTGTGGGACAGTAAGAAGATTACTGCTCGAGGACCTGAGAGAGTGACAAGGAGTGTAAGGAGCTAGGAGCTGAGTGAGGTAGAGGGGGCAAGGTTATGGAGGGCTTTGAAGGTCCATCCATCCATCCATCCTCTTCCGCTTATCTGAGGTCGGGTCACGGGGGCAGCAGCTTGAGCAGAGATACCCAGACTTCCCTCTCCCCGGCCACTTCTTCTAGCTGTTCCGGGGGGAATCCCAAGGCATTCCCAGGCCAGCCGAGAGACATAGTTCCTCCAGCGTGTCCTGGGTCTTCCCCGGGGCCTCCTCCTGGTTAGACGTGCCCGGAACACCTCACCAGGGAGGCATCCAGGAGGCATCCTGAACAGATGCCCGAGCCACCTCATCTGACTCCTCTTGATGCGGAGGAGCAGCGGCTCTACTCTGAGCCCCTCCCTGATGACTGAGCTTCTCACCCTATCTTTAAGGGAAAGCCCAGACACCCTGCGGAGGAAACTCATTTCAGCCGCTTGTATTCGCGATCTCGTTCTTTCGGTCACTACCCATTGCTCATGACCATAGCTGAGGGTAGGAACGTAGATCGACTGGTAAATTGAGAGCTTCGCCTTGCGGCTCAGCTCCTTTTTCACCACGACAGACCGATGCAGAGCCCGCATTACTGCGGATGCCGCACCGATCCGCCTGTCGATCTCACGCTCCATTCTTCCCTCACTTGTGAACAAGATCCCAAGATACTTGAACTCCTCCACTTGGGGCAGGATCTCGCTACCAACCCTGAGAGGGCACTCCACCCTTTTCTGGCTGAGGACCATGGTCTCGGATTTGGAGGTGCTGATTCCCATCCCAGCCGCTTCACACTCAGCTGTGAACCGATCCAGAAAGAGCTGAAGATCACGGCCTAATGAAGCAAACAGGACAACATCATCTGCAAAAGGCAGTGACCCAATCCTGAGTCAACCAAACCGGACCCCTTCAACGCCCTGGCTGTGCCTAGAAATTCTGTCCATAAAAGTTATGAACAGAATCGGTGACAAAGGGCAGGCCTGGCAGAGTCCAACTCTCACTGGAAACGGGTTCGACTTACTGCCGGCAATGCGGACCAAGCTCTGGCACCGATCGTACAGGGATCGAACAGCCCTTATCAGGGGGTCCAGTACCCCATACTCTCGGAGTATCCCCCACAGGATTCCCCGAGGGGCACGGTCGAATGCCTTTTCCAAGTCCACAAAACACATGTAGACTGGTTGGGCAAACTCCCATGCACCCTCCAGGACCCTGCTAAGGGTGTAGAGCTGGTCCACTGTTGCGCTACCAGGACGAAAACCATACTGTTCCTCCTGAATCTAAGGCTCGACTATCCGACGGACCCTCCTCTCCAGGACCCCCAAATAGACTTTTCCAGGGAGGCTGAGGAGTGTGATCCCTCTGTAGTTGGAACACACCCTCCGGTCCCCTTTCTTAAAGAGGGGGACCACCACCCCAGTCTGCCAGTCCAGAGGCACTGTCCCTGATGTCCATGCGATGTTGCAGAGGCGTTGCAACCAAGACAGTCCTACAACATCCAGAGCCTTGAGGAACTCCGGGCGTATCTCATCCACCCCCAGGGCCTTGCCACCAAGGAGTTTTTTGACCACCTCAGTGACCTCAGTCCCAGAGATGGGGGAGCCCACCTCCGAGTCCCCAGGCTCTGCTTCCTCATTGGAAGGCATGTTAGTGGGATTGAGGAGGTCTTCGAAGTACTCCCCCCACCGACCCACAACGTCCCGAGTCGAGGTCAGCAGTGCACCATCCCCACCATATACAGTGTTGACACTGCACTGCTTCCCCTTCCTGAGATGCTGGATGGTGGACCAGAATCTCCTCGAAGCCGTCCGAAAGTCGTTCTCCATGGCCTCCCCAAACTCCTCCCATGCCCAAGTTTTTGTTTCAGCAACCACCAAAGCCGCATTCCGCTTGGCCTGTCGGTACCTATCAGCTGCCTCCAGATTCCCACAGGACAAAAGGGTCCTGTAGGACTCCTTCTTCAGCTTGACGGCATCCCTCACCACCAGTGTCCACCAACGGGTTCGGGGATTGCCGCCACAACAGACACCGACCACCTTACGGCCACAGCTCCGGTCAGATGCCTCAACAATAGAGGCACAGAGCATGGCCCATTCAGACTCAATGTCCCCCACCTCCCTCGGGAAGTGGGCGAAGTTCTGCTGGAGGTGGGAGTTGAAGCTACTTCTGACAGGGGGCTCTGCCAGACGTTCCCAGCAGACCCTCACAACACGTTTGGGCCTACTTGATGGAACCGGTAACCAGTGAAGCTGGGAGACAACAGGGGAGATGTGAGCAGAACACTTTGTGTGGGTGAGGACTTTAGCTGCGGAGTTCTGAATATACTGTAGCCTCTGTATAGATTTTGCAGGGAGGCCCATGAAAAGGGAATTACAGTAATCAATACGAGACATTATGAAACAATGAACTAGAGTTTGAGCATCAGACAAGGACAGAAATGGACGGAGGTGGGCAATGTTATGGAGATGATAGAATGAAATTTTGGAAAGAGACCTAATGTGTAGCTCAAAGTTAAGTGATGAATCAAACAAAACAGTAAGATTTCTGACAACAGGAGCAGGTTTGACAAGTGTACCATCAACAGAAATAGAGAAATTGGATGCCTTAGAAAGTTGGGATTTTGGACCTACCAGTAACACTTCAGTTTTATTGGCATTAAGTTTGAGAAAGTTATTTTCCATCCATAGCTTAAGATCAGTAATGCAGTCAGTGAGTGTGCTGGGAGGTGAATCTGTAGGGGAGTCTGTACTAAGATATAACTGTATATCGTCTTCATAACAGTGGAAGTTAAGGCCATGTCTGTGAAAAATCTGACCAAAAGGAAGGATATAAAGTAGAAAAAGTAATGGCCCAAGGACTGAACCCTGAGGGACACCACACGACACAGGTAAGGTGGAGGATTTATATCGGCCGAGTGTGGCAAACTGTTGCCTATTATAAAGATATGATGTGAGCCATTGAAGGGCTAAGCCAGAGATGCCTACAGCAGAGAGACGTGACAGGAGGATTTCAGGGTTAACAGTGTCATATGCTGCACTTAAGTCAAGGAGGAGAATATTAAGTGAACCATAGTCTGCAGACAAGAGAAGATCATTAACTACATGGAGAAGAGCTGTCTCAGTGCTGTGCTGTGTACGAAAGCCAGACTGAAAAGGCTCATAGAGTGCATTGTCTAGAAGAAAAGCATGGAGTTGTGTAGCAACCACGCGTTCCATCACCTTAGCCAAAAAAGGGAGATTAGAGATAGGCCTGTAACTGGAGAGAAAGGAAGGATCCAGGTCAGGTTTTTTAAGGATTGGGGTAACTGCAGCAGTTTTGAGGGCAGTAGGGACAGAACCTGAGATGAAACATGCATTCACCAATGAGGCAATCGGAATACTAATTATGGATGAGCATGTCTTAAGCAGAGAAGTGTGGGCAGGATCAAGCAGACAGGTGGAGGAATTAGACTTAATGCAATAAGAACAACCTTTAAGTATAGAAAGTAACTGAAGTTTAACAATAAAATGCTAAGCTTGTAGAAGAAACATTTTTTCCTTTGTTATCTTTTATTCTGCGTGTGTTTTCTCTATTTTTGTGTTAACTGTTTTCCTCTGAATTTCCACTAAACGTTTTTAAAATGAACTTTATTGGACTGAGAAATTTCTTTTGTTATGCATTTGACTCGTGCTCGATCCTAGTATGCCAACTCAGTAGCTGCTCAATTTTGGGAAACTGGAAAAGACGAAGCTACACTCTAATATTAATTGCTTATTAAATGTAAAAGTGTATTATGACTCACAGTGAAAGGTGCTACATTAAGAATCGTTTCTTCTCTGCCTTTTTTTAAACTGTAAAATGTTGCAGGGTAGCTTCTTAAGAACCAGAGTAAAAAACAGGCTTTTAATAGTTTATTATTGCTGAGGATCTTTTATTCATAGAATTATGATGTCTACTTAGTAGGTTTCTAGAAGTTAACTACTAAAAAGAAAGAATTCATGTACAGAGTCATGGAACTCAAGGAGATGCTGGTTAATCTGAACTTCCCTAAATAAATGGAGAAGCTCACCAATTTGACTGATGTAGGAGTATCACAGAAAATCTTACGTTTAGAGCCGGATTTCCAGTAGGCACCCGCTTCAGTGCTGGGAGCATAGCTGAATAAGAATAATAAGATGAGTTGGTTTGTGTTACTCTATGAAATAAATAAACTGCATTTTAATAGACCAGTAGCGGCATACTGCATGATAATGTGCAGTGAATACACTTGACTTGTCATCCTCTTTCTCTGTATGTTTAGCATTCGTTTGCTAAGAGGTTGATGTGCTTACTGCTTTGTGAGCAGCTCTTATTTTCTCCACCCTAGCGGCCCGCTTCTTCTCTTCTTCTGTTGACATCTTTTCGCGTTAAAACCGATTAAGTCAGTTTTTGTATTGCAATTACTTAATACGTTTTTCTTAATTTTTTACTTAACTCTTTGAGGGCTGAATATTTTTTCCAAAAAACATAGTTTCTGAAAAGCAATGGTTTTACACAGAAATCAACATAAAACGTCTGGTGCTGCATGCCGTGGCTGCCAGTTTTCCAAGAATATGCAGCAGGCTTGCTGCCAGGCTGTCTTTGCGTGGCTGGGACAAAGTCACAGTACATTGTAATCTGGTTTCTACTTCTTATCATTGTTAAGTGGCAGTCCTCCCTGGTGAACATTGTCAGTACAATGATTAGCTGGGGACCAATCAGCTGAAGCTGGAACCTCGCATTCATTTTCGATCACTTGTATCAAAATCTGAGTCCGACAAGTCATAGTCCAGTTCAGAGATAATAGGCAAAACGTTGTCCATGGAGTGTTTTGCTTTACGCATTTGCTTTGATCACTTTCCAGATGTCAGTGCCATTTTTGCCGTTGTTTGCGCCTTCCTACTCATACGAGCGCAGGAAATCTCGGTCAAACCAATGAATCTAACTTTCCTTTTAGCAACGAGAGTCCAACTAAAACATAAAGGTTGGTTTTGTCATAGTTTACAGTCAATTACCATCGTCAATTCCTCCATTTGACAAAAGTCGACATCAGCCCTGAAAGAGTTAAGCTGGCACTTAAGTCTTCAATCTGCCTCAATAATAATTTAAGATATGAAGAGGTAGGGGAAGTGATGGAGTCACAAAGGTTGTAGAGAAGAGAACGGCGCCCGTACGCATGTGCCACACGGCCCCCCTGCTGCCCGCTGCCGAGAGTTGATTCTACAATAAAATAAAATAAAAATAAAAAGAGTAATAAAAATCATCACCCTGAAAGCAGACAGTAGAGGTCACATAGTATAAGTGTACCAAATTTCAGGTCAATAGTTCAAACGGTTTGCGAGCTACAGGTGATTTAAAATCCTGGACAGACAAACGGACAGCCACGGTAGTGTATTATATAAGAAGATATTTTTTTGCTATGACAGCTGAGAGTGCTGACATGTTGAATGCTGGTTAGACATGCAAGTAAGAATTTTTCTGTCCGCCAATAATACTACTATGGAAGCATCTTTATTATGACTTGCTTATTCCGTTTTTATTTTATTTCTTATTTCTTTACCACTAATGTTAATTAAGTGAGGGACTTTTTTGATACTGTTCTCTGTGAAAGGCACAGTTTTTTTTGTATGGTATTCATCCATATATTTTCATTTGAATTTGAGTGCTTCCTCAAATTTATAGTCTTACAAGCACACACATTAATGGGTAAACCTAAGAAGATTATCACAATTTAAATTGCCAGATCAGATTGGAGGAGAACAAAACATAAACTCCAAACAGCAGTACCGTATTGCTTGTGACAAACATTGTGGAGTGGATGATCATTTATAACAGACAAAGTCTCATTTTCACTGACACTCAGCAGGTGTCTTTACTCTTTCTCTTGGACATTTTACATTATCATGAACTTAATGGCAATGTCAATGTCAATTTATTTATATAGCACATTTAAAACAACATAGTAATGCTGTGGCCAAAGTGCTTTACAATAATAGAATAAAAGAAAAACAAAACAATTAACATAAAACATAAATAGAAATAAAATATATGAACAAAAAATAAAATATGTAATAAATAGAAGTAATGTTATATAATCACAAAGAGGAAACCATCAGTATTACTGAAGGTCACGGAATGCAAGTGAATAGAAATGAGTCTTTAGTCTTGTTTTAAACAGTTCAATTGTAGACGACTCCTTTATATGATGAGGTAAAGCGTTACACAGGCGAGGCGCAGCAGCTGCAAAAACCCTGTCCCCCTTAGTTTTACACTTGGTACGAGGGACAACCAGAGACAGCTGACCAGAAGATCTAAGCACTCTAGATGGCTGATGTAAAACATACAGTTCAGATAAATAGGCAGGAGCAAGCCCATGTAAAGATTTAAAAACTAGCAGCAAGATTTTAAAATCAATTTGAAAACTGACAGGCAGCCAGTGTAAAGAAGCTAAAATAGGAGAGACAGAGTCATACTTTCTTGCCCAACCAGAAAGCGAGCGGCAGCATTTTGGACCAACTGTAACCTGTGTATCAGAGATTTGTTAATCCCAGAATACAGCGAGTTGCAGTAATCAAGGCGAGAAAAAATAAATGCATGAGTAGCTATCTCAAGATCCCTAGAAGATAAAAAAAGGCTTTATCTTACCTAATAGACAAACTTAACTTAAACTAAAGTAAAATAAGAGGATGCAGTGTTTATTGGTAATGATTGAATCTCAAGGGTCCCAAATTTCTCATTCCACGAGCAAGAACACTCGACTTGTTTTATTAATCTATGAATTGGATTGGACACTTTCGACGGCCCAACACTGACTCTACTGTAGGATGGCCAGGACATGGTGGGCGGCCAGTTGGTCGAAGTCTCCATGACTGTGGCCGTGTCTGACTTTCTCCTTTATAACTGAATGTGGACACCTCAGAGGTTTATTTTCACCAAGGATATTGCTGTTTGAAGTTTTTGTTTTCCTTTCCTTTGTTACAGCCATAGTTCTACAATTACTTAATGAGTTTGCTGGGTTCAATTCAGTGTGAAACTGCTTTGTTTTCCTGTCTGTCTTTGTTTGCACTCATTATGTAAATAGTAATTTGTAAAGTTTGTGTTTGTATCAGCCTGGTATCTTGTCACAGCGTCCTGCACCTGCACTCAGTTAAGAGCGCTACACAGAAATAAACTGAATTGAATAAAAAGCTTTAAGACATTGTGCACAGTGAAAGGCACTGTAGACAAACTGCTTCTTTAGCCTTCATTTTTCCCCTATTTCTTCATAAACTATATTTTGAATTTCTTGGTAGTCTGAGCACTTGCTGTAACACACATTATATAAAGTCTGCAATATTTCTCTTATTAATTTGCTGACAGAGTTTAATGTTTCTTTAGGGCACTTTATGATTGCTGATGTACTATGAATATTGATTTTTTGTGCCCTTTATCACCCATTCTTCTTCCATTTCTTTATATACCTTTGCAGTTCCGCTTGGGATTAATAAAGTATCTATCTATCTATCTATCTATCTATCTATCTATCTATCTATCTATCTATCTATCTATCTATCTATCTATCTATCTATCTATCTATCTATCTATCTATCTATTACTCATACTTTTTTTCCGTGAAGCTTGTTATCATAAACTTTGCTATGAATGGAGCTATTTAAAATAAGGACTATTTGATTGATGGATACTTTGAAAGGTTGTAACCATGTATAAAAATAAATAAATAAAAGGAATCGCATGGATCTTCCTGAACATGTGTGTCGACATTGCAAGGTATGTGACACTGGCATTCTGACCAGAATCCCCATTTCTTAAACTGGAGCTGTTGTAACAACAGCTAGACTTCCCCTAACACACACCCCCTTCATAATTTCCACCCCCTCATCCCACTCCTATGCTGGACTCACAACTTCCCTTTTTCTGTAACAAGAGGCCAGAAATCTGTGGCCCTCAAGGAGAGCTTAATAAATAATGTTTAAAACCTCCTAATGCAAAAAATGCCAGCTTTTGAAAAGGATCACGTGCAGCTCCCCATCCACAGTGCTCCCAAAAAAAAAAAACTTAATGGCAAGCTGCTGACTCACAGGATATGATTCACTTCACTCTTTTTTACATAAACCTTATAAAACAATCCTTACATAAATGTTTGGAGAGTAATGTTTTTGTGGATTAAATTATATATTTAGTAACTGAGATGGTCTGCCTGCACGTTTTGCCAGTCTAGTGTAGCCTCTCACTTACCTGGAAAGAGCAGTAGATAAAAATGTTAGCAAGGGACCTGTGTTTATATGGTGCCTTTCACCTGAGACTATTCAAGGTTACTTGCCACCCATGACTTCGCTGTGGGTGGCATGCCTGCAGCCTTCACCCACTACCCCCCTCCCAACTCTCCGTCTCCCTCACTCTCCTGCTCTTCATTTATTTGGATACATCTTGCGTGTGAAAAAAATGGCATGAGCTGAAAGCAGAAATCTTCAAGTGTACAGCTGCTTGCCGCCTGCTGAAACGCATTTGGGGTTTCCAAACTAACCAGATGGACTCCGTCAGCTGTAGCTTGTTTTTATGATATTCTTACGTGGGAAGAGAAGCTGGAGGGGTTTCCGCAGAATGCTTGCGTGCGTCTTGGCCGAGGCTTTGCTAATACGTGTTCATTTTTATTAACATGAAGTCATTTCTTTTATGGACAAGTCACAATTGTCTGTGTATGGTGACCATGTAAGAACTTTGAAGTCCTGCAGGCAATTTCTAGCTTTCCTTGGATTTCTGTGTTTAGCTTCTTTGGTTAGAAATGGCAGCCATGAGTGACCTAGAATAGGGCTAATGACAGCATACGTTCCTCTGATGTTAAGATGATCCTTACTGCCCTTTGATGTTTAAAACGTTACACGTGGATTTAAGTACAAATGTTTGTGTGGGTTAGACCTGAACAATCTAAACCAACTGTGTCCAGTATTGCCAGCTTTAGCTTCATTATTATGAGAGTTAAGCCTCTTCAAAAGACCTACCTATACATCTAAAGTAGCTGTGTACATAATCTGGGAGTCCCAATATCTCTGAAGAAAATATAGTCTAATCGGACATGAAAGAGCAACAATTGCAGTTTCACTGCGAGAACAGCCTGTGACCTCAGAAAAAGTGAGTGGACCGGCCTACTCCCCATACTGTTACATCATTTTACTGTGGAAAAGTGAATGTTTAGTGGACAATTAAAAAGTACTCACCTCCTTGGAAGATTTATTATTATACATCACAATGGATTTAGTTTAGCTTTTTTGACACTGATCAACATAGGAAGACTCTTTAATGTCAAAATGAAAACAGATCTCTGCAAATTGGTCTAAATTAATTACAAATATAAAACACAAAATAACTGATTGCATAAGTGTTACCCCATTTAGCTGAAGGACCTTTGGCAGCCATAATAGCCTTGATTCTTTGTGCACAGGTCTCTCTCTATTGGCTCAGAGAGACATCAGGACACTGTCATTCCCTCATCCCCCCATTCTTCTTCTAAATGTGAGTGAACAGTCTTTTCCAAGTCCAGGACATTAACATTGTTGTTTTGAAGCTTTGTCTTGCTGGAAACAAATTGTCTCCCAAGGCACAGGTTTCTTTTAGATTTTCCTTTTTGGATTTTAAAAAGTTTTGTTACATCATTTATCCTCTCCCTTGTAAGTCTTCCAGGGCATGCTGGAGAGACACATCCCCACAGCATGATGCCACCACCAGCATGCTTCACGATGGGGATGGTGTGTTTTTGATTATGTGCAGTGGTCAAACATGGCCAAAAAGCACAATTTTGGTCTCATCAGTCCATAGAACCTTCCTTCAGCTAACTTCCTATGTGTCATCTGGCAAAACTCTTTGATACTCTCCCATAAAGCTGAAACTGATGAAGTAACTGTGCACAATGTTTGTGAATGACCTGCTCTAAACAGATTTGAAGCCATGTCATCCATTTTCCATTTCTTAGTGATTGATTTAACTGGACTGCAAGGGATATTTAGTGATTCACATATTTTCTTGTCTCCATCACCTGACTTGTGCTTTTCAGTCAGCCTTTCATGGAGTTGCTTGTCATGTTCTTCTGTGTTCACTGTGTAGGTTAGGTTACTGGTTACTGACTCCCCACAAGCTGTACCTTCCAGACACTGGGGCATTTATTGCTACAATCAAATGAAACCCTTTCACTACAGACAGAGGATCTCTGTGACTTCTGAAACCAACTGGCTGCACCAGTGGTGAGTTAGGTTTGTCATATTAAAGTGGTGAAAGCTTAGGCTGTTAATTATTTGGTGTTTTGTATTTGTCATTAATTTAGAGTACTTCCCAGAGATCTGTTTTTGTTTTGACATGAAAAAGTCTTTTCTTTCTGGTAATTGCCTGAAAAAGCCAAATTAAATCTGCTGTGATTCAATGTTATATGAAAATAAAATGTGAAAACTTCCAAGGGGGTGAATACTTTTTAGAGGATAGATAGATAGATAGATAGATAGATAGATAGATAGATAGATAGATAGATAGATAGATAGATAGATAGATAATGAAAAGCATTGTATCCATATTACTAACCGAGAATGGTAAACCGGATGGCATGGACGCAGGCACACGGCGAAAACCGGATGGAATGGACGCAGGTACACGGCGATGGCACCATGAGACATACTGTGCAGGCGCGTACAGCGCGCGTCTCATAAACCGCAAGCGAAGTCGTATCCACCGCAAATGAAAAAGTCGCGGCCCAAACACGAAAGAGCTCAACTGACGTGAATGAGAAATGAAGCAACAACACGCCCATAGCTAACGACTAATGACACATCCACACAAAAAAGAGGATTCTGTGCTGCAGCCCAGATTCAAACGGAAGAGGCTACGGAGGCCCCACAGGTCCACAAAAATAGGGCACAGGCATCACCGCCATATTGTGAGTGGCACTACTGAGGAGTGAAGGCGCAGGCGTCACCGCCATATTGTGAGTGGCACTACTGTGGAGTGAAGTTAGGAATAATGTGCTGCTTGGGATTGTACAAACCGCTGAACGCTTTACACCAAATTCAAACACAATACAGCTCGTCGATACAAACACAAGCCCACCTGGATAAGATCAATGGACTCAGGCTCCCACAACGCGCGTCTGAAACTGCTGAAGCAAAGCAGGCACGGGTTCAAAACGAATGAGCTCGACTGATATGTAAATCACATTACAGTGATGCATCATTGACAGTACAACCACAGAAAATGCTCAGTATCCATATTACTAACCGAGAATGGTAAACCGGATGGCATGGATGCAGGCACACGGCGAAAACCGGATGGCATGGACGCAGGTACACGGCGATGGGACCATGAGACATACTGCGCAGGCGCGTACAGCGCACGTCTCATAAACAGCAAGCGAAGTCGTATCCACCGCGAACGAAGGAGTCACGGCCCAAACACGAAATAGCTCAACTAATGTGAATGAGAAATGAAGCAACAACGCGCCCATAACTAACGACTAACGACACATCCACACAAAAAAGAGGATTCTGCGCTGCAGCCCAGATTCAAACGGAAGAGGCTTCGGAGGCCCCACAGGTCCACAAAGATAGGGCGCAGGCGTCACCGCCATATTGTGAGTGGCACTACTGCGGAGTGAAGGCGCAGGTGTCACCGCCATATTGTGAGTGGCACTACTGCGGAGTGAAGTTAGGAATAATGTGCTGCTTGGAATTGTACAAACCGCTGAATGCTTTACACCAAATTCAAACACAATACAGCTCGACGATACAAACACGAGCCCACCTGGATAAGATCAATGGACGCAGACGCCCACAACGCGTGTGTGAAACTGCGGAAGCAAAGCAGGCACGGGTTCAAAATGAACGAGCTCGACTGACATGTAAATCACATTACAGTGATGAATCATTGACAGGACAACCACAGAAAACGCTCAGTATTAACAGTATAACAGTAAGTGCAATTATCCATCTTACTAACGGTGAACAACGGATAACTAATGGAGTCACGGTCACGGCTCCAAAACGATCCAGCTCGACTAACGGAGCTACAAACACGAGCCTGCATGGATAAAGAAAATAAACGTGGGCGCATACTACGCGCGTCTGAAACCACGGAAGCAAAACTGTCTCGGCTCCAGCACCAAACAGCTTGACTAACGGAGCTACAAAAATGCGCCAGCATGGACAAATACAATGAACATAGGCGCCTACAATGCGCATCTGAAACTGCGGAAGCAAAGCAGGCACGGGGAGTTGGCGAGCGAAGCGAGCAGGGGGCAAAGCCCCCTAGTAGATAGAAATAAAGAAGCTTTATTAATCCTGAAAGAAACTGCAAAGTTAAAGCAGCAATGTATGACACAGAACATTACAGAAAAGATCACGTCAATGTAAAATGCAGGCAAGAACTCTTTTTTCTTTACAGGGTAAAAAAACTCACACCACCCTGTTGTATAGTGAGACTGCGGCTTAGAAAAAAGGCCAGTTTTAAATAAATAATCGCCGCATTCGCAGCTTATAAAGGGGGCGAGGTACTGTGGCCGGAGTGGTTCTCAGATGCGATGTGCTGCAGGCGTTTCCTCGCTTATGTGCACAGGTCAGGAATCGTCCGCATCTGTAATTGATGCCGGGAGCTGTTAATCACCACACCTGTGCCATGTCCCCATTATATATAGTAGGAGCACGAGTGTGGAGAGGGGAGGAAAAAAAGATTAAGAAAGTGAATGGAGGTTAGTGGAAGAAGAGAAAGCTGGAAGTGAAGAATTCGGGGTGTGCATGCATGAGTGAGTGGGCGAGCAAGAGCTGGCTCCCTATAAGAAGGACAGGCAGCTTTGAGAAGTGAGCCCTAGCGGCATCCGGTGCAGTTTGAGTGGGTCGCTCCTGCTAAGCGCTTGTAAGGAGCAGGAGTGACCGGAAGGTGGTTGGCTCTCCGCAAAAGGCTGTGGAAGGCAGCAGGAGTCAGAGATTTGGGATCGTAACCACAGTATGAACACCGTTGCCGTTGCTGGAACCCAAGTCTCGGTCCGGGTAGAGGTGCCATACGAAGCCAGAGGACGGAAGGCAACCGGACGTGGAGAAGGTCAGCTACAGGTAGGGTGACTTCCCTAGTGCGTAGCCCGCATGGGAGAAGCAGGGGAGCTGTCAGTTGAAGAAGGCACTGGGTTTTGTTTTTAAAGGACTGCTTCCAGGTTTTAACCTCATTTTTATGGGAATTATTTTAACCTCCACTGTTTTACCCTGGTTTTAATGGATTTATTTAATGATGTTTTTGAGTCACTGCCTATTTATTTGAACACTTTTTGCTTTTGACTGTTTTAAAATAAAAGCACTTTTGCACCTTTCCCTTGCTTCGTTGGTGTCCTCATTGTCCAGCTCATTCGGCTACATTACCGACGGTGTCGGGTTCAAGAGGCTTCCTAATGGGAAGTGGGAGCCATGGAGTTTGACCCACATTGTCACACACCCCTGCACCAGTGAAACCCCAGACACACTGGCACAAATAACATCACCTAGTCCTTGTGTCTGTGCCAACATACTTGTTCAAGTTTATGTTCAGATTGATTGTGAAATGTAGGTAGCACCTTGAAATTCTTACTTACACATCTCTCATGAACTGGTGACTTCCATCAGTCTGTTGCTGGAGGTTCTGCTGTGCTAAAAAAGTCATACAGAAGGTGATGTTAAGGGTAGGTTGAAAAGGCCTTGGATTATTGAAAGAGAAAATGACCAGGAGATGATGGTAATGTTCCTAGCAGTATATGAGGTCAGTGTTAGTAACAGAAAAAGGTGAAAAAGCAGAAATTCAGTGTAGAAACTTCAAAATGACAAAGCAAAGCACAAACAGAATTATCTAAAACTAAAGAACCTAAGACTAACTAAACGTGTCTTTGTTTTAACTAACAAAGGGGTTTTTGGAGACATTTCTTTCATCCTCCCAGGGTTACTGAAGAAGGCAGGCACCACCATTTTATAGCAGAACCCTGATGATGACAGAGACTATGTCACAGTTGGTCAAGTTATGCCAACAGACCCTGGCTGCCCAAACAATACAATGACCTTGTGAAGCATAATATGGTATTCAAAACAAAACATTCAAATTCTTTTAATGTTATTAAACGTAATAAGAAAAGCAACATTTCATGGAGAAGTAAAAGGAAATGTGCAAAAACCCAAAATAATGACAGGTTTATTGTCCAATATTCTTATATAGTATAGTTTTGTAGAGTTTATTGGCCAGTAGTTTCCTAAGTTTACTTCTCTCAGCTATTCTCTCAGCTATGGCCTCTGGAGAGTCCACACTGATTCCCATGAAAGCTTTCCTTATCAGTATACTGCATTCAGCGGCATCACCTGTAGCAGTTCTCTTCAGATTGCACCTGAAAGATCTTCTGAAACAGAGGCCCGCACAGTTCAATGCTCCTCAATCCTTAAATGTTGAGCTGAGCGTGACACTTCCTGTTAGAAGTCTCAGTGTTGGTTGCTCAATCTAGCCCGTTGTGTGGATGTACCCTTAGGTACTTAACCACATTCAGAGTCTATCCATTAACAGTGACAGTAGAAGTATTAATATTGTTACATGTACAGAGTATAGTGAAATTCTTACTTGCACATCTGATCAACACACAGCATGCTGACACTCTCCAGTGTGAATATAAACAAGAATTATTTTAAAAATATCATTTTATTTAACAGAAAACAAAACCAGCATACCCAAAGTTCTGTTTCCATACAGCTTATTCAGTAATGTTCTGGTGTCCACCGGAAATCTTTCAAATCCACTCTGAATGTATGATTTACAGTGATACTCCCATTTCATTCTAGCGGTCAATTTGGTAAGTTTGTCCCTTTACTTAGTGAAGTAGAGATTATATGAGCATCTTCTCAAAAGTGACCTTGGACCTCCTGAATTCCATCACCATCTCATTTGGGTTGGCAGTGCTGAGCTGCAGCAGGTTTTGTTTTCCTCCTCTAAACAAAGTCCTCCACCAAGGTCCTTTACTTCTCTTCCAGCCTTCCAGTGTTACAGATGATGACACCCAAGGGGGTGATCAAGAATAGAGCCCTGTGAGCATAGTCATTGTGCATTACCGTGTTTGACACACCATCTTGTAACCGTACAATACAAACATACATTTGGACGCACGAGTCATGTCCCTTGTTACCAAATACCTTCTTACTCAGGTTGTCACCCAAAATCAAACACTAGAAACTCTGGGACTGTTTTAAACATGCAGCACTTCTTGCAAGTCTACCATCTTGTATTTTGAACAGTTTCCTGGAAGCTGAGCTCATCTGCTTCTGTCATCAGATTAGTCAGCTTAACACAAACTCTACTGTAGAATGCCAAAGAGTGGGTGGGCAGCCAGTTGGCCAAGGTCTCCAGGACAGTGGCTGTCTCTGATTTTGTCTTTGTCTTTCTCTCTTACAATTAGCCCATGGACCCATACTAAATTTTATTTTCTCCAGGGATGCTACTGACTGGAATGTTTGTTTGCCTCTCCTCTGTTGTCAAATGGCCATATTTCAACAAATATTAAATGGGCAGATATTGATACAGATGTTCCTGAATTCCATTTATGCTAATCAGTTTTGAAGCCGCAGACTTGTTACAGTGCTCTGCAAAAACTGAATTGAATGTTGATTTCTGTATTAATGATGCAATTTAGTGTCTGTATCCAACAGGAGGCGTTAGCTCCCTGGGAATGAGTTATTTTGTAATTGCAGCGTGTTACATAACCCAAATCTAGATAGATAGATAGATAGATAGATAGATAGATAGATAGATAGATAGATAGATAGATAGATAGATAGATAGATAGATAGATACTTTATTAATCCCAAGGGGAAATTCACATACTCCAGCACAGCATACTGATAAAGAAACAATATTATATCGATATAATATAAAAAGGTGATATCCCTCCCTTAGTGATACGGCGGTAAGAAATCACATAGAAGAAATAATTTACACTGCATAACAGACCAAGGAAGCCAATGGCAAGAACCCAGTTTGGGAGTTGGGGCCCGATGTGTAGTCTGCTATTTTCACCGCTGCGTTGGAAGGATTTTCAGGATCGGAGGACATTTATCTTCCATCTGTCCATCAGCTTCAAAGGTGTGCTGGCAATGTTCCAAGGCTTTATACTCTTTCTTCATGCACAGGCCCCCACTTAGGTCAATCATGCCATTCCAAACAAGACAAAGAGGATACAGTTTCATGCTGACTTTGACACACAAAAATAGTATACAATATCCTCAGATTGAATGTCCGTTTCACAGTTGTGTCTGTCTGTCTTGTCTTCTAATGCTTGCCTAGCAGTTCTAAATGGTGAACCCCTGTGCTAAATCTGGCTCTGTGTCAACTGTGCATGTGAGTAGAAAAAGGCAGATTTATAAAATATATTTGCACAGAGCACAGTGACATATTAAACTTATACACATATTTCAGTGTCACATCAGTCAGGGCCTGAAACATCAGGTGTTAGGCAGAAACACACCCTGGATGGGGCGCCAGCCAAACTCCGTGCACAGTCACTTTTGTACAGCCAAATGAGAATCATGCACTAACATAACAATTTTTGCAATAGGAGAGCTAAAATTGACTACCCAGAAACAATGCAGACATAACGAGAATGTGGCAACTCTGTATAGAAAAGTTGGGATTTGGGTACCAGAGCCGATCCCAGCAAGAGCAGGCAGGCACAAGGCAGAAACCAACCCTGAATATGGCAGTAGTCAATTGCAAGGCCCACTCTTGCACAGATATAGGACCAATCTGGAATCTCAGTTTTACCTGTGTGGACATCAGCCCGACTACAGATAGACACGGGACACGCAGAAGTCCCAAAAACACACACGTTTAATTTTCTCCTTTGTTCTTTATAGCACCACACAATGAACAAATCCCCAAAAATGCTCACAGTCCTTCTTTTTCTCTATTCTTCTCTGCTGCCTCCACTTCTCTCCCACAAGCTCCGTCCTCTGCCTCCCGACTCCAGCTCTCCGAATGGAGTGAGGCGGCCCCTTTTATGTTGCACCCAGATGTGCTCCAGGTGCGTCCTGATGAACTTCCTGCAGAACTTCCTGGTGTGGCGGAAGTGCTGCATGGACACCCAGAAGTACTCCAGGTGCATTGGTTTCCTCTTACAGCAGCACTTCCTGGTGTGGCGAAAGTGCTGCAGTCCAAGGCTCCTGGATCGTCCAGGCATCCCCTGGCGGTGGCCACGGTACCCAGCAGGGTTAAGCTTCCAAGCTCCAAGTTCGTGGCACCGATGCAATCCAGCGGGACTGTCCTCTTGCATCCCGGGGGAGATATTGCCCCTCTCCCGGTCCTTCCCTTCTCCAGGCATCTGCCACACCTGACACAAACATCCTAGGGAAAATCTGAGTATTCTGTGGAAAAGCAATGCAAGCAGTGCTAACCTCTGCACCATCACACTGCCCTGTGTGTTGCATGTGTCTCTAAGTGGATAATATGGATGAATGTGGTTTGTAGAAATAGCCCTGACGAAAGCTCCAGCTCTAACATGTATTTGCCTTTTTAATCTTTGTGTTGCAGTAAAATATTTGTAAAATAATTAAATCACTGAACAATGACTTCAGAAGGGTATGTGCTTAAAAATGCCAGCGATAATTAACACAGCCATTAGACCTCGTTTCCTGTGCAACTTTGGCCCAATTAAGATTTCAGCTTTTTTATATGTGAATATGTAAGGACTTGTTTTCCTCGTGTTATTTTTAATTCAGTTTAATAGGCATTTCAATTCAGCCTCTCACGTACATGAAATGCTAGAATATGATGTGGAAAAGAAAATGTGAGTCAGGGTTTTGTAACCAAAGCATTTGAACTTCTAATTCTGTAGCTCACTTTTACTTCTCTAGCCTAACTGGTGCCCTGAAGGCACCTTTTCCCTACCCTTTCCCTTACTTTTGTTTCTGTGTGAGATTGGAGGCTGATTTAGAATCATCATGGATCCAAGTTAAGTTAAGTTGCCAGAAGCTTTCTAGAGAAATGTATCTATAGTATAGCAGTGGGATGAATCTTTGGAAGGGCTTCTTGTTTGGAACAACAGAACAATATTCTTCATCCTGAGAGTTACAAGATAGGATAATGTTCCTCCAAGGACACAATTTTTCTTCACCTCCCTTGGGATATATATATATATATATATATATATATGTTTGGTTATATATATACAGTATGTATATATATATATATATATATACATATATATATATATGTATATATATATATATATATATATATATATATATATATATATATATATATATATATATATATATATATATACACCATCTGTTTTAGGTTGAAAATGGGTCGAAATCAGATATGCCTCCACATGTTTTTTGAGGAGCTTTGGTCATGGCAGTGGTAGAGCAAGACTAGAGCAAAACATCAGGAAGCAAAATTCTCATTCTGAGTATCGTAATACTCTGACAACACCGGAGACATTTAAGCCAAATTTGAGTTCTTGAAATATGTTGTCTCACTTGGTCTTTTAAGGTCGGACAGGTGTGTCCAGTGCAGTGATGACACAAAACATCCCAGGGAAGCCGGCAGAAGAAACCCCCCGTTTCTTTAATCTGCAAAAGGCAGGGTGCCCTGGAATGGGTTTGTCCCAAGAGAGTGTCCGGAGATCTTTTGATGACCCTTCAAAATTTAGAGGAGAGGGTGTAAATCTCGCACAGGGCCATACCCATATCTGCAGCATGGCTCCAAGGTGAACAGTCTGTGAAATGCTAGAACAACATAGGTGACAGATGTCAGTAAGCCAGATTCATAACCACAGGATGTAACTTTAAGTTTTAGAGGATCAAAACAAAATTGAATCCATTCTTCGCATTTTTTTTTCTTAAGCCTGCCGTTATTGTTGGTGTAGAAGGTGAGGCCACATCTGTACAGTATATCATCAAATGTATCCCACACTGGGCAATGCACCTCTGATAGCAATGAAAATACTTAAAATGCGTGGAATATGTTTATTGCGGTGATTTTAGTTCCCAACATATATTGGTGTGATTTTCGGTGAATTTAAAAGCATGACTTCAAAAAAATTAGACTTTGTCTGTAGCAGTGAGAGAAATCAGAGGTGGAGCAGATTCAAAACAGAGTCTGATGTAGGACACATTAAAGATCGAGGTGCACCTGTCTGTTACCCCTATACGTGTTAGTAATCCCTCCTTAACCAATATAGTATTCAGACTATGGGAGACCGTAGGAGTTGTGACATTTAGAGATCTCTGGATTAATGATGCATTTGCATCTTTTAAGCAATTAAGATCCAAAGGTAATCTTTCATGGTTATACTTTATCTTCTCTAAATAAATGAGATATGTTGTTAAAAGCAACCTGCTTTTTGTCATCTTTCACCACTATCTATCCTTGAGATGATACTGGTTAGTGTGAAAGAAGATTCAGATGACGTCGCTAACAGCTACTAAAACATTTTAAGGTTCTTAATGCTTAATGACTGTGGAGAGCAATAGGACAGAGATCTCTCAATTAAGATTTCAGAAAATGAATGGAATTTAACTGTTCTTTAAAAGAATTCTGTTTCAATATGCACTGTGCGTACCCATCAATCACACATACCTGTATCTCATCTTTAATTGTCTAAAATGTACCCAGGCTTCAAGCTGGGTGATGTCGTCAAGTGCTTGCATTACAAAGTTGCATGTTCTGGGAATGTCCTGCACTTACATCATTATGGGAAAATAGAATTGCATGTCTGTCCGATAACCTTGACTTTAAAATCATTCTAAACACAATACTTGGAGAAATGACAGATGGGATAAAAGTACTGTGACCACTTGGAAGTGCTAACAAGCCCTGAACACTAGCACAACTCAACCAAACACAGGTCCAGGTCCAAATAAATTATATTTATTTAATAACAGAACCCCAGCAGGCTCATTTCAGTCCAGCAGAGTATAATTAATCAGATAAGCACATTCCATCTCCTCTCACCCCTCCTGTGCAAGTGTTGTCCTCTTCCTCCTGACTCTGACTTGAACGGATGAAACAGAGTGGCTCCTTCTATGTGAGATCCAGGAGTACTTCAGGCGCTGCTGTATTGCACAGCAAAAGCACTGCCAGGCCACATGGAAACTGTAAAAAGCAGGAAGGTTCTCTTCTCACAGCGCCCCCTAGCAGCACCCAAATACCTTGACAGAGTTGCACTTCCACTCTGCAGTCCCTAGGCATTCCTGTCGATGTCCAAGTTGGGATCAAACTAGAGGAATACTGCCATGACATTTGTAGTTTTACGTTTCCAAACAATTTCTCTAATATTTTTCTGTGTAAATTGGGTGGATTTAATCTCACGTAACTACAGGTGTGCTTCATGTGGGCCCAACTAGAGAAGAGTTTCCTTGCTGATGCTTAACTTAAGGCTTTGCCTGCCCCAGATGGTACTTTACGTGTTACCTGTGACATCTGCTTTTTCACTTTCTCCTGTATCGTCTTCCCTACTGGTCTTCCTCTTCTGGGTTCCCAGATGGAGGGTTAAAGGACCCTCTTAAGAAACTACACAGAAGTACTTCTGTTGCCACCCATATTTGAATGGGGACACTAACCTATGTTAGTAGCACAGAAATTGTAGTACTACACCCTAATTGTGCGTTCTGCTGTAGTACGGATGTGGCCCACTAGCAGGCTGGGGGGGCTAACATTCTAGTTCTTTAATGTCCCCAGACAGCCTTTCATTATTTGGGCATTCTGGCCAGTCAGGGGAGATGCAAGACACTCTAATGCCTACCACTATCATTTTTTCCCTTACGAGGGGTACACGTAAATATTTGAATGTTAGGAAAGACACTGCCGGGCCATTATCTGTCTGGAAAAACAGACATTTGCACTTGAAATAGTGAGTCGGGATAAGGCCAAGAAAGGGCCTGGGAAAGTATGACAAATTAACCTCTTCACGGTGATAGTCAGAAAATTGAATTTTTATGAAATCAGGCATGTTGAAAAAAAAAAATTAAGCTCACAGTGAATGTCTAGCTCAAAAGAAGTGTGATCAATTCTAAAAACATCATCTTTCAGTTTTCGGTTGATGGCAAGACCCTGTATTAACATGACTAATAAGGGCCAAAGTTATCCTCATGATGAAGGCCTCGTGATGGGACGCTTCTAGTTTGCAGATTTTCTTGTATTAAGTAGTCCAGGACTCACATCCATACAGGAGCATTGATATACACACCACATGATAGACTACATACTCTACAAAAAAGAAAACCCCATATGTGACGACCTTGCAGTTTTCCATACTTTGTCCAGGCCAACTGGCTCAGCAAGCATTTACTTTTTAACTTTACATGTGAAATCCCAAAAGCGCATGTGCTCTTATCTCTTTTTTCAGACGTTGCTAGTCCACTACTAACACCAATCACTTTTTAGGCTGAGCTTTTCCTAGTGGATCAAGGTAACTTGTTCTCGGGATACCATCTTAACATTGGGCACTGATGCCATTAGGCTTTACCTCTTCATCACAGAAAGCATCCCCATAATTTGACTCAAAATAAACCCCCAAACCAGCCAAACAAGGTACTAAACACCACTATTTTTGTAAAATCTGACCAAAAAAAAAGCCTCAGGACAAGTGCTCACTTTAATGCCGAACGATTTTTCCCTTCAAAGCACTGCATTATGGGGAGGTAAGACCTGCAAGTGTCTTGGCTGTTTTTTTTTTTTTTGTTCTCTTTTGCCGTGATTCATTGTGGCTCCGGCTCTCTTTCAGTAGCACTTTGTGGGTTTCACAGAGCCTGCTGCTTCTCACTGTGCCTCCTCACATCTCACTTGGCGGAGAGTCAATAATAAATAGGCCAAATGGCATGCCGGGGCGGGTTTTCCTTGTTTGACTTGAATGACACAAGATGGATTTTGTTTGCTTCATTGGGAATGAGGGGGGCGGGCAGGGGGGGTTGAAGTTGAGTTCTAATTGTAGATGTTTTCACCTTTTTTTTTTTTACCTCCATGCAGCAAGCTGATTCTGCTGATGTTAAGAAACCAAAAGAATGCAGAAAAGGAAGATTTTGCTGGAAGTGGACTCGCACAATGGAGAGGCTCTGAATAGTCAATTGAGTAAATTGTATGTTCTCTGAGTTAACAGTACGCCTCCTAATTTATAGACCTGCCTGCCTTGTCTAACAGGAGCGTGTCCTACACGAAACTCTGGACAGTAACTGAAATTGAAGTACATGATGTAACACTTTGTCAGGTTAACACGGTCAGTCAATGAGTTTTGTACATTGCATTTCAAAGAGCTCTTTTACAAAGCAAATTAAATCATGTACTTAATGAATCATTCAGTTCATCCATCCATTATATCAGCCCTTTTTTACATTACACGTACAAGACAGGAACCATCTCTGGAGTCGACACCAAAGCATCACAGAACTCGCCCACCCTGAGTCTATTTAGTGTCACCTATCACATATGTTTTGGAGTTCTATGAGGAAGCTGGAGGGCCTGCTTGAAAGTCCACAAGGACATGGGAAGTTCATGTTGACTCCACACAGTCGAGAGCAAATCTCTGGGATTATTAGGAAACAAATCTAAACACTGTGCCACTCTGCTGTCCTATCAATCCATTAATCTTTAGTTTATACAGCACATTAATAGCTACTTGAATTATAAATTTACATAAATTGCATTATATAGAGAAACAGAGTAATTACAGAGTAATGGGGATTGTGGAAGAGAGGTGAAAAAGAGAGTGCAGGCAGGGTGGAATGGGTGGAGAAGAGTGTCAGGAGTGATTTGTGACAGACGGGTATCAGCAAGAGTGAAAGGGAAGGTCTACAGGACGGTAGTGAGACCAGCTATGTTATATGGGTTGGAGACGGTGGCACTGACCAGAAAGTAGGAGACAGAGCTGGAGGTAGCAGAGTTAAAGATGCTAAGATTTGCACTGGGTGTGACGAGGATGGATAGGATTAGAAATGAGTACATTAGAGGAGACAAAGTCAGAGAGGCGAGATTGCGTTGGTTTTGGCATGTGCAGAGGAGAGATGCTGGGTATATTGGGAAAAGGATGTTAACAATAGAGCTGCCAGGAAAAAGAAAAAGAGGAAGGCCTAAGAGAAGGTTTATGGATGTGGTGAGAGAAGACATGCAGGTGATGGTGTAACAGAACAAGATGCAGAAGACAGGATGATATGGAAGAAGATGATCCGCAGTGGCAACCCCTAACAGGAGCTGCCAAAAGAAGAAGAAGAAGCATTATATAGAGAAACATGGTGCTTCACACATATCTCCATCCACTTTTTGAATCCTCTTATTTCTTTCAATAGTTGTTATGGAGAAAGCGGTGTTAAACACAGCTTGTACACCAGTTCCTTAAACACATTCATACACACATACACACATCTGTGTTATCACACCCAGGTAAGCCAGTTCTGGGTTGTAGGGCTGGAGAAGAAGGGTCTTATTTTACTCAGAGTGGGACCAGGTCCATTGATTTGTAAGCCAGCAGTGGTATCTAGGGCACCATCATGGCTTCCACCATGATTCATTTACACAATCAAATAATATTTATATCAAAAAGCACTGTTCACACTTGAACACTTTAAATTACAGCATTTTAGTATGCAGTAGCTCAATTAACGTTTACTAAGTATATTTTGAACATTGAAGGAAGTACCTGATAACTGGAAAGTTGGAAGGGAGACAAAATTGTATCACCTCATTTTCTGTTACCCATGTTGTGCCGCAGGGTTCATTACTGGGGCCTTGCTTTTTATTACTTACCTATTCCTCCTTGGTTCAATTTTTCATCATCATGATATTCAGTTTCATTGTTATTGTTTTTTTTTTGTCCATATTTACAAAGCACTCCATGATCTGACACCCATTCATTTTAAAGATTTTCTTAACACTAGAATTACCAGAGCCTACGAAAAAACTTGTAGATCCGTCCCACCTTAAATCGCTTCGCACCTCTCCATCAGCGTCATTAAAACAGAAACGTTTTTCATGTTTAAGTAATAATTGACAGAATGTAGACATGAACTGTATAATGTGTGAAGCCTGAAGTCTAAATATCAAATAACACTTTTCACAAAAGGTACAAATATAGCAGAACAAGTGTGCTTCTATTCAAGAATATAACTACAGAACAAGAACCCGTGTTAGGGTGCAACACTTACATCCCTTTGATACGACCGCTTCGATGGCGCAACAGTAGCAACTGCTGATTGGTAATCAAAACCTCACGGGTTCGACCCCAGACGACTTTGTTTTGAGAAATGAGCTGTTCTTATTCTTACTATCTTTGAATAAAAACATACATTACATTTGAGTCTGTAACAGCCGGTGTAAATTTATGATACTTGTAAAGGTTAGCTTTGTTTTTTTTTTTTTATTCAGTTTTATTCTCTCAGTCGTGTTCACGATGCCAAACCCCCCCCCAACTGACACTGCTGTTTTCACATAAAGATGTGCTATAACAGAGGTGAACTCAGATGATGACGAAGGTTCTACATTGGAGAAAGAATGCACAATGCACTTTTGCCATTGCTGTACTTTGTATATGTACATGGGAAACTCTGCAGTCTACTTGTGACTTTACGCTGTAGACAGTAAGTAAATAAATCAGGATTAATAGGTAAATAACATTCGATCTGGCTCTTATATACAAAGTACAGCGACGGCAGCTTCCACATGCAGCTATAGACTCTTCAGTATGCAGCGACTCTCCACGCTAGTATTTATACACCAACCCATTCACTGCACTCTTCTACCTCTGGTCTTCTTCTTGTCCCTTCAGTCTTCATGTCTTTTGTGGGAGATCGGGTTTTCAGTTCATGTGCCCCTCGGCTCTGGAACTGCCTGCCTCATTATATCTGGACTCTTGATTCTCCTTCTTTAAAACTCACTTTTTTCAAAATTGCCTTCTCAGTGCCACAGATTCTTTTAAATTGTTCTCATTACTTGTTTTATTCTATTTTTTATTTATTATTATATTTGTGTTTTATTTATTTACTTAATTGTACTGTTATTTTATTTTATCTTGTGATGTGTCCTTAAGTGTCTAGAAAGGCACAACTAAAGAAAACTATTATTATTATTATTATTATTAACAACATCATCATCCCCAAATTCCCCACAATCCTGCTAAGTAAAAGCAGGTTTAGAAAATGGATGAATGGATGTAAGGCCCTTTTGAAATGTAAACACCCTAAGAGAAACTAGAAAACACAATTATAGTTGCCAGAATTCCTGGATACAAAATGAAAGAGTGGGATGAAGGGGGCACATAAGGAAATGTATCATTTGTTTTAGTGAACGTTGTAAGTAATATTTGAATAGGATAATTGAAAAGGTGGCAAAACCATAATGTGCTGCTGCCGCTTTCTCTCTTTTACCAAAGATTTAATATCTTACTGATGTCTTGTTGGTATTCATCCAGCCATGCAGCCTTTGGACTTTTAATAACCTGGAATTAATCCACCTGGATACGGCTTTAGAAACAAAACTCAGCTGCAGACAGGAAGCAAGCCCTTATTCCAGTTGTAGCAAAGACCGGGTTGATAAAATCAATGAGGAGTCTTTGTAAGGTAAGTGCTGTTTTTTTTTCTTGGAATTAGATAAGTGGCTTAGAATATAAGAATATATGCTGTACACTGTTTACAGTATATATATATATATATATATATATATATATATATATATATATATATATATATATATATATATATATATATATATATATATATTGTGAGAAACCAGCCCGGCCACAGACAGACACCGAATGTCCCGATTATACACACGCTTTATTTCAGCACAAGTGCACAATTAACCACAATAATGCTCTCAGGCCCTTTTCTCTCTCTCTCTCTCTCTCTTTTTCTTTCTCTGGCCACCTACTCCTCCTAGCTCAGGCTCCTGTCTTCTCAATCCCGACTATAGTGACGAGTGGAGTGCGGTGGCCTCCTTTATACAGCACCCGGAAGTGCGCCAGGTGTTTCTTGATTAGTATCTGGCAGCACTTCCGGGTGTGGCGGAAGTGCTGTTGACCACCGTTCTGGAGCTGTCCAGGTGCCCCCCGGCGGTGGCCACGTCCTCCCACAAGGTTGAGTGTCCCGGCTCCGTGGCCCCCATGCAACCCAGGAAAGCTGCCCTTTCATGTTCCGGGTAAATACTGCCCCTCTCCCGGTCCTTCCTGTCTCTCGGCATCCCAGTGGAGCAATGTCCCCGGGCATCTCATCTGTCACAATATATATGTGTGTGTATATATATTGTGGAGGATTGCCGGCTTCTTACTCCGGCCCTCATCCCCAGGCCGCCAGGAGGAGCTCTCCAGACAGCATGGACGTGCCCCGAGGTCCAGCAGGGCCTCATGGACTATGTAGTTTCTACACACAGCCCTGCTGGATACCTTGGGGGCCACCAGGCGTCGCTGTAGGGGTGCTCATGGGCTCGTATGTGCCCTATAACCCGGGAGTACGTCATGGTCACGTGACGGGAAGAAACGACGTGCTCCCGGGGTGAAGAAAAGGACTGTTTACCCTGACCCGGAAGGAATGAGGAACTGTGGACTGTTGGGCAGGAACCACTTCCGGGTCAGGGAGTATAAAGGACTCATGGGTAAGCCCAGACATTGAGCTGAGCTGGGAGGTAGGAGGGCGAAGTGTCTGGGCGAGGAGGAAAGAGAATTATGTTGTGATTAGAGTTTATTATTATATGAATAGTGTGGAGTGGAAGGTGCTTGGTGCACTGTGTTATAGTACAATCAAAAAGAATTGTGTTTTTACCTCGTGTCTGGAGTGGTACCTGAGGGTTCAAGAGGCGGAGCAACGCTTCTACTGCTACTATATATATATATATATATATATATATATATATTTATATATATATATATGTATAGAGAGAGAGAGAGAATCTTCAACAGGGGTAGAAAGGCACAGTAGAAAGCTCAAATTATGTCCTTTTTCTGTTTCCTTTATTAAAATTCTGGGTTATATTTAGACATGCATGGTGCCATCTGATGTGAGTGCCTGTAAACTGTTTCTGCACATGGGCCTCTCAGCAGTTAAGTACAAATCAGCATCAATTTTTTTACTCTAATGTGCAAGTTTCTAAGTGTAAAACCTCACTGAGTCATTCAGTTTATGTTTTATATAGTGACTTTCAACTGGGTTGGTACAATGGTTGTCCCTGGTTCCTAATCCTGGGTCTGGGTGTTGCTTGTGTGGAGTCTGCATGTTCTTTCCATGTTTGTGTGAGTTTAGATAGAAAGAAAGAAAGAAAGAAAGAAAGAAAGAAAGAAAGAAAGAAAGAAAGAAAGAAAGAAAATTAATTTTGTCTCCGAATTGAAATTTGGCTTTTAACTGAAGCTCAAAAGAACAAAAAAATCCATTTTTCAATAAACAACAACCCCCCAAACAAACACACCAAAATGACTAAAAGCCTGTAGTTATGATGGAGCCCCAGTAGCGTTTCTTGACACACTTTTGCTGGATAATTTGTTGGCTGAAATTACTCGGTGTTAGTGTGTCAGAGAGAAAATGTGCCGCATTGTTTATAATGGAACTCAGTTTTGTTTCACTACGACCTCCAACATAGAAAATTGCACTGGCCATCACAGAGTTATGGAAGATGTGAAGGATGTCACTACCCAAGTTAAAGGAATGTAGTCTCCTAAGGAAAAAGAGCCTGCTCTACCCTTTCTTATAAAGTTCCTCTGTGTTCTGAGACCAGTCCAACCTGTCATTAATGTGGACCCCTAAATACCTGTAGGTGTAGACCACTTCTACATCCACTTCTTGAATAGTGACTGGACATATAATCTCTTTGAAGAGGCAAATGCCAATAACCAGTTCCTTGGTTTTCCTGATGTTAAGCTGCAGACTTGTGTGGTGTACTGGGTTGGTAACATCACTTCCGGAGAGGCCCATGGAAAACAAACAATTCCTATCCATTAATTAATTGATGAAGATTTTGAGCTTTGGATGCTGGATCCCTGCAGCAGGAGCACTATGGCCACTGTGCCATGGAATGACTTAGAAACTGGACTTTAAACCCCAAGGTTCCTGGTGAAATTCCCTCTTGCTTAACCTGCGTTAATTTCAACAGTAAAGAAACATCCAAATCTCGGGGAACATGAAATTTGCTCCAGTCTGAGCAAATTATGAAAACTGGAGCAAACAGTGGTGAGTATATTTGTATAATATGTTTTGTATCATTAATGTTACCTGAATTTCTGAAAACACTTATTAATTGTTAAAGCGTATGTGTTGGTTATATGTGTGCCCACCATGGATGGTGGAGCTTTGCCTGTGGTATCTCTTGTCTACTACAAATGGACAAGCTCTCCAAAAAGCTTTTTCGGTCTTTACCAGCACCCACTATGAATGAATGACTGATTTTCATTTTATACAGGTCCTTACATCATATCAAAACCACTTCTCCTTTATATTACATCCTTTATCTCATTTAGATTTATCTGACACATACTCACATTTGCCATTGGTATTACATTTGCTAGGAGAAAGTCCTCTGGATTCAAAAATGTGCTTTTTTTCTAGTGAGTTGTCTCTCTTGCCAGACTAAGCTAGATCATTGTTTACATCATACCAGGAGATCATTGACACAAGAAAACAAAAAAGATCTTAGTAACTGGATGGTAAACATTAAATAAGATGTTAAGAGATGTTCCTCACTTCATCTTATTTTAGCAAGGAAAAGAAATTTCATCAACATGGATATCCTCCCAAAGCTGTTATGGTCCAGTAGCTCTTTCAGGGTATCTCTGTCATACATTCAAAATGGTCACACATCAAAAAGAGGCGAAAAGCAGAAGGTGCCGTGGCACCAGCTAACTTTTAGTTCTATTACCAAGCTTCATTCATGCAGTCAAACACTGGAAAGAGGCAGACATCCACACATCTACACCCTGCTTGGTTAATTATGGAAAGGAAATCTCATTCAAAATCCTCCCTGTATGCTTTCTGTGTGCTCCAGTGATCCCTAATGATTGTCAGTTTAGCAGCAGCCCAGTGGTTTACCATTTACAAAGGATGTGGACCAATATAGGACATATTTTAGAGCAGACGTGTTTCAATCTGCTTCCCCTATACACCTGCATGATATTAAATCTGTGGAAACCACCACATTTAGAAATCTGCAGATTGATAACATATTTGAATCATTTAAATTATTATTCTCCACATTTAATCTTCCTGTGACACACTTTTTCTGATTCATTCAAATTAGAATCCTGTCCAACTTCCCCTCATCTTTTATTTATGTCTACACCGAAGGTGAGACAGTAGCTAATTTGGACAAAGATGCAGACAGCATCTCCAGGGTATACCTAAAGACATCAAAGAACTTGATCCTTGATGATCTCAGGAAATGATGGGAAAGAGAACTTTCAATTATTATTTCAGAAATGACGTTGAATCCATCCATTCAGAAAGAATATTCTATCGGTCAATATATGTCAACCACACCATGATTCAATTAAACATGATTCTTTGTTCACATATATTTTCTCTAAAAGTGTATAAGGGCAAGATCCAACCTATGAGAAATGTCATCAAGAACCTTGTTGACACGTTTTGGGAATATTCTACAATTAAACCATACTTTACCATTTTTAAGGCTGCTTAGTCTTGCTTAATCCCAGCAAGATTGGGGCACAAGGTGGGAACAATCTGTGGACAGGGCACCAGTCCATCGAAAAGTGAATATATAGACATGCACACACAATTTAGCTATGCCAGTCAACCTAACCTGTATGTCTTTGGACTGTTGGAGGAAACTCATGTGGACACTAGGGAGGAACATGCAAACTCCCCACAGGGAGCACCTGGGACATGAATACTGGTCTCCTTACCACTGCGCCATCATAACTTTTAAATCATTTTGGGCAAAGCTTTTTATACATCTCTCAGATAGTCCTGGATTTAAAATCACACCTTCCTCCTTAACAGCAGCTTTCGGAGTGATACCAGGTGGGATAAAATTATGCTATGAAAAAATAGTTGTAAAATCCTACACCTCATTACTTTCATGACAACTGATTTTGTTCAACTGGAAGAATCCCCAACTGCCTTCTATAACTCAGTGGGAAAGCGATGTTCTGTATTATCTCAAATTGGAAAAAAAAAGCAGATTCTTTTTATCAGGATTTATTCAGAATTTGGCAAGAGCTCACAAATGTAATTCTCCAATAAACATGCCAGTCTTGTGCCGTATGTTTCTGCTTTATTTTTACATGAAGAACAATTTTCGATGGGGCTCTCTAGCTGAATGGCTCCTTGAGTGGCAATGGAGGTTAAGTGACGAGGGTGCAGATTGTATTTGGAATATACATATTACTGCATTTGCTTTTTGATGGAATGATGTTTTGTTAATGTGTTTTGTTTGTTAAATAAAATAAAAGCATATCAGCATTCTATTACAGCCAATGCAAAAAAGTTTTAAGTGAACTTCATACAGCCGATTTCTCCAAGAATTGTGGCTGTAAATAAATTTGTGAGAGCACCCACACTGTGCAAAAATCTGTACTTCAGTTGGCTCGGGATCTGCCAGTTGAAAGCAGTGGTTGCATCTGTGAGAAATTTCTCACCCAAGGGTGCTGCCAATGAGTTTGTTTTTTCTTTCTTTTATTTGTAAGCAGGCTGAATGTGCTGTTCCCTCTGTATTATCCTTCAGTATAAAGATTTGTAATTTAAGAATACAAGTCTGCATTCTGTGGTGAGGTGACTGTGAGTATTGCCACTTCAGGGGCCTATGTCTCAGGTTCATATTGTATCCCCCTGGTTCTTGTCTGTGTGGAGTTTACACGTTCTCCTCCTGTCAGCCCGGGGTTGGCTGTTAGCTGTTATTTGTTGAGCTGTGCTCCCTCTTCATCTTGTTATTTATTAACACACCTGTCAGTCACGTCCCACACTCACAGTGGTGCCATAAATGTCTATGAAACTCACGTAAAGCATGTAGGTCCCATAATAAACATTTGAATACAATACACCCCATGTGTCCCACGTATGCACCCCTTTATCTCTTGTTTCGGTCACGTCCGAAGCGTATCTTTAAGGTATATAAACCCCTGGGTCTGGTTAGTTGTGGTACGCAGCAATCTGAACCTCTGTCTACGCGCTTCTCTTTGTCTTGATCCAACCGTGGAAATCACTCGCCTTGTAAGTGTCTTTTAAAGCTTTATTGTTTAATGTATACTGTCTGCTATGTATTGCTTTGTAAATCATTCTTTATTGTCTTTGGTTGTACACCTGTATATACCTGTATGTTTCTCTTGTATATATTTCAGTTTACAATGAGGTACGTCCAGTAAAAGCCTTCAGGAAAGCTCACCCCTTGTCGTTTTTATGTGGATGTGCCGAGTTGTTTAAGCTCTCTGCAGCCGTGTTGCACGGACAGCGCGGAGTGAGGCAGAAAAACCGAGTCTCCTCAAACATCCCAAAGACACAAGCCTTGGGTTATTTGTTCAATCGCCCTAATGTGATTTTGTTCTGTGGTGAATTACACTCATCCCATGGTTGTTCTCTGCAAGGACAGACTCCGGCCACCCGTGGCTCTTTATTACATTGAAAAAAAATGTAAAATATTATGTTAAATCTGTCTTCTTTACATCCCAAATTAGTTGACTAAAAATTATGTTTGAAGGTGAAGCCTTATGAGGTATATACTGTACATTCCCTTTAAAGATCAGCAAACATTCAGAAGCTACAAAAAAAAGTGGGGCCAAAATGAATGATTGAAGATGGTGAAGCCGTCTGCCTCATCACAGTCCCAACACTTTTAATGTTTCTCCTCATTCTCATCGTACACTGGAAATTCCACACTCCAGGACATTCACATTATTGTTTTTAAGACGTTCCTGTGTAGCTTTGGCTTTTTGCTTGGGGTTGTTGTCTTGATGGATAACAGATTTTCTTCCAATACACCAGGCTATTGCAGACTATATCAAGTTTTCCTCTAGGATGTCTCCATATTTTGCTGCATTCATTTTCCCCTCACAAGCCTTCTAGGACCTTCTGCAGAGACGACTCCTCACAGCCTGATGCTGCCACCACCATGCTTCACAAGGGAATGGTGTGTTTCTGATAACATACAGTGTAACATGCCTTTTAGTCTGACGTCTAGATAGCTCAGATTTGGTCTCATCAGACCTTCTTCCAGCTGACTTCAGAGTCTCCCATGTGTCTTCTAGCAAACTCTAACCACAATGTCATGTTGTTTTCTCTATTTGCCACTCTCCCATAAAGCTGTGACTATTGAAACTTCCAAACAATGGTTGTTGTTTCTAAAGTCTCTCCAATCTGAGCCTCTGTAGCTTGCAACTCCTTCAGAATTCTCACATGTCTGTTAATGGCCTCCTTAAAATATTTCTGTAGGTCTGCTCAAGGCAGACTGACAGCTGTGCTGTACTCATTCCACTTGTAATGACTGATTTAACTGGACTTTAGGGGATATTCAATGACTTGGATATTTTCTTAATTCTCCAACTTCTGACTTGTGCTTTTCACAGAGTGTTCTTTTTGTCTTCATTTTGTAAATTAGATCACTTTACATTACTCACCACAAGTAGTGATACCCCTTTATTACTAATCTAATCTAATCTTGTGACTTCTAAAACCAGTGGGCAGCACCAGTGATGATCTAGAGGTGTAATGCATTTAAACCGTTGCTTAACCATTGGACATTAAACAGTCCTTTTCTGTTGCTCAGTGTGAAAAAAAGCCAAATTAAATCTACTGAGATTGTTAAGATGAATATCCTTCCTAAGCTTCTTTTTTTATTTCAAAACATCCCAACATACATCAATAAATCATGTTTTAAGAAATTAGATTCAACCATAACCTTGTTTATTTGGAATTCAAAACATCCACGTATCCAAAGAGCAACCCTACAAAGACCTAAAGCAGAATGTGGCATGGCTCTACCTAACTTTCAGTTTTATTACTAGGCAGCAAATATACGAGCTATAAAAACCTGGACATTGACACAAATAGATGAACATACACAGGCCTGGAGCCTCATGTATAAACGGTGCATACGCACAGAAATGTTGCGTAAGAACGTTTCCACGTTCAAATTGCGATATATAAAACCTACACTTGGCATAAAGCCATGCACTTTTCCATGGTACCTCATACCCTGTCGTACGCAAGTTCTCCGTTAGGTTTTGCAGACTGGCGGCACCCAGCGTCAAAGCAGTGCTACTGTTCCTGTGTGGTTACCCTTTCTTAGATCCACATCCACGACGGCGGCTCAAGTGCCGGCTCAAGCGTGTATTTCCGTATGATGACGATATCATTTTTAAGATGAAATGCAGCAAAATATGTTGATTATATTATACAGACAAAACTTTAACTTTAACTACACGGTGCCGCAGCACTAGCGAGCTTGAGCTCCATTCATGGTTTGTTCCTGCCTCGCGCTGTTTTCATGCTGTGGCTGGCGCGACACTAGAAGGATAGATGGATAGAATAATTAAACATTACGAAGATATTTTGATGTTCCTTAAACGTTTTGAAGAATTGGCGTTCTAAGTTTACAGTTGGCTTAACATCTATTACAGAGCTGATTGTGTGGCGATTGGGTATTTGGAGAAAGAAAAGTAAGGACAGGAATTGGGGGTTAGTACATTTGAAAAAGACAGTACTTCTGTAATAAAGCATTTCATTGAAGGTCGCGCATGATGCAGCAAGCATCTTGCTGTAAGACATGAACAATCACTGCGCCACTGTGTTCCCATGTTTAATAACATGCTTTAACTCATATCATCATGAACATGATATCACGTATACTTCTCAGTATTTTAATTACTCAGAGAGCTGTAATATTATGAACGTAATGGATTCTGTCTGCGGTGGGTTGGCACCCTGCCCAGGATTGTTTCCTGCCTTGTGCCCTGTGTTGGCTGGGATTGGCTCCAGCAGACCCCCGTGACCCTGTGTTCGGATTCAGCGGGTTGGAAAATGGATGGATGGATGGATGGATTCTGTGTCCTGTCGGAGGAAGAGCACGTAGTGATTCAGGCACATAGAGCACATGATGTTTATGATGTTCTACGTTATTGACGAAATTAACTACATGATTAAAGTGGAAATTTCGAGATTAAAGTTGACATTTCGTGCTTTTTTCACAATGTGTGCCTTTTTTTTTCACTGTACCCTAATAAGCTTTCATATGACACTCAGACGGTGGGCTATGACTTGCCTTTTCATGCCGACTTTGATATGTGACAACTTTTTTATTTCAGGCACTGTGTGACTTTGTGAACTTGAGCTTTCGAGTTTCTCCGACACGCTGTCACTTGATCAACTTCCTCTTGTTGCTTATATAACTGTTTAAACCAACAAATAGTACGTTTTTCTTTGCCTCCATTTGGTATTCGTTGAAATTCTTCTATTTTTCCTCGTACTTTTGCCATTGCCTTTTCACAGAACGCTGGGCTTAAGGGCTATTTATATTGATTTGCATATTCAAAGAGGCGTAATTCTGGGAGGAGTTGGGGCGGGACAGCAAGTGCGTGCACGTGCGTTTATTTCCACGCTGAACGGGATTTATGTAGCTGAAGAACGCAGAAGTTGGTGAACGCACAGATTCCTGCATCTGGATTTTTCTGTGCATAAGCACATTTCGGCTTTTGTGCTTACGTCATGTTATAGTGCAAATTCTACGCACGGCGTTATGCATGAGGCCCCTGGTCCGCAATAGAAATAAAGTCCTGCAGTAAGTCTTTATATTCCTTGCTTTGTACCCCAATAAATGCAAGTTATCGCCAATATACTAATAACCCAATTGTGCTTCACTCACTCAGAATATGGAACCAATGTAGGAAGCATTTTAAGATAGGGAAGCTTTTATCTGTGGCATCTCTGCATGAGAACTGCCTTTTTCCACCCTTTCAAACATATACAGTTTTTAATGTCTGGAAAACATTTGGGATTAAATCACTTAGAGATCTGTACATAGACAACATCTTTGCATCCTATGAAAAAGTATGCAATGTCCAGCAACACATTTCTTTCACTACCTTCAAATTAGAAACATTATTAATCAAAACCAGCCCAATTTTCCTCACGTCCTGTCTATGCCGGAAAAAATATTGAGCAGTCTTGAGGACTCTGACAGCATTTCTGTAATATATAAAACCATTGTAGAGTCCCTCCATTTCAAAGATCCTAGAGCACAATGGGAAAAGGATCTCTCACTCAACATATCAGAAAAGAAGTGGAAAGTAGCAATGCGGGGGATTCCGTCGAACTCCATATGTGCAAAGCTCACAATTATTCAACTTAAAATTATATATCGAGCACATCTCCCTCGCTTAAAATTGTCCAAAATGTTTCCAGGGCAAGATCCAACCTGCGAACGTTGCAGTCAAGTTCCAGCCTCACTGGGTCACATGTTTTGGGCCTGCACCAAATTAACATCATTCTGGACCAAGATTTTTAAGTGCCTTTCAGACAGCCTTGGTGTCACAATTCCTCCTAATCCACTAACAGCTGTGTTTGGTGTTCCTCCAGATGGGCTTAAAGTGGAGAAGGACAAACAAACTGTGATTGCCTTCACTACACTACTGGCACACAGACTTACTGCTCAATTGGAAGAATCCTAACTCTCCTCTTTTAAGTCAGTGGGTAACTGATGTTTTATATTATTTGAAATTGGAAAAAATCAAATTCTCACTTAGAGGATCTGTGCAGAACTTTTTCAAAATCTGCCAGGATCTAATCAATAATATTTTAGAATAAGCTATTAAAGTACTGAGGAAGTAGATTCTCTCCCCTCTTTTTTCTTTTTTTTCATTTTTTTACTCTATTTATCTTGCTTCATTTTTTAATTTATCTATTTACTTATTTTTACTAGCTTAAAGTTTTCTCTGCTGGCCTTGCTCTCTTTCTCAGGGGTGGGGGTTGATTTGTTTCGAACCTATTTTTGTAAAACTTGACTTATTTATATGGAGTGTTATTTGATTTTAATAAAATCAATAAAATCAAAAATCAATAAATAAATAAATCTACTGAGATTTAATGTTGTAAAACGTGAGAACGTCCGAAGAGGTTAATACATTTTTCAGGCTCTATATATATTCTTTTATTTCATTATCTGTAACACACACATAAAGTGCTCTGCAGTGAGAGACCTAAGAAAGGAAAGAAGAGCTAGTGATGTCCGTGTTAAATAGCACCTTTTACATTTGAAACTTTCACAAACAGCTTTAAAGATCCTTTCAAAAAGAAAAAGAGAAAGATCTTATTGATGACCTTCTGTATTAGGACTTCATTATTTAATGTAGCACCTTTCCATACTTACCACTAAATCAAGCTTCTTGTATACCTTATGAGAAGGATTTAGGAGCAGCAGTGGACTCATCACTATCAGCTGCCAGACAGTGTTCAGAAGCCATTAAGAAGGCTAACATAGTGTTAGGTTTTATAGCGCCCTGATGTGTGGAGTACAAGTCCAAGAAGGTTCTGCTCAAGCTTTATACCACACTGGTGAGGCCTCATCTGGAATACTGTGTGCAGTTTTGTTCTCCAGGCTACACAAAGGACATTGCAGCACTAGAAAAGGCCAGAGAAGAGCAACTAGGCTGATTCCAGGGGTACAGGAGATGAGTTATGAGGAAAGAGCTGAGCCTGTTCAGTTTAAGCCAAAGAAGATTAACAGGAGACATGGCTGAAGTGTTTAAAATTATGAAGGGAATTTATCCAGAGGGTTGAGACTGTTATTTTAAAATGAATTCCTCAAGAACATGGGAACACAGTTGGAAACGTGTTAAAGGTAACATTTGCACACACGTTAGGAGGTTTTTCATTTCCACAGACATGTGAAGTAAGCTACCAAGTAGCATGGCAGACAATAGGACTTGAGGGACCTTCAAAACTGGACTTGATGTTATTTTAGAAGAATTAAGTGGATGCGACTGGTGAGCTTTGTTGGGCTGAATGGCTTGTTCTTATTTAGAAATTCTAATATTCTATTTCATGAGAAAGAAAATGAAAAGAGATACTTTATTGAGAACCTTCTGCATACCTATGTAATTAATCAGTTTTTAGGAATGATATTTTTATCCTATACGGTGCCTACAAACAGTTTTCACCTTTTCACGATTTATTGTTAAACAACTTGGAATGACAGTTGGCTTGAAAGAATAGACAGGACTGTGGACAGCACAGTGGTTAGCCCTTCTGCTTCTTCACAGTTATTGTCTTAAAGCCAATATTGGACACTATCAGTGTAAAGTTTGCATGTTCTCTCCAGGTTTGAGTTTTCTACAGTCGCTCCAGCTTCTCCCCATATCTGTAAGACGCACATGTCAGGTTGAGTATTGACTCTGAGATACGCCTGATGCCATCATCATAGATTCTGGGCTTGAATATTTTTTATGTTAGAAGATTTCATGAATGGTGATGATATACTTTATTGATATGTGTGGGGGAAATTGCCTTTTCACATGATGCTTGGGGGTGTACGTTATATTACATAATCTGGACCACTGAGTGTGGGATGCCCAGATGCCCCTTCCAGGGTTGATTCCTTCCTTGCACTCAGTTGTAACGGAGCCTACCTGCCTCTCTATCTTCATGAAAATGCTATTTCCTGAATGGCACTTACTGGGTTGTGTAGTTCTTTGTAGAACTGTTGCTTGTGAAAGAACCATTTAATTCTGGGAAGAGTTCTTTGTATATGAAGTCGTTTCTTTGTGCTTTGAAAACTTTCTAATATGTAGAAAAAAACCTGAACTTTTTCATGTATTGTGGTTACCACAGCAGGACACAAACAGATAATGAAAACCTGCGGACTTTGTCTGTGTTATTGTACGTATGCATCAAGAGTCCTTTTAAAATCATGAGCCATTGGTATTTCCCAAATCTTTTACCATCTACTTGATGATGATGATGATGATGAAGTCTGTTACTGATCTACAGTAAATACATAAATGGTTCTTTCTGGAACCTTCACGTGGATGGATCTTTTGGAAGGCAAAAATGGTCCCCCTATGACATCGCTCTGAAGGACCACTTTGGCACCTTTATTTTTAAGAATGTAATTTGGGAAAACAGGTTAGAAAATATATGGATGGATGGAAAAATACAGTTTTTCAATAAGGAAGAAAAAAGCATACATTTCGGAATTTCTAAAGAGATTTAAAAATAAACTGAAATATAATATAATTAAGAAGAATCATTATAAATTATTGATAAAACATGAGCACTTGTATAATCATTTAGAGCCATATACAAAATCAAATGATAGAAGCAAAGATTTTATTGTCTGGATTTTTATTCTGCGGTGCGTTAGCAGTCTGATCTCACTTTCTCAGAACTCTGCCTTTAGATTTTAAAAAATATTTCCGGGAAAGACGTGACATTTTTCCTGTTAATGAAAGGGAATTATTTTTAGGCATTTTTAGCCTTCACGGTGCTACAGCTTGTGGTTGCTATCATTAGAGTCATGGGAAGTCGGGCGGGCGGGCAGAACCAAGCAACGGGCAAAGGCAGGCGGGCGGGCGCAGCCGCGACTCGAGCTGTTCTGTGCCACCACAGCCCTTCTTACAGAATTGGCATCGGGCGCAGCAGGTGGGCTTTTGACGGGTGCCTTCATTTCTGTTGGAAAAGAAAAGCAAATTTAACTGTAAATTGTAAAAGAGAGCGATTCATTATCAGTTAATTGAGCGCCAGCCTGTTCGAGAAACGGGATTGCATGATGACTTATTGTATTAGGGTTCTGTTAATTCATCTTATTATACAGCGCCTTTCTATGCTCACTGCTACCTCAAAGCGCTTCACAGAGCCCTTTGAAAAGAAAAAGCAAAAGACTTCATTGAAAGCTTTCATCATATGAATGGCATCAAGTTTCGTTTAGCAACGCGATCTTTCATCCATCCATCTTCCAACCCGCTGAATCCGAACACAGGGACACGGGGGTCTGCTGGAGCCAATCCCAGCAAACACAGGGCACAAGGCAGGAACCAATCCCGGGCAGGGTGCCAACACACAAACACCAAGCACACACTAGGGCCAATTTAGAATCGCCAATCCACCTAACCTGAATGTCTTTGGACTGTGGGAGGAAACCCACGCAGACACGGGGAGAACATGCAAACTCCACGCAGGGAGGACCCGGGAAGCGGTCTCCTAACTGCGAGGCAGCAGCGCTACCACTGCGCCACCGTGCCGCCCGAACGCGATCTTTGTTTTGTTATTTTTAAACATTTAATTTCGATATATTTAACACAAACATGAAGTGATTTATCAAAGAGTGTTCATAAAAAAGAGAGAGATACTTTTTATATTCAGTAGAGAGAGAGAGAGAGAGAGAGAGAGAGAGAGATAGAGAGAGAGAGAGAGACTTTCACTCCTTGCACTATCAAAAAGTTACGGAATTTTCTTAAGAAAGAAAGAGCCAAAAAGTCCGTAGTAGCGTAAGCCGCCCTAATTGTTCATATTTTTAATGATTTACATCATGAGGTAGAAATACACAATAAACAAGAATAGCTGCGTCAGAAATGCTGTTCAAAACAAAAACAAGAATATCTAATCATCACAGTCTTAACACCGAGTGAATCAAGCTTCAGAGATATCAATATGTCCAGTTAGGAGGTATAAGTGACTTTAGCCGCTTTGGTGCAAAAGAAAATGACAACAGCAACTGGAGAGGCACCAGCAAGACGCCCCCAAAAAGTGAATGGTTTTGTAGGCATTGTAGTAGTGGTCTGTGGTAGTGGTCACAGACAAATGCTCTTTCCTTATCCTTCCTGGCTGATTCTTCTCTCATTTTGCCAGTGTTTATGTCACTACTGGTGATCCAGGTTGCACAGGTAGTCCAGTTCCTCCTGCATGGCACATCTATACGTGCCGTCGCAAGAAGGTTTGCTGTGTCTCCCAGCACAGTTTTACGAGCATGGAGGAGATACCAGGAGATGAGCCGTTACACAAAGACAGCTGGACATCAACCCAGCAGCAGGACCGATACCTGCTCCTTTGTGCAAGGAGGAACAGGAGGAGCACTGCCAGAGCCCTACAAAATGACCTCCAGCAAGCTACTGGGTTATATGTTTTTGACCAAACTGTCAGAAACAGACTCCATGAGGGTGGTATGAAGACCGGACGTAATCTAGTGGGACCTTTCTCATAGCCCATCACCATGCAGCTCAAATGGCATTCACCAGAGAATACACAATTGGCAACATTGCCATTGGTGCCCCATTCCCTTAATAAATGAGAGCAGGTTCACACTGAGCACATGTTACAAACTTGAAAGACTGTGCAGATACTGTGGTGAACGTTATGCAGCCTGCAACATCATTCAGAATGACCGGTTTGGTGATGGGTCACTGATGGTCTGGGGAGGCATATCCTTGGAAGATGGCACAGATCTCCACGTGCTAGGCAGCTGTACCCTGACTGCAGTTAAGTACCAGGATGAGTTCCTCAGAGCCATTGTCAGACGCAACACTGGGGCAGTGGGCTCTGGGTTCCTCCTGGTGCAGGACAATGCCTGGCCTCAAGTGGTCAGTGTGTAGGCAGTTCCTGGATGACAAAGGCATTGATTCCATTGACTGGGCCACACATTCCCCAATCCTGAATTCAATTGAGAATCTCTGGGACATTATGTATTGGTGCAGCCGATGCTACCAGTTAGTGCCACAGACTGTCCAGGACATCACCCACTGTCTCATCAGGAGCATGCCCAGATGTTGTCAGGAGTGCATACAGACACGTGAAATTCACACAAGTTGCATCGGCCTGAGATTTCAATTTCTGCCTTTGATTTTCAGTGTGATGTTGAATCCAGCCCTCAGTGGGTTGGTGATTTTGGTTTCCATTGCCCGTTGTTACATCATTGTGCTCTCAGCCAACAAAATAACAGGATTACTCAGTAAAGATGTTCCATTTGAATGTTTGAGATCCATTGTGTGGTTTAAGTGTCCCCTTAATGTTTTTGAGTAGTGTATATGAAATACTGCGGTAGGTTGGCACCCTGCCTAGGATTGGTTCCTGCCTTGCGCCCTGTGCTAGCTGGGAGTGGCTCCAGCAGACCCCCGTGACCCTGTATTCAGATTCAGCAGGTTGGAAAATGGATGGATGGATGGATGGTATATGAAATATGAAAATGTGTGCTTTAAATTAAATGTCTTCATTTTTGATTTGATATACTTTAATAATCCCTGAGGAGGACTTGTCTTTTCAGATAACCTTTGGTGGTCAGAGCACAGGGTCAGCAGCCATTGTACAGCACAAATTCCTGATTGTCATAGAAGTCTGTCATTTTTTACCCCCTGGTGGATGTTTATTGTGGGCTAGACCTCTCTGAAGTAAAGGATCAGTAATCAAAATAGCACCATACACTCTTAAAAACAAGGGTTCCTTAATGGCATTTTGTGAGCCATGGGTTCTTCAAAGAACCCTTCGCTTGACTAAGAACCATATAAGTATAAGTAGGACTTCTTTGCATATTAAATTGGTTCTTTGTGTTTTCAAAATGGAAGTATTTATACTTAGCAGGATAGTAGCAGATCAAGAAAACCTGAAATTAGCCTGTTATTGAATGCATTAAGAGTCCTTTGAAAAATCAGGAACCCACTGGCATGTCACAAATCTGTTACCCGTTATTCATGGCTATGTACTGTAGGTTACCTGTTAGTGATCTAAAAAAATCAATTTTCCTTGTGAAACTTTCATGTGGACAAATGTTTTGGGAATCAAAAGTGGTTCCGCATCAGTCTGAAGAACCACTATGGCACCTTTATTTTTAAGAGTGTACACTCCGTGGCCTGCAGGGGGCACACCAGCCACCCAAACCCGACACAGACAGACACCAGGCACAAGTTTTACACACAGCACACGTTTATTCTCAAAGGGAAACGTTTCTCTATCGTTCCCCTCAGCAGCACAGTACACAGAAGCACCAATGAAGCACAAAGCAACACTGAACTTTCTTTTCTTCTTCTTATTGTCTCTCCTTCACTTTCTCCTTTTCGTTTTCCTTCACCTCCACCTCCACCTTCACCTTCACTCCTCCACTCCTCCTGCGACAAGCTTCATCTCCCTCCCTCCCGACTCTGGCTCCCGGGGTATTGGCAGTTGGCTCATTTTATTCTGTTCCTGGCGGTGCTCCAGGTGGCTTGTTAGCCGGGTTTGGAATCACTCCCAGGTGTGGTGAAAGTCCAACGTAGTCAGGCTCTGCCACCTCCACAGCTTCCCCTGGTGGCATCCACGGAACCCAACAGGGCTTCAGCAAACTCCAACTCCCAGCATGCCTTACAGGAATCCATGGAGCAACAGCAAGCCACGTGGACTGTCCTCTAGCATCCTGAGGGAGGTAATGCCCAGACCATGCTCCCTCCCCAGGTCCTTCCACCATAAACTCATCCCAACTGGCTAAAGAGTCTTGGCCATACATGACAGCGCTTAAAAATAAAGGTGCCAAAGGGGTTCTTCAGAGCAGGTGTCACCAAGTCCGGTCCTGGAGGACCACCGTGGCTGCAGGTTTTCATTCTAACCTTTTTTTTAATAAGTGTCCTGTTTGTGCTGCTAATTAACTTCTTGTGAATTCATTTTAATTGAATTGCTTTTTTAAGATTTGTTCCCCTGAATTTCTTCATCATTCCTCTGCAGTGCTTCATTTCTTTCCTTAAATGGCACCCAAACAGAAATGAAATGTGAAGTGTGTGAGCCAACAGAAATCCAGCTAAGTCAGAGCCTCAAACTCCAACCAATTTCACTCCAACCAGCTGCTTAATGAGGTGCAGAGTCTTGTCGTTAATTAAACCCATTCTTTAATTTTGTGGCTTGTTGCTGCTCTCCTGGTGCATTAGCAGACATTTCTGAAATTGATTTTCTCTTTTTAAGAGCGCTATTAAAATGTTTTGGGGACCTGAGCAGATCGACATTCCTGAGACCTTCATCTTTCTTTACTTTCAGATATTTTATGATGGACACCAGTTGTTTTGGCTCATTTTGTATCTCATCATTGTTTGGCTGCTAATTAAGGAAAAAGAAACAATTAAGGGGTCTGAGTCTTCAAGAGCAAGTCAAATAAAATTAATTCAAAAGAAGTTAATTAGCAGCAAAAACAGGTCACTCATTAAGAAAAGGGTTAGAATGAAAACCTGCAGCCATGGTGGTCCTCCAGGACCGGAGTTGGCGACCCCTGCTTCAGAGTGTTGTCACAGTGGAACCCTTTTTGATTCCCCAAAGAACCATCCACATGAAGGTTCTAGAATGAACCTTTATTTAATTAGTTGACCCAAGGCCACTCCTGTGTTGTCTTTGCCCTGATGAAAGGTAAACCTTTGGCCCAGACTGAGCAGTTTCTGTCCTTTGGTCTGCTCAGTTTTCCGTAAACCCTGACTAGTCCACCAGGACCCCCACAGGCTGTTGCTGCCACCATCACACTTCACTGTTGGAATGGTTTTGCACAAGTGAATAGTGGTGCCTGCTTTTTCCAGATATGACACTTAGAATTGAGGCAAAATAGTTGAATCTTGTTTCTAACAGTCTGAGAGTCCTTTAAGTGCATTTTTGCAAAGGGAGTTTGTGTGTCATCTGGTCTCTCTGCCATAAATCCCAGATTAGTGGACTGTTGGTTGTTTTCCTTCATCTCCACACAAATTCTCTTTAGCTCAGCCAAAGTGACCATCGATTTATTGGTCACCACTCCTACGAAGGCCCTTCTGCCCAGATTGCTGGGTTTGGCCCAATGGCCTGCTCTAGGAAGAATTGTGGTTGTTCCAACTTCTTCCATTTAAGAGTTAAGGAGGCCACTGTGCTTTTGGAAACCTTTAATGCAGCAGAATGTTTCTTTTTGTATCCTTCAGATCTGTGCATTGACCCAAACCTGCTGTGCTGGCAATTCTTCTGATCCCATGGCTTGTTTTTTGCTCAGCTGTGGGACCTTCTATAGATAGATAGATAGATAGATAGATAGATAGACAAGTGTGTGTCCCTTCAGTTGATTTGACCACAGGTGGACACCAAAAAAGGTGTAGAAACATCACAACGATGATCAATAGAATGGGATGTACCTGTGCTAGATTGAATGTATCATAGCAAAGGGTGTGAATACTTGTGTCAAAGTGATATTTCAGTGTTTATTTTCAGTAATTTTACCAAAACTTTCAAAAATCATGTTTGCACTTTGTTAGTCTGAGGTATTGAATCTTGGTTTATAAAGGAAAAAATGAATTTAAAAGCTTTTAATACAAGGCTGCAACATAACAAAATGTGAAAAAGGTGAAGGGGTCTGAATACTTACTTAAAGCTCTGTATGTGCCCACACACTGACTAAAGTCACCAATGAGCCTGACACCGTGTGCTCAGAAGACATCAAATAAATTCCATATCTGGGAATTCTGGGACCCCTTCTGTGGTGGACTTCATGAAATGGGAAAATAATGAATGTTGTAATTGTAGCGGGGGTCAGATGGGGCTAGCAGGCCGTGAAGAGGAGATGCCATCACTGTCAGAAGCCCAATTAGACACTTGTGACAACAGGGTTCTCTTTTGGCGTGAAATGTGAGTTTTCATGTGGTGTTCGGATCTGAGTGGAGAGCACCTGCTTACATGATTGCGGGGGGAAGTAGCCTGTCATAGCATGACTGGGTGCAAGGCAGGCAATAGCAATTCAGAACTGGATTAACTGGTTTTGAGAACGTTATGTAATTTAACCTTGCTAGCTCCATTACAGTGGGCTCAACACAGGTAGTGGCGTAGCATAGTGGGGGTGGCAGGGGCGGCTCGCCCCGGGCGGCACTTTTAGGGGGCGGCAAAATTTCACAATAAGTAATAATAATATCTTGTAAAAATTTGAACCATACCTAAATAAGGGGGCGGCGGAATTTTCCTCCGCCCCGGGCGGCTGACACCCACGCTACGCTACTGAACACAGGGTCATAATTGTCAGATGTATTCAGTCAGTACCTCCTCATCACAAGATGGTTTACAAAGCAATATGTAATAACAGGTTATGAGTTTTAAATACGAAATATAAAATACAGTATGTCTCAATTTTCATATGTATGTTGTAAATTTTGATTGGAGGAGAAATAAGTCATTTATATAATAACAACTATACATTTTTGGGATTGGCTCCAGGAGACCCCTGTGACCATGTGGTTAGGATATAGCGGGTTAGATAATGGATGGATGGATGGATATACATTTTTAACATGGATATACATTTTAAAAATGTTCATTTTTTTTCCTTTAGATTTTCATTCAGTCATTTTGTAACCTGCATTGTGAGTCCGGAGAAGTCCAACTGTTGACTCTAAATTGCCTCGGTGAGCTCTGCAGTGCACTTCCCATTGGGGAATGGCTACAGGTGGGTGGGGTATGCAGTCCCCACCCATTTTTAAAATGTCATATCGGCTCATTCTAAGACAAACTTGATCCAGTTCATTGTAACTGAAGGCCAGTGCCCATTCTGTTCCCACAATGAAAAATCTAGAAAATAAAGCTTAGTATATTTGGGTATACATATGTATGTATTTGGGTACATATCCAAATACCCACCAAGGATAACACAACCTAGCAACACCATTGTTAGGCGCCTTGCACTCACTGATGTCAGGAAGGCTGCTCCTCAGCAGTTCAAGACCACCGCCTCTAGCCATCCGCAGGAATGAATGGCAGTGGACGGACTAGTTAGGCAAATGCATATACAAAATGCAAAGCATCCTCTGCCATTGTCTTCCAAATCCCCCAGTAGTCAGCCATCAGGCTTCATTTGTTGTTAGCTGTTTCAGTATGCAAATGGATCCATCCTGTAACGTGCTTCATTGTTCACCGAGGAAAGGCTTGATATAAAATTAAGATTGTTTGATTAGGCCCTAATGACTTGGCTTTGAATGCACAAAATGTAATTGGTGGGTTTAGCTTTCCAGAGCCACTATGCAGTATGGGACGGAAGACCCCTTTATCACCCCTGCATTGCCATGTTTTTTTGATTCGAGTGACATGCATGGTAGCTCTTAGCCTGTAATATCTAGGTACCTGGCAGGCAGATGTGTCTACATAGACTTTACATAATGGAAAGGTGGATCAATCTCTTGAAAAATATTTAATAAACTCCTTAAACATAGTGCACCTTTATCTATTTATCTTCTTCTTCTTTCGGCTGCTCCCATTATGGGTCGTCACAGCAGATCATCTTTTTCCATATCTTCCTGTTCTATGTATCTTGTTCTGTTACACCCAAAACCTGCATGTCCTCTCTCACCACATCCATAAACCTTCTCTTAGGCCTTCCTCTTTTCCTCTTCCCTGACAGCTCTATAGTTAACATCCTTCTCCCAATATACCCAGCATCTCTCCTCTACACATGTACAAACCAACACAATCTCGCCTCTCTCACTTTGTCTCCCAACCATCCAACTTAAGGCTGACCCTCTAATGTACTAATTTCTAATCCTGTCCATCCTCATCACACCCAATGCAAATCTTAGCATCTTTAACTCTGCTACCTCTAGCTCTGTCTCCTGCTTTCTGGCCAGTGCCACCGTCTCCAACCCATATAACATAGCTGGTCTCACTACTGTCCTGTAGACCTTCTCTTTCACTCTTGCTGATACTCATCTGTCACAAATCACTCCTGACACTCTTCTCCACCCATTCCACCCTGCCTGCACTCTCTTCTTCACCTCTCTTCCACAATCCCCATTACTCTGTACTTTTGATCCCAAGTATTTAAACTCATCCACCTTCACCAACTCTACTCCCTGCATTCTCACCATTCCACTGACCTTCCTCTCATTTACACACATGTATTCTGATTTGTTTCTACTGACCTTCATTTCTCTCCTCTCTAGAGCATATCTCCACCTCTCTAGGGTCTCCTCAACCTGCTCACTACAGATCACAATGTCATCAGCAAACATCATAGTTCACGGGGACTCCTGTCTAATCTTGTCTGTCAACCTGTCCATCACCATTGCAAATAAGAAAGGGCTCAGAGCCGATCCCTGATGTAATCCCACCTCCAACTTGAATGTATCCGTCACTCCTACCGCAGACCTCACCACTGTCACACTTCCCTCGTACATATCCTGTACAACTCTTACATACTTCTCTGTCACTCCCGACTTCCTCATACAATACCACAGCTTATCTTGAAGCACCCTGTCATATGCTTTCTCCTGGTCCACAGATGCAATGTAACTCCTTCTGGTCTTCTCTATACTTCTCCAGCAACACTTTCAGAGGAAACATTGCATCTGTGGTGCTCCTTCTTGGCATGAAACCATACTGCTGCTCACTAATTATCACCTCACTTCTTAACCGAGCTTCCACTACTCTTTCCCATAACTTCATGCTTTGGCTCACCAATTTTATCCCCCTGTAGTTACTACAGTTCTGTATGTCCCCCTTATTCTTAAATATCTGTACTAGTACACTTCTTCTCCACTCCTCATGCATCCTGTCACTTTCCAAGATTCCATTAAACAATCTGTTTAAAGACTCCACTACCATCTCTCCTAAACACCTCCATGCTTCCACAGGTATGTCATCCGGACCAACGGCCTTTCCATTTTTCATCCTCTTCATAGCTGCCCTTACTTCCTCCTTGCTAATTCTCTCAAAGTACTCTTTCCATTTGCACTGAAAGGACCCTTTGCTGCACACGATAAAGCAGACTCACTTCAGGCTTTCTTGTTCTGCTAATATTCTGCTATGCAGCCTACTAGACGTTAAAGATTTCTTATTTTTCCACATATTAGAAACTTTTTGAAAGTATCAAGAAGTGAATTCTTGTGCAAAGCATTGCCAAATCACTAAACAAAGTAGTAAAGATGTAGTCAAAATACCACTGCACAAATTTTTAAACCCTGAAAACTATAACTAATACCGACATTCAATAAGTTATTAGATTTCTATTTAATCTTGGATGTTCAGGAAGTGTGGGACCCCTACCTTCATGCCCTCTATTCTGTGACATCATTGTTTGTGACTTCCTGCTGCCCTTTATAGCAGCAAACATAGCACTGCACAAAAGCAAAGCCCAATATGAGAAGCCAAATGGTATCACAATAAGATGTTAAATAGTTTCAACAGTTGCCTTTAGAACAAAATAAACTTTAAATATCAATTTTCCATATTCCAAACCTGAAGACACAAGGAACATTAAATAAACAGTACAGAAATTAATAAAATATTAAAAATAAATCAGAATCATAATAGGCAGGCACTCACTTGTCCAGACAGGTGGACACGCTGGTGTGACCCTGAGTATGTCACCTAAACCTGAATGTTTTCTAACAGTGAACATCCTGCATATGTGAATAATTAAATGACAGCGTTAAAAAAGTTGCTTGTTGCGTTTGTTTACTGCAGGTCATCATCTGTTATGTATTGGTTTGAAATTACAGATATTTTATATTTTATTGTTTTCGTTAATTTGGAGTTATCATTGTTCATGTTGTAAGATTTTTGAGCTTTTTTGAGATCCTTCCTAATCGTGCTGCATGCTGAAACACGATTTTTGCATCCCTCAAGGGTTGCTTGTCCATTGCAGAGGCAACCGCAGGTTCACAGCACCACCAAGGCAACTGCAAGTTCACAGCCTCCCCACGTTACACATCTGTCATCCGATGGGTGATGCAGGGAACATTATAACCTGGCCACTAACCTGGCCCCGTCCGTGCTCGTTTGCTGTGTCTGTGTGTATTGAAATGGTATCTCCTCTTTTAATAAATACCCTGACTGCTCCTGCTTTGATTGAAAATAAAGTTGTTTTTCTTGAAGTCTTTGGATTCAGCATCTTTTCTATGGTGCAGGACAGTGACTCACATGTCACAATGTCTATATGTTATTTTTCGTGATTTCATATGTGATTTCATAATTGTGTGCTGTCCCTTTAACTTTTCTTATATTCCTTTTACTTTGTAGATGCAGCCCCAGGAGGTGGGGCCACCCTGACATCACCACTCTGGAGGCTTCCCTCTGGCTGTTCAAATTAACCTCAGGAGGCTCAGGAGTTGGGAATCATTCATGTGTTGGTGTTATGCTTAAGCAAGGGTCACTAACCTAATGCCTAATCACAACTTTAACCCTAACCCTGGCTTAAGTGTTAATTCCTTTTTATGTCCTTTTGTTCATTTTAGGTCTCTTGGTTGTTATAATTTATGTTAATGTTATTTTTTATTTTTGTTATTTATTTAAATACATTGTGTGGATGCTTGTTCTGCCATGTCCCTTGTGTTTTTTGGGTTACTCGCCAAGAGATGGGCCACCTGTCAATCTCCTTCAAGGCACTATAAAGGCTCATGGGAACTGCAGTCCCTTCGCAGTACATTCGATGTGCTTGGAAGTTGGTGAGTTCTTCTTTTAGCTATTGATATGTCTTTGTACTTACTAGATTTTTGACTCTTTTGCTTCTGCTTTTGGCATTCTGATTTACTAAATAGTGTATTGGGACTTGATTGCTTAAGACTGCTTTGTTGGCAACTTGTTTTGTCTCTTTTTTGAACATTTTGTTATATTTCCTAATTTTTGTGAAATAAATTTCTTTTTATAAAGATTCTCTGTTTGTTTGTCCTTTATTCCACATGCTGGAGGTTTACAGTCATCCTCCCTCTTTTGGGCTTGGACTATATTCTGTGAACTTTACTTATATTTTTGAACTTTTGAAGCTAACCACATTTTCGCACAGTTTAGGCCAAAGCCAGCGTCTAGAGTGGGTACTCAGGCTTCATTTAGGTGCACCCACTCTGGGCAGGTATTTAAGAATACTAGCCTGTTTCTCTCACTATTCTTGGAGGCCTTGCACCACTTTGGCGATTTTTGATGAATGGATCATCACATTTGGAGTTTCGGTGAGTATTGTTTTTGTGTTTTATTTTTTGAAATTTTTTATAATTACTCACTTTGCTTTTAGGATTCAAATGTTTGGATTTCTTATTGCTGTGAGTTACCTTTTAGAAATCTCTTGTGTCTCTTCTTGCTCTTTGTGTTTTGCTATTTTTGTTAATAAATCTTTTTATCAATGAAGATTCTTTCTTTGCTCTTTAATACAAGCCAAAGCTTTACAGTTATCCCTTCTCTTGTATGTTTTTGTTATATTTTTGGCATATTTATAGTTGTTTTACCAGTTCTCCATTTTTAGGTCCGCTCCAGTTGAAGCCAGCAGGGGTGCAGGTAGGATTCTAGCCTGCTCCCTGGCTTGTTGTTATCTTGGAGGAAACTCCATTTCATCACATACTCATTGTCATTGACTCAGTACAGACATACTGCTATGATGTGCAGGCCTCACATGAAACTTGTTTCTCAGAAGATAGAATAAAATATTGAAATGCATGCAAATAGATTAAAAAATTCTGAAAGACAAATGTACAAGTAAGTTTTGAGTGTTATTATTTTATCCTTATTGACATTTAAGCTCAGAAAAACTAACCAGAGTGTATGTGCTTGTAAGAAGATATGATAAAGGTAACTGGGACTTTGTAAGTCAACTTGTTTCTCTTATTTAGTTAAGTGTAACCTCATTGACAAGCAATCACACCTTGGTTTTGGCTGATGCAAAATCTTACATGAAATCACCATCAAAGGCACCCTATAAAGGAAAGGATTTAAAAAGCATTTTTAAAGACTTCACTATTTGCCAGTTTGCCATCTACTGTCCCATTGTTGCCAAGCATCACATCAAGCTTAAGAAGACAAAGACTGCAAAGTTACCACCTGATACGAGCTTGCTGTGTGACCCTGATTTGAACCATTCAGGTTGTATGGTTTTCATTTCAAACTTTTATGCCTTTTTTTTTTTTTTACAAACAAACATAATGATTGAAATAAACTTTAGGTATTATCTGTCATGATCTGTACTAATGAGTTCTAAAACACATAGACACAAACACTTACTGGCTTATATGTGCAAGTGCCAAATTTTTATCAAATGAAACATTTATAATTCAAAAAAAATATTCTGATTACAATTAGGCTTTTTGGAGAGCAATCGCAATACGGAATTGCCTGCAGGAAGTAGCAATCCAAGATGAACAGTGTCTGAATACAGACTCCAAAAGCAAGATCAAAACACAAGCAGAAGGTCAACAAACTCCAGAAAAAAATCACAAGGCATAAATAATTTACAAAACCACAAGAACTCACCACTGCAGAGTGCATTCACAGTGAACCACCAGGAATTGTGGAAGACCCTCCAGAGGTATAGGGCAGAGGGCAGTACCTGGCAATGATTGGCAGGTCAGCCCGCCTTTTGGGGAACCATCCACAAAACACATGGAGCATAACAAAGGCAGTTTAAATGCACAGACAAAACCAAAAATAAGAATAAAAAATGATCAAAAGAGACATGGCTGAGACATGACATTACATCTCTGAAGTTGTCCTGTTGTTTACTGGCCTTTAGCAATGACTGATGAGTGTTAAAATAACAAGCCGTGTTTGTTCAGGTTAAGCTCTTTCAAAGTCGCAATTCAAGTTTGGACTGCAGTATCTGTGACAGGTTTCAAATCAGCCCTTACCTTCTGTTTGTGTACTAGGGGGCTCCGCCCCCTGCTCGCTTCGCTTGCCAACCCCTGGTGTTGGGAATGACAAAGAGCGTGATGTATGAATGAGATATAGAATAGTGTGAAGGTGTAGATGATGCAAATAGAAAGCAAACAATAAAGTGTGTGGCACAGTGTAAAGGTTTATTGGAAAATGTCTTTGCACACGTCGTTTAAGTGTAAAAGGTAATTCCAGGTCAGAACTTGTAAGGTCAATGAAGATGGTTATTGTCGTGATCAGAGTCAAGTTTGTCAGAGCTTAGAAAGAGTTGTGTCTCTCCAGGAAGTAATGCAATGACTTGGGTATTTATGTTTTCCATATTAATATTTTTTGGACATAATATAGCGCGTTGTGTTAAAAGGGGCATTTGGTCTAATGAGATTGCTGTTCCAAATCTGTCTGTAACTAAGTCGTCGCAGATAAAGGCTTGAGGAATTGTAATAATATCTGGGTGAAGTCTATCTGTATTGGTGAGTGTACCATCTCCCAGTTGTAATAACCAATTGTTATGATCTGGATGTGGACATCGCATGTTTTGTACTAACTGTATCTTTTGAAAGCAATGCCAATTGTCTGCGTATTTTAAGGTGGACTGAACAATAGCTGAGCGCATGGAATGTGGAACAATAGCCAAGCATTGTCTAAAATCTCCTCCTAATAAAAGTACCTTTCCTCCAAAGGGAATATTATTATTCATCAACGTTTGTAGAAGTTTATGAATGGTGTTGAGTAAGTGAGTGGATGCCATTGTACATTCATCAATAATTAACAGTTTTGCAAGACGGATGTCACGTGCAGTGCCACTGTTTATGTTCATAGTGGATAGCGATTTGTAGGATCTAATGCAGTTCATAAAGTTTTTAGTTTCAGGTACTTCGTTAGTTAGAAGCTTCTGTAGATATTCAGGATATGAATGTAAAGGAGGCAGTCTAATTTGACCCATTTGAGAACAACGTGTAAATTCATTACTTGTATTGCTAGTTGTTTCTTCAGGGAAGTTAAGTGAATGACAATGATTGCAAATGACATTCATTAATCCCAATGAATTTTCCTGAATAGTGGACTCAGTATTGAATGCGTTGTCAGATGTCTGCGTTTATTTATTTTGTCCCCTCGCTGCCGTTTCTGTATGTCTGAGACGGGAGGTGTTTCGTTTTGAAGCCGTGCCTGTTTCGATGCAGCACTGTGAGACACGCCCTGCATGCGTCTACGTTCAGTGTGTCTGTCCATTTGGGTTCGTTTCTGTAACTGTGTTAGTTGAGCTTTGCGTTATTGGAGCCGAGACATTTTTTCTTCTAGAAATATGGATAAGTAATAAGGAGGATCGCACTCACTGTTAATATGGAGCCTTTTCTGCGGTTGAACGGTTAATAGAGCCTCATTGTAATGAGATCTACGTATGCTGCATAGTGTGAATTGTGTTTGGTCCCGTTATCCGAGCCGTATCGTTTTGTACCCGTGATCGTGAATTCATGACGTTTGTTCTTGAGCATGAGAAATATGGATAAGTAATAAGGAGGATCGCACTCACTGTTAATATGGAGCCTTTTCTGCGGTTGAACGGTTAATAGTGCCTCATTGTAATGAGATCTACCTATGCTGCATAGTGTGAACGTGTTGAGATGACGTATGTTTAATACGGACGGTTCATTTATAAATGGGGCTTTGTGTGTCATTTGTTATTTATGTTACTGTGGTCGAGGGTCTGAATCGTCGTTTTTGTGTACATTTCGTGTGCTATGGCCGTAGTCTGTCCCGTTTCGTGTCCAATGGGCTTTGTGTGGTGCTCACGGCTTCTTTTTTTTGTGTGCTAGGGGCTTGTTGAATCCTCCTCTTTGTGTGTCCCGTTTCGTGTGCAACGGCGTCTGACTCCTTTTTTCTGTGGTCTGACTCCTTTTTTGTGTGCGCGATGCCTCATTTCTTATTTTACGTTGCATTCCATCCGGTTCCCGTTGCTTGCAGGGGGTGGGGGTGGGGGGGGGGAGATTTGTGGGGCGCCTGCGCAGTACGTCTTTTGCGGCCACGGCCCATTGCCGGATGTCCCTGCGTCCATCTGGTTTAGCATTCTCGGTTAGTAATGTGGATTTGTGCAGCCCTTGTAAAGTCAGCTATCTGGGTTCAGAACACCAAATCTGTGAATCCAAACAGGAGCGCAGCTCTTAGCCTTAGCCCTTGCAGGAGAAGCAATCTGAAGGTGGACTGACATATCCCAGCAGGAGAGAGGCTCGCGAGCATAGTGGCTTCTGGCCACTGCTAAGTTGTTTCTCTCTGTGACACTAAAGTGCTATCAAGCATTAAGTGCACTGTGTCTGTGATGAGGATGAGTCGTGAGTGAACGTCAAATTGGTAAGTATGGCTGGGTATCCATGTAAATCAAGTCTAATAATTAAGCATTTCTAGTATTAACTTGTCCACCAAATATAAAGAGAACCTTAGAGGTTAAAGTGCCTTTTGTGAACACTTCTTTATGGTAAAACAAGTGGGTTGGCTTCAGGTCTTTAAATTACCACAGAGCATAGCTTTTATGTTTCATCATGCAATTTTAATCTTCCCAATATTCTCAAAAATCATTTGTGGCTTGTCAAATATGAGGTTTTTGTCGATGGTGATTGGGTACGAGTACCTCAGCTTAATGAACTTCCTCTCTCATACACTGGTAATGGTGGTTGGGTTTCAGGGATTTTCTTCAGAATCCAGCCTGGATGTGTCCTGTTAGTTCCTTTCTTAGAAAGCATGATCAATAAATGGTTTAGAAAAATAAGATGAATGTTGTGATAAGGAAGTAAAATAGTCAATTCCTCTTATATAACACCTTTCTTGCACTGAATAGACACAGAATGAGAATAAATGTAGGCGAGAGCCTTAAAGTTCACGACATCAGAGAGACCCTTTGCGGGCAGGAGGAGGTGAGCCGGAGTCTTGTGTCTCACAAACTTAAGAGGAGGCCTAACGATCAGAGAACAGAGCAGACCTTCCTTCATAAGCGTAGTAAACGTGCACATCCTCGTTTGCACTGAAGTCACAACACCTCTCACAGATTCGATTTCCAATGGCCCCCTAACATTCTTACTGAAAAATGCCCCTCCGTCTCCCACCGCTGTCAGTCTTCATTACCATAAAGATGACTAAAGCTCCCTGACAGCAGGTTGGTGAGAATGAAGAGGCTGAAGGTTCGTCCATTCACCCTGCATTACACATGGCAGGCATGTGAGCTGCTGTGAGGGCCGAGCCCAAATCTATCTCTTTCTGGGAGTGCGATTTTCTCACACTGCCCGCTGCCAGCTACCAGCTGCTGTTTCCATTACTCACCCCACACTGCAGCACTGGCCTCCTCCCTGCTGGGACTGACATGGCTGGCAAGGAGAAGGCTGCATTTGAAGGCACACCTGCGATGATACTATGAACAAGCACAAATGGGCATTGATGGCATTGTGGCCCAAAGGAGAAGGAATACACCTGGGTGAGGAGGGGCAGATGATAGTAAGCCAAAGATAGAAATGAAGTAAGGATCTAAGCCAGAAAGTTCAAAATGATTCAGGAAAGAATACCAAATCATCAATCAAAAGTCATTGCAGAGATCCTAACCACAATTAAATGATCAGATCCCTAAATGCACTCAGTCCATAATCGAGTGAAGTATTTGCAACTAAAAGCGGAATACTGTGCTCTGAATGTCACCATTCTAAATAGGAGTGATGCAATGACATCACAAGATCAGGGACCATGGGATCAGATGTGTTCATCGATGAAATTCACAAAAGCCTTTGAAGCTGCAGCTTTGCTGGGTTCGCTAGTGACCTTCTTTGATGAAAGTTTTCTTGAACGTTTCCTGTGTTTCCAGTTTTTCCCAGTGCTCCATGATGCTTTGCGAGTCCTGCATGACATTATAGGGTTGTAGCAACCAACGCTGAATGTTACAACACCCCGAGTATGTAACACTGATCCTAGTAAATTAAATTCTTCTTCCAGTATGGATTTATTAAGAACTTTTTTACTAATATGATAAAAATTAGTGGAAGACTTACAAATACAATTAAACACAAACCACGCAGGCAGAAAGAAATTGGAAGATTGTTAGAGTCTTAAAGGTAATATCTGTTTGTGTGTACCTATACATATTAAACCTACCCCATTAATAATATTACCCAGAGTGCTGTGCAGTTGATGCAAATAGGAAGGAAATGAAGAATCCATATGCCTTAGTATTGCAATTATTTGATAGAAACGGCAATGAATTAGCAAATGGGCCAGGAAAAAAACAACCAAAAAATAAATTGTACTTTTTGGTTTCAAGAGAGGTGAGTACTTACTGTGTAATCTGTATGGCCAAGCCTCAGTGAATTCATGCGTTCTGCTCCTGCTGGCACTAAGATACATTTTACTCTTCTGGTATGTCATTCTTTTAATGGTATGTGCTTTGCACTGTTGCCTCACAGCTTACGTCACATTTTTGCCCACAGTAATCGGTCCAGCACATTTGGCATATGCTTCCATAGCCTTCAGGGACAATTAAAACACCCTTGCACCCTTATGATCCTCTCAACACTAGAGCAGTTCCTCTTTGCCCACTGAATTCAGTGAAGTTCCCAAACATTTCCACAGTTTTGCCAAACTTAAGTCAAAATGAATTCAAGAGGGTTCACTCATCACTTGTAACAAGAAATGGGGTCATTGCTAGAAACAACATGATGGTGCCCATAAAACAACATGCAAAGTGGCAGCTACCACAAGAAAACTGACCACATAACGATGCCATGATGATATCACCTTTGAAAAGTTTAAATAAATAAAACAACAAAAACACAAATGTAAAAATCTAAAAAAATGCATCCAAAAATTCGAGGGAAGCTTACACTAATAATCCTGACAGCTGGAAAGTTGTGCACATCTTCTCGATTTTGCAGATTGTCTCTGTTTTTCAGTGGCTTCTGTCCACTTGTTATTGCACCACATTTCCACCTTCCTTCATTGTGATGTTTTCATCACCGTGTGATCACACTTAATTTGTACATTCATGATACCTTGCTGTGATAACTTACTTTATTTTGTGTTTCACACATGCACAAATCTGGAGCTTCCAAGTGACAACTCAGAGTTAAGGACTCGCAAAGCAACGTCTGGGGAAACATGGTTGCTAACAGTGTTCTCTTTTTCACACACCTCTGGGATGACACAGCCATTCACGTCAACTCCGGTTTGGCCCTGGAGGTTCTGCCAATTCCACCCCACTCTCTTCAAAGACCATAAGCCCAGGAAACCAGCATTCACGTACAAACCAGATTCAAAAGAACACAGAGCTCCAAAAAAGAGCAACATACAGAGAGAGGCCATATCATATGTACACCATCTTTGATTCCTTTTGTTGCTGTCATTTTTATTTTGAATTTTCTTTGCCATTTTAAATGGGGCACCAGCTGGTTCCCAACCTTTCATTATTTCCTTCTAGTTTTCTTGCATATATACATTTGTCACGGCCACACTGACCATTTAGGCTTCTGGAGTGTGTTGTCTGCCCAGAATGATGTTTCAGAGTTCAGCCTGGTCCAGTAGTCACAAGGTGTGGAAAAGTGCCAACATGGAACAATATCATAACTGGCTAAAGTCCTCTGCAACCAACCATCTTTGATGCTCGAGATTGTAATGTGGTTTTGTTTTTTAGTGTTTTTCTTTTTCTGTAAATGTTGTAATTTTCCTCTGCCCTTTTGTTGTTTTTTTGTTTATGTTTTCATAGTTTTTACAGTTTGGTGCTGATCCCATACCCACTAGATTGCAAGTAGAGCCTCTTCATATAACCTGTATATATTGTACCTGTTTGCCTTAGTTCTTGCTATGATGTAGCAACACAAATGAAAAAGTTTGAACAGGCCACAAAATAAACAGAAACTTGAGCAGCAATTCACTTTTCAGCCTCAGAAACACGTATCAGCCCAGGCAGCCAGACCCCAAACTTGAGGGAGGCTTTCAGGCCTGCATAGGCTCAAAATGGGACACTGGCTTTAAAAGTTCAAAAATTACAGTCTGTCCTCAGCTTCATAAGGATATCATTGTCAGAAAAACTGCGTGAAATCATATTTGGGGTCATGGGGTCTCTCTTTGAACTGCCTTTCCCAAGGTTTCTTCCATTTTTCCATTTTTTTTGGGAGTTTTTCCTTGTCTTCTTAGAGAGTCAAGGCTGGGGGGCTGTCAAGAGGCAGGACCTGTTAAAGCCCATTGCAGCACTTCCTGTGTGATTTTGTGCTATACAAAAATAAACTGTAAACTGTATTGTATATTGTGACTCAGGCGCCGCTGCAAGTGGCAGCCTTTCCAGCAGCTCTGTGTACGACTTTATCTTTCTACCTTTTTATCTATTTTATCTATTTCACTGATCACTCCTACCTCTTTCTTTTATGTGGACTCATTCCCTGGACACTTTTTACTACTTTTTACTACTTGGACATGGATTTTTACACACCGAGACTTGTCTATTCAGGAAGTAAACTTCAAGCGCTGAGAACAAATGCTCACGCTGGTGTGGTTCCCTATTTACCTGATGAGGTAAGAAGGTGGCATTGTGGCAGCAGAGATGGAGTTACTTTTTTTTCTGTGAATTTCCCCTTGGGATTAATAAAGTTATCTATCTATCTATCTATCTATCTATCTATCTATCTATCTATCTATCTATCTATCTATCTATCTATCTATCTATCTATCTATCTATCTATCTATCTATCTATCTATCTATCTATCTATCTATCTATCTATCTATCTATCTATCTATCTGAAAGTCAAAGACGTGAATGTTAATACATTGAACCTATAGGAAATGGAGGGGTTAGGTTCCCATGACCACCAAAAACTGTAATCTTTTGCTAGAGATTTGCTCAAAATACCAAAAACATTATTTCTAATAATATGCATTTTGCATAACACAATACTATGCATTACACAAAATAAACTTGATAACGTGCAAAATATTTCTCTTGCTAGTCATTCCCTTGAATTCAGTGATGTTTTGTGACTTTAGTCACTGCTATTGGATGACTGGCAAGACCTCAACATTACCTCTGAAACTCTATAATGAATGGCTGGTTAACATTGTTGGCGATCGCAAAGGACGCATCGACTTGTAATAATCCATCAGTGACATCTGCTCTGTGCACCACTTGAGATCTCTGAGGGTCTCGGAGTGTGGGAGCGTAGCAGAGGCGTAGTTGAACTTTAATCTTGAGGCTGTGATCGATGATGGGATTGGCATCTTGACGTCTCTGGCCAGCCTCACTTTCTTGCTTTTACAGATGTGACAAACTATCGATTCTGGAACAATGTTTATCTAACGCCTTTATTTTCTCACTATGCTGCATCACTGACTTTGCATGCCTGGGTTTAGAGCCTGAAGGACTTAAATTATACTTTGCGGGCATAAATTTAACACCAAACTTGATCTTTTTAAGCAAATCAACAAAAATATGCAACAAATGGAAGGGGGGGCTTTTTACTCTACAATGGTAGGGTGAACAAGACCGATGAAGCACCTAGTAGGATGCTAGCCATTTCCAAACTTTACTTACATCATTTTTTTCATGATATGCATGGCTGCCAACATGAAAATAAAAATAGATTTGCCATGTTTTCTCTTTATTGCTAAGTGTAGATTGATGGGCAAAAATATCAAATGTATCCATTTAAAATTCAATCTACAACACAAAGTGTGCAGAATGTGAAGGGGTCTCACTGTAATCCACTGTAATACTCTCAAACTATTTATCTCCATAGCACGTTTCACACAAAAACAAAACCGGAAAGAAAAGAAAAACAAAAGTTAATAGAATTAAATGGCCAGAATGACTGCCAATCTTCACCTGGAGGAGATTCGATCAGCTCAATGGCGTGTGCACGCCTCCTAAAGTGAACATGGAGATGTGTACAAAAAGAAGTCCTGAGGAACAAATCTTACAAAAGAAGATGGGATGCCATTCCGACTATTTTAGAGATGTGTTTGCTTTCATGAGACAGCGGCTGTTTGGTGGGCCTCATTTGGCGAGAGGAATGTTTCAGCTAAACCAGACGAACTGGATGGCTCAGCAATAACAAGAAATAATGGAGAAAGAATGCAAAACACATACGCGCTCTTTCTAGTTTTCATTATTTTTTTGCATTTCAGCAGTCTAATCCGATACAATGTGGTGAACTTTGGGGCCCATCCCGTTTCAACCTTGATGCTTTAACACTGCTATATGAAGTAATGATTGTGTCTAATATGCCTCAATTCTGAACACACTCTCTATATAAAAAGATTGCTCAAAACCATGTGAAGGTGCAGCAATCTGTTAAATTGTATCAGAGACATGTTTTACTTTCCATTTTTTGTGTTCAAGATAAAAAAACGAAAACAAAAATAGGCAAACAGGCGTTACAGCACTGGGCTAGAGAGACATGGAATAAGGTGGCTTTATGACAGCAGCTGGAAGAGCCTGTCTGTGACTAACTCAACATTTCCATATCCATTGTGGTCCAGGCGTCCAGCGATGACCAATAAAGAAAACAAAAGCCACCTTCATTTAAAGCCTCAAAAAAACATCACAAAACAAAACCAATCTTCCCGCAAAATGAAAAAGAAACTGAAAAACATTGCAGGGTATAATCTTCACATTTTAGGTGAATTTGATCTATTTCTGTAAAAGGTCCACAAGGATGAGTCAAAATGATTCATAGTCCACTGATGCCGATAACAGTGAGCCCGGCCAATTTGCACCCACCCAGCAAGTCCCCGTGTAGTCGGAGATGTCAGCATCACTCAGTGCTAAGCAGAGTCTGGAGATCTACAAGTGGCCCTTGAGGACCATTTTTTGTCTTTGTTTTCATTCTTCGGTGCAAACCAGGAGAACAAACGAGAGCCAATTTAAGTCACAAGGATGGATACACTGGAGGTAAAATGAGAGACTGTGCTCACATCTGAAATTCTCCATGACTTCCTGTGTTTAGAACATTTATGAATGGATAAGGATGCGCACTGCACTACCTGTACATTAGGGTCCTTTGCACAAGTAGCCTTATTAGACTCTACCTGATATGGAAAACAACAGCAATGTATTTCTCATCACAAAAGGAATGCCTTAATGGGTTTTAACAGGCCCTGATTTTTGACAGCTCCCCGGCCTTGACTCCCTAAGAAGACAAGAAAAAACTCCCAAATGGAAAGAACAGAAGAAATCTTGGGAAAGGCAATGTAGAGCGAGACCCCCTTCCAGGTAGGTTGAGCACGTAATGGGTGTCAAAAAATAAGGTAAACAGAATACACAAAACAGGACAGCAGTATTCCTCTTCACAGAGCTAGATGGCCAACCTGTCATGGCCACCATAGAAATGCAACACAACAGAACAAAGTAAAAGGCAAAATGCAAGAATAGATAATACCACTCACTAAACCTATTAAACATTAGAACCCATTATTTTGAAGCTTTCATTTTATTATAATAGTGATCTAAATCATGTTAGGGTCAGGTAGGCCAAAGCATATCATATCTTCTTATATAATACACTACCGTGGCTGTCTGTTTGTCTGTCCAGGATTTTAAATCACCTGTAGCTCGCAAACCGTTTGACCTATTGACCTGAAATTTGGTACACATTATACTACGTGACATCTACTGTCCGCTTTCTGGGTGATGATTGACCTCCAAGGTTAGTCCTCTTTTTATTTTTATTTTATTTTATTGTAGAATAAACTCTCGGCTGATCTCATTCCCTACCAGCTTCACCATCACTTCCCCTACCTCTTCATATGTTAAATCATTCTTGAGGCAGATTGAAGACTTAAGTGCCAGCTTAAGTGAAAAATTAAAGAAAACGTACTAAGTAATTGCAACACAAACACTGACTTAATCAGTTTTAACGCGAAAAGATGCAGATGAAAGAAGAGAAGAAGCGGGCCGCTATGGTGGAGAAAAGAAGCGCATCAACCTCTGAGCAAACAAAACCTTACCTTTCAGGTAATTCCTTTCTGCTTTTCAGAGCTTTTGTGCTTGCATAGCCTTTTGCTAAAGTAATTCTTTTATTATATAAAGATTTTGCAAGGCCCTTTTTAATGTCTAGTCGGAGTTTTAACGGTATTTTTCCCCCCTCTAGTGGGCAATTTTTGAGAGTGTTTTGGCACCTGTGTTTTTGAGACTCCCGAGACACGACACCCATGGTATACAGCGATGATCCCAGCACAATGTGCCTTTCAAAGTCAAATTGCACCAACTCAGAAAAGTGAGACAGCTGACCCCAGGCACGGTTCATGGTGTACATGTGGCTATCCACACTCCATGTTAGGGTGAGCGCCAAGGAATTCAGACTTCTTTACTTAAGTATGGTTGCAGTTCTATTAGCTAAAGCTGTTTACAAGAACTTCAATTAGATGACAACTTGTTTAAAAATGTAATAATATGGTAGGGTCCTAGGGTGACATTATTTCCCCCCACTTTATACTCTTTATTATGCAGACCTTAACCAAATACCCCCAAATCCCATGCTCTTACCACACTGTCAGGTCCTGTAGTTTCTCCTTCCTTTTACATCTGTAACCCCGTTCAATTAGACGGAGTACCAGAACAGGCAGGAAAGAAAGTTTTGCATTTATACATCATGTATTACAGATAGTAAGATTTAATCTTCCAGTATTAATAGTGTCATAAACAAAAAGCAAATAGAATGTGGCTTTGCAAACCATACAACCTGATAGTGCTTGATGTGTAGTTTCAGGCAGCGGATCAGCTTGTAGTTACACTCGATTCTCTCTCTGGTAAGCTCATCTCTGATCAGTTCTCCTCAGGTCGTCTTTTGGTCTTCTTTCTTCCTAGCCAGCTCATCGTCTGCATGAAGCCACCGAGAGAGATGGTCTTTTCAGGAGGGAAAGTGGCTGAGATGGAGCATGCCTTTGAAAGCCTCCTCTTGTTGTGGCTCTGCAGCCCCTGACTCACCAATGAAACGGCTCAGGCACATCACCTCCAGTTCACAAATGTAGTCTCAAGCAAACAGGAGAGAAAGGTACTTATCCTCCTTAGCGTTACATTTTTTCTCAAAAAAACATAAAATGCGTTGTATTTTTTGGCTTGAAAAGTTACATTTTTTATTAAATCTCATCTTTCTACTGCAAAACTTGCAAAACACTAAAAGTACAAAGTCAAAAGTGTAATAGTATAATAATGTTACAAATAATAATGATGAATAATAATAATATAATATGAACAGCACACTGCACATGTGCGAGTGACGAGAGCGTCACTTTCGGATTCCCAGAATCAGTTTTACTGACCGCTTCAGTTTCACTGCCTAAAGACAGATTCACTTTGTCAGCACTGCTGATGACAGGAGTCTCTCACAAGATGCCATTATAAGGCTAGGAGAAGACGCATCTACACCGATTACCAGGTAATGCTCAGGTCTAATGCTTATGCAAGACATGCCAATACCATTGCTCGAGTAACGCTTGGCACTAACGCTGTTGGCACTTTTACAGCCAGAGTAAACCTCGGGGTTTTGCGTGAGACGTGTCTATCCAGTTGCCCCAGTGACACTTGGGGCTAACATTTTTAGTACTGTTTTTACAGCTCGAATGACACTTGGGTCTAACGCTAAGGAGGTTAAGTCATAAACTGGTCAAGATGGTGCGCTTCTGATCAATGAAACTCTGAGGATAGCAACAACTGGTTTATCCAGCTTCCTTGCACTTTAAAATTAGATAGTTAAAGAATTGTTTTAACATTTACATTGTTAGCCATTTATAATAAAAGATATAATCAATCTATGTGCTAGATATTCTGCTCCATTACACTGGCTAACCATAGTTTTCAAGTGGGACTGTCGGTTCAGTCCAGTGGCCTGTCAGGCACAACCGTGACTGCTTACTCCAAGTGTCTGTCCAGCCCAAGAGGTGGAATGTCCCCCCAACAGTTTTACTTGTGTGGATCGCCAAGGAAAGAGAGACGGTGGCTTGCAAATATTTACTCAAGCCAGTTAAAATGTAAAGATGTCAGTTTTGGTAAATTCACGTCCTTTGAGTATCTTGCCGTTGTTATCCATGGAGATTCTCACGTTCTAGTATTATCCGTGTATAGACCGCCTAAATTCAACGCGTCTTTTTTTGAGGAATTCTCTGACTTAATGTCAATTTTAATTACGAACTATGACACACTCTTAATAGTCGGCGACTTTAATTTTCATATAGATAATCAATGTGACCAAAAAGTAAAAGAATTTATGAACCTCCAGGACTCTTTTGATTTGAAACAGCTTGTTAATCAGCCTACACATAAAGCAGGTCATACATTAGACTTAGGACTAAAAGTTGATATAAAGCAGGTCATTGATATTGGTCTATCAGACCATTTTCTTCTACTTTTTAATATAGAAATAATGATAGAAAACACTCATGAGAAGCATATTGTTAAAAAACGCTTCTTTGACTCATCAGCAGCTTTAAAACTTACAAACATTCTAACCAATCAGTCCGTTTATACTGCCAACTATAATAGCGAGGAGAATGTAAATAGTAAGGTGGAAAGATTTAATACTAAGGTAAGAGCTGCTGTTGACATAGTTGCACCTGAAAAGACAGTTAAAAAATCTTCTAGCATTGTTATACCATGGAAGACCCAAAGAGTGTCTGATTTAAAGAGAACAAGCCGTAGAGCTGAGCGTAAATGGAGGAAGACTAAACTAACTATCCACTATGAAATATTAAAAGTTAAAATAACAGAATATAATAACACAGTCCATCTTGAGAGGCGCTGTTATTTCTCTAAGATTATAAATAACAATGCTAGTTATCCCAGAGTCTTATTCTCGACGATTGATTGTTTGCTAAACCCAAGTAACTCAAAGGAATGCCTCCTAAGTACTTCCAGTAAAACCTGTGAGGCTATTGCTGTATTTTTCAATAAAAAAATTAATGATATTATAAATAACATAGTATATCTCCCCAACACTAAGGATCCTCCTAAACCCCAGCTTTCCGTTATAAACAAATTAAACTCTTTCACTAGGATAGATTTACCTGATTTACATAAAATAATTTCTCAACTGAAACCCTCCACCTGCGTCCTTGACCCAATACCAACAAATTTTTTCAAAGAAGTATCGGGCGTGCTAATTGATAATATTCTTGACATAGTAAATTTGTCATTAGATACGTGGGTCTTCCCAGACTGTCTATAAGACTGCGGTAGTTAAACCCCTACTTAAGAAAAATAATCTCGACCCCTCGGCTGTTGAAAATTTTAGACCCATCTCTAACCTACCTTTCTTGAGTAAAATTCTGGAGAAGGCAGTCATTATGCAGTTAAATGAGCACCTTAATAAACATGCTATTCTTGATAGATTTCAGTCAGGTTTAAGAACAAATCATAGCACAGAAACTGCACTCGTTAAAGTAGTAAATGATTTGCGGGTAAATGCAGACAGAAGCCATTTATCTGTTCTCATCCTCTTAGATCTGAGTGCCGCATTTGACACCATTGATCATAATATTCTTAGAAATCGCCTTAGTCAATGGGTGGGCCTCTCTGGCAGTGTCTTAAATTTGTTTGAATCCTACCTGGCAGGGAGCAAATTCTTTGTTAGTTGTGGTAATTACAACTCAAGGACACATGACATCCAATATGGTGTTCCACAAGGCTCTATCCTGGGTCCGCTGCTCTTCTCAATCTACATGCTTCCGTTAGGTCAGATTATCTCAGGGCACAACGTGAGCTACCACAGCTATGCTGATGACACACAGCTGTATTTATCAATAGCACCTGATGACCCCGATTCTATTGATTCACTAACACAATGTCTAACTTGTATCTAAGAATGGATGAATAGTAACTTTCTCAAGTTAAATAAAGAAAAAACTGAAATCTTAGTGATTGGCAATAATGGATACAATGAGGCTATTACAAATAAACTGGATACATTAGGATTAAAAGTCAAGACAGAGGTAAAAAGCTTAGGGGTAACTGCTGACTGTAATCTAAATTTTAAATCGCATTTTAATCAGATCACTAGGACAGCATTTTTTCACTTAAGAAACATAGCAAAAGTTAGACCTCTTATATCACTGAAAGATGCTGAGAAATTAGTTCACGCGTTTGTTTTCAGTCGACTAGATTACTGTAACGCACTCCTCTCAGGAATACCCAAAAAAGACATAAATCGTTTGCAACTAGTGCAGAATGCAGCTGCTAGAATCCTAACCAGGAAAAGAAAATCCGAACACATTTCTCCAGTTTTGATGTCACTACACTGGTTACCTGTGTCATTCAGGATTGACTTTAAAATTCTGCTTATGGTTTATAAAGCCTTAAATAATCTCGCCCCATCTTATATATTGGAATGTCTGACATCTTATATTCCAAATCGCAACCTCAGATCCTCAAATGAGTGTCTCCTTAGAATTCCAAGAGCAAAACTTAAAAGAAGTGGTGAGGCGGCCTTCTGCTGTTATGCACCTAAAATCTGGAATAGCCTACCAATAGGAATTCGCCAGGCTGATACAGTGGAGCTCTTTAAAAACTGCTGAAAATTATTTTAACATGGCCTTCTCATAACTTCACTGTAATTTAAATCCTGATACTCTGTATATCCAATTCATTATAATAACTATTCATGGTGGCTCTAAAATCTGTACTAACCCCTACTCTCTCTTCTGTTTCCTTGCGCCACCACCATCTACTCAAAGCACCGTGATGTTCCAACAATGACGGATGGATTAAAAGCCAGAAGTCTGTATGACCATCAGCATCAAGTGACTCCGTGAGAACCCTAACTACAAAGAGGACTATTTCATTTATGTTAGGTAGAATGCCCAGAGGGGACTGGGCGGTCTCGTGGCCTGGAACCCCTACAGATTTTATTTTTTTCTCCAGCTTTCTGTAGTTTTTTTTTTTGTTTTTTCTGTCCACCCTGGCCATCAGACCTGACTCCTTTTCTATGTTAACTAATGTTGTCTTATTTGAATTTCTTATTTTTTCTTTTATTTTTCTTTTCTTCATTATGTAAAGCACTTTGAGCTACTTTTTGTATGAAAATGTGCTATATAAATAAATTTTGTTGTTGTTGTTATCAGCTCCTGTCCAGCCAAGGCACCCTCAAGTGAAGTTATAATACGGGGAACAACATCTGAAAGTTTTCTGAAGTAAAATGAGGGTGTTCACACCCACAACCTTGTGTGACTCCACTTCTATTTCAATGCACACACCTCCAATTGAGTGGCTTCCCTGTCTTTTCATATCACTTCAGGTCTTGTGTGGGTTGTGTTTTTCATAGTTGATTGCGGCAGAAGCCCTTACTTGAACCCAACATCCTTCGCTCCTCCATGTCAACACTTAAGCACTTGCAGCTGAGAGGAGAAACGCAGACAATTGAATGGGACAGGAAAGAGCCTTGTCCTTATGGTCTGAATGGCAAATGGATGCTGAGAAATACTTCAGTAAGTGCTTAAACTGCTGTAAGTAAAAGGGTATCACTGAGATGTTTCGCAAGCCTTCTGGATTCCCAGAAGCTGGGTTTATTTTGTTTTTCATACTCCTCACAAAGTATGCTTTCACCTACTCTTTAGAATCGTACTATTTCTAATGTCGATGAAATTCTTGGTATTGTGCTCTATGGGGAAGCAAACAAGATGATTATTCAGTGTCACTGGCGTGCATCTCGCCTCAGGCTGATTGTGGCTGCAGGGCAATGCTAGCGAGTCATTAAGAATGGAATCCGCAAAGGAATAATCACACATGGACCAGGGTGCCTATTTAAGAGCAAGTAAGGGTCCCCCAGGTACCCCCACAAGGGTGTTACTGCTAGGATGGGCTAGATCACAGATCTCAAACTCCAGTCCTGCAGGGCCACAGTGGCTTCAGGTTTTCATTCTAACCCTTTTCTTAATTAGTGCCTGTTTTTGTGCTAATTAACTTCTTTTAAATTAATTTTAATTGACTTGTTTTTTAAGATTTGTTCCACGGAATGTCTTCATCGTTCCTCTGAATTGCTTTATTTCTTTCCTTAAACAGAAATGAAATGTGAAGTGAGTGAGCCAACAGAAGACCAACTAAGTCAGGGCCTCAAACTCCAACCAATTTCACTCCAAGCAGTTGCTTAATTAGGCGCCGAGTCTTGTCGTTAATTAAACCCGCTCTTTAACTCCATGGCTTGCTGCTGCTCTCATTGTGCAATAGCAGACATTTCTGAAATTGTTGATTTTTTTCTTTACTTTTCTAAGAGCGCAGTTCAAATGATTCAGGAGACAGAGCAATTCAACATTCCTGAGACCTTCACCCTTTTTATTTTCAGGTATTGTTTGATAGTCACAGTTAGCTCATCATATTTTGGTTCATTTTGTATCACATTATTGTTTGGCTGCTAATCAAGGGAAAAGAAACAATTAGGGTCTGAGACTTCAAAAGCAAGTTAATTAAAATTCATTCAAAAGAAGTTAACTACCGTATATACTGTACTCACGTTTAAGTTCCCCGCGGATAAGTCAGGGCTTGAGTTTACCGTATAATTTCCGGTATTTTATAATGTCGATTGTATAAGTCGAATGCAGAAAACTCATGCTATTGATCCAAGAGATTACGATATGCTAACACCCACCTAAGAGAGTAACCACGGAGCACACGGCCTTTTTTTTTATATGTATTGTGCCTACATGGCCACACAGTAATACCCGAACTATTCCAAAGTGACGTTTGTACTGATTTGTGTTTTTTGTATCTCACACTTTCATATACCTTTATCGCAGGGGTGTCGAACTCCAGTCCTGGAGGGCCGCAATGGCTGCAGGTTTTCATTCTAACCATCTTCTTAATTAGTGACCAATTTTTTCTGCTAATTACTTCTTTTAATTAACTTGACTCAGGCCCTTTAGTTGTTTCTTTTTCCTTAATTAGCAGCCAAACAATAATGAGACACAAAACAAGCCGCCACATCACACAATATCTGAAAATAAAGAAAGGTGATGGTCTCAGTAAGGTTGATCTCTCAACTCACCAAAAAACTTTGACGATGTTCTTATAAAAAACAGAAAATCAACAGTTTCGGAAAAATCTGCTGTTGCAGAACGAGAGCAGCAACAAGCCGTGGAATTAAATAACGGGTTTAATTAACAGCAAGCATCGGCTTCTCATTAAGAAACTGGTTGGAATTTGAAGCCCCAGTTTAAGCTGGTCATCTGTTGGCTCGTTTCACATCTCATTTCTGTTTGGCTGTCATTTAATGATGAAACAAATCAATTCAGAGGACTGAATCATTCTAACATGGCTGTTAAAATAAAGGGGAAAAAGGTGAGTTAGCAGTGAAAACTGGTCACTGATTAGGGAAAGAGTTAGAATGAAAACCTGCAGCCACTGCGGCCCTCCAGGCCTGGAGTTTGACACCTGTGCTTTATCGCAAGAGCATCCCTTATCTACGATGGATCGTTCGATCAGAAGAAAATGTGAAGCTGGTTTTAAATTAAAAGCCATTGAAGTGGCAAAAGAAATTGGTAACTGTGCTGCTGCAACAAAATTCGATGTGTCTGAGAAACTGATGTGAGATTGGAGGAGGCAAGAAGATGTAAAAAAAAAACTTTAAGTGCCGTATAATTGAACGGGCATAGAAGTTGGGGTCTGATTTTATGATCGATTTTTCGGGTTTCAAGACCCGACTTATACATGAGTATATACGGTAGCAGCAAAAACAGGTCACTAATTAAGAAAAGGGTTAGAATGAAAACCTGTAGCCACTGTGGCCCTCCAGCACTGGAGACTGAGATCCCTGGGCTAGATGTTCATTCCAGCCAGTTTGTTAGGCACCTCATGGCTGTGTATTATGCTATATAAAATAGACTTGAATTGATGTATAACACAACAATGGACTAGCGTCCTATCCAGGGTTGTTTCTTGCTTCGCGTTCAGTGCTACCCTGAATTACACTTAGCAAGTCTGATAATGTCTGATAGTGTTTTATATCACACTTTACAAGTGCAGAACTATAGCTCAAGGATTTGCATCCGTTCATTCATCTTCCAACTGGCTTACGTAGTTCATGGTCACTGCAGCTGCCGCCTGCATCAGAAGCACCGAATGCAAAGGAGGATCCAGCTCTGGATGGGACGCCCATATATTGAATGGCCTTCTTATGCACATACCCACTCTCACTTCTACTGCGCCAATTAATGGTGGAAGTCCCCAATGAGCAGCTGCCAAATAAAATTAAAAGAGATCTGTGCAAAGCAACATATGGCAGTGGTCTCCATTAAAGACATTTATGATTGAGGGTAAATACATAATGAAATGTGCAATGTGAAAAGCATTATATCAGACCAAGGTGGATCATTTCATAAAATGCTTTGTAAGTGTGTTCACTGTGAAAGGTGCTATTATAAAACTAGGGAGATGATTCACTTTGAAAAGCATTATAACCCTCCAACATACTCAGATGCCTGATATAACTCCCATATTCTGAACTCAGGCTTCAAAATGAATGGATGGATATTTTGTAATGGTTAATTTAAGGTGGAGATGTTTGATGAAGACAAATGAAAATAAAAGCTGCTTCCTCTGTCAAGAAGCCTGGGCTTCCGGCACAAGGGCTTGAACGTTCCTGGTGTCCTGCCTGTTGACGTGGCTCCCTCATATAAGCCTTAAACATTTATTGTAACAGAATTTGGATCTGGCCTTCCGGTCAGGGCCTCATGTAGCTCTCTGCCTTGGACAGCTCTCACTCCTGGCTGTACTGTGGAGGATCTTGAGATGTTCACCCACTCTGCCTTCTGACACCCATCTGTCCAAGCTGTCATCAGACGCCTTTGCTTTGGCAGCTATCTTGGCCACAGGACTTTCATACCAAACTGGAGGCTAACTGGCCCGCCAACCTGAGCTCAGTGAGTCAAGGAAGTGTGATGGCACTAAATCTGGAAAAAAATCAAGCTGCCATTCCATGAGTCTCCTGATAAAGAATCTTGCAGTATGACACCGCTTTGTGAGGCACTGGTGACACTTATTGCTCTCTGTCTTGTTTTCTGCTCCATTTCTTATCTTTTGTTAGCTCGTTTTTCTTGGTTAGGGTCTGTCAAAGTTCTCGCCCTGAGGTTTGTTTTTTTGTCTTTTTTTTAAAAAGGGCTTTCTTTGTGTTTTATATTTCTGTTAGTTGCTTAGTAATTGATGTATTGTTAATTTAAATAATGGATTAGTTGTTACGTTGCACAAAACAGCAGATTAAGCATTTGTTGTGTGGAACTGCTATGGCTTTTTAAGAAGTACCTTGGAGCTACAAGGAGCATCTGCTGCCATTGCTCGCCACGGTGGCATTAGCTTTAGTTTTTGTTCTTTTGTGCAAGTTTGTCTTTTCATTTCATTCGAGTTCTGTGATTTATTTTGTTCTCCTTTCATTTATAATTGTTGCTAAATTTTTCTTCAACTTTGATCATTTTCCTTAAAACCTCTTTAAGTCTTTCCTAGATTTTTTGAAGGCTACTCTTTTTGGATTCAGTTTCATTTTGTTTTAAGACTTGCTATTTTTTTAATGTTACTTTGTGACTCCATTTTGTAAGCTCACCTTTGTGATTCAGGCCTTCATCTCCATGCTTCTCTCACCAGAAGCCACACTATGTGACAGAATTGATGTGACATTTTTTAATCCGGTGTCCCGTTACCTCTCAATCATCTAAGTTCAGAGGTATTTTTGCATGTTTTTTGTTTTGGTTTTTCTTCCGATTTGGGTTTTGAAACCTTTCAGAATTCATTTCTGCTCTTTAAATGTCTTCCTAATTCATAGCTTACTTGTGTAGCATGATGCGTTACATCACTGACACAACCATGCAAAGGTCAGTCCTGAGAATTTATGGGCTACCTGACTGAAAACAAAATGCTGTTTGTTTGTATTCTGTCTATGCTGGTGAACAGCTAATTGATTTTTAGTTTTTTAGGCGCTTCAGATAATGAAACATTACAGAGTGTTGACCTAAATCGGTAACCAGAAATCCATCCTCATTACCTCCTCGTCAAAACAAAAATGGCAATTCCAAACTCAAAATGACTATTGCAAGTTTCCAAACTAACCAGAGAATTTTACAAATCACGTACTCTGTGATCAGAGTTTTTATTTTTAATCTAGTCATGGATGAAGAGAGATCTGTCGTTGCCAATTTTTGCCCATCAATCTACACTCGATAACCCATACGTGTTTTCCGAAAAGTTTGCAAAGTTATTAAAAATTCAAAACTGAAATCTCTCAGTCATATAAGTATTCAGACCCTTCTTTCTTGTAGCCCATTTTGCAGCAGTTATAGCTTTAAGCCTTCTCGAGTTTATCCCATTCCTCCTGGTAGATCCTCTCGGGCTCCCTTTGATTGAATGGGAAGCCTCTGTAAACCGCCATGTTCAGGTCTCTCCATGGATGTTCTGTGGGGTTTATGTGTGAGCTTTGGCCTGAACACTCGAGGGCAGTCAGAGGTCTGTCCTAAAGGCACTCCAGCATTGTCTTGGCTATATACTTCAGGTCACTGACCTACTGAAAGGTGAACCATTCAGCCCCAGTCTGAGGTCACATGCAATCTGGACCTCTCTGTATTTGGCAGCATTCATATTTTCTCAAATTCTCACCAGTCTTGCTTTTCCTGCCACTGAAATATGCCCTTATAATGTGATGCTGCCACCACCATGCTTCATCTTAGGGATGGTTATTAGCCAGATGGTAAGAAGTGCCTGGTCTTTGCCAGACATTCTGCTTGGAGTTCTGCCCAAAGAGTTCAATTTTTGTCTCATCAGACCAGAGATTCTTTTCCCTCAGGCTGTCATAGTCCTTTAAATGCTTTTTACTCGAGAATGGCTTCTGTCTAGCCACTCAACCATAAACACCTGATTGATGGTCATCTTTGTGACAAGTCCTCCCATCTCAGCAGAGGACCTCTAAAGCTCTGTTAGAGTGACCATTGGGCTCTTGGTCACTGTAGTAAAAGGTTTGAAGTACGCTAATGTAATCTGTGAAGTTTATTCCAAAGTTGAAGCCACACACACACGAATTGATAGGGTGAAACTGGATGGACTATAACATGTGAAAATTAGGCAGGCTAGTTGCTCTATTTGTTGATGTAGCTAGCCCCCAGTCTGCTATTTAATGGCAGGGATTTTTGGTTGATTAAAGCAGGCCTGAACCATTACTTTCAGGCAGAGGCCATGATTGACAGAACAAGTGTAAAAGGTGCTACATTGGTCTGAGAAGCATATCTGGCAAATCTCATAAAAACTCGAGTTCATAAAATGTGGAGAAGCCACAGAGTTGCCAAAAGCTGTCTCCATGCCTCTGAACACCCTGCCGGACCAGGCTTGTATAGCTCTCAGCATTCCCAATTGAAGAACTGAATGACGACTGTATGTTCCATTGGCTTCATTCTGGCCTGGACATGTGTATAAATAATTAAGCATTGTATTTTGTGGGTGAAAGCTACAGTTTGAAGCAAGTTAAATACATATATCTCTTTTTTGTACCACATTGCTCTCGTCTGATTATTTCTGCCATGGTTACTAAAGGGATGTGTATGGCTCAAGTCTGTTCTACATCAATGAAGAACACAATCCCAGGGAGCAAGCACCCCCTGCTGGATGCATTGACCTTCGTTTAGTTTACCCTGGCTGGCCAACTCTAGGAAGTGTCGTTCCATTTCTGTTCTGTTTCACAATCATTGAGGCCACTGTGCTTCTGGGGACCCTGAACGCTTCAGAAAAGGTTAGATTCTCTTGCCTTGATCTGTGCTTCTCCATGTTTTTGATTATGGAGTTTTACAGAGAGTCCCTTGGACATCATGGCTTGGGTTTTGTTCTGGCATGCAGAGTGAATTGTGGGATCTCATGAACACAGGTGTGTGCCTTTCTAAACTGTCCAATCAGATCCGTTTTCCAGAGGTGGACACCAATCACGTTCTAGTCACATCTCAAGGAAAATTAAAGCAAACAACAAACCAATGACCACACTATGGAGTGCCACAGCATAAAACTGAATACTTTGTATAAATGAGAGATTTCAGTTTTTAATTTTAATAAATTTATAAACCTTTCTGAAAAAATGTTTTCACTTGGGTCGTTTTGGGTTACTGAGTGTAGAATGATGGACAAAAGTGAAAAAATGATCCATTTAAAATTAAATTTACAACACAATAAAGTGCACAGAAAGTGGAGGGGTCCGAATACTTTTTGAATTCATTGTAAATCAGGAAATTTAAGCCATGTGGCCCACCTGATCTAAAATAAACTTAGCCGTTCTTGTGGCTAAAAATGGTGTCAACAAGCTTGTTGCCGGCGAGTAATTTTTCAGATCCCTGCCTTTTCTGTTTCACATCCTCACACAGAGTGATTGACCACAAACCTGGGGCTTCCAAGTCAGTAAGAGATTGTTCCCCTTAGCTCAACTACTTCAGCTACTGTTTACTAACTTAGAGGGCCGAGATTGTATGATGGCGTGAAACAGAGAGAGAATGGGGCCCTGAGCGATTTCTTGCTAACATATTCATTTCTTGACAAAGCCTAAGAGATTATGTGCTACCTGTTCAAATGGTGGTTAAGAATTTAAAACCAGAAAGGTCCTAAAGTTGGTCAGATAGCTTGAAGGAAGAAGTCATTTTGTTCCTACCATGGATTATATTTAGACAAGAAAGATGTTTAAATCTTGAGGTCCTTTCAAGTCCTTCCAGTTCAAAAATGGAGAAGAAAGTTTAAACTAGGAGGTCCTCAAAGTTCACAAGGTGGGCTAATTCGATGGTGTTTCTTCTTTAGACAGTTTCACAATGTTTAAATCACAACATCCACTCTGGTTGAAAGAGGACCCAGAAAATTACACTAATAAGTTAAATCTATACTGAAGTGGTATAAAAGGTTTAAATTAAGGGGGTACAAACTTGTTTTAAAGTAGGTCAAGAGGTATAAACTAGGAGGTCTTACCAGTCAAAAAGACTGTCATGATGCAGAAATTAGGAAGCCCTCATAGATCTTAAAGCAGACCAAGAGGTTTAGGCAAAGAAGTCCAGTTAGTCCTAAAGTGGGACAAGAACCTTTCACCCTTGATGCTCACCCAGTGTTGTGCTAGTGACGAGTGTCCAAAGAGGACCTGCTGGACCACGGCATAGGCATAGGCTGAGTCCTTCAGCTTTTTTTGGTTGACCTCCCTGAATTATCTTCTGCGAGAACACCATTAACCGAACACGGAGATGCACGTGCATTCGTGTCAATGTCTAAAACTCAGAAAGGGAGCTGCCAAAACTTGTAAGTCAAAATAAGAATCAGCAGGAGTTGTTAACTAAAATATATGGTATCAACCAAACTGAGATGCTAAAACTGTACAGAAACTCGAAAAATGGGCCAGAAGACCTAACATATTGAGAGTGCAAAGACTGAAATTGTTTGAGGGGTGAATCTATAATCTCGGACACTTCACCTAATGCCATTTTTTAATTTTAAACAAAAACATCCATGACATGGCTCACTGTGTCTTCACCAAGAAGCTACAAAATCGTGACGTGATGTACTTAAAGCTAAACGATTAAAAAGTATTTACACTGGTGTGTTACTATATTATTAATGCACAGTACACATATCTTAATATTTCTTAATGTTAATATCCACAAAAGGGCAACATTAAAAATGTAGTTAAAACAAAAAAACATTTTTAACAAGTTGGCCTGATTCAAAACACCCAATTATCAAGAGTTACAAGACATCCAAACCAGAAGGTCTAAAACTGTTCAATAATTTCAAGATGGATGACTTTCCAGTTCAAGCCACTTGGTATTCTCTGTTTAAAACGTACTTAAGGAGTGTAAACCGAGAAATCGTCTCAGCCCTAAAGTGGCCTGAGTTTAAACTGGGGAGGGTCTTTTTAGTTATAAAGAGCAAGGATATGTTTAAACTATAAGGGTCAGAGATTTAAACTTGGTGGTCTTCCCAGTTTATCCACTGCTCTTAGCCTGCAATGTTATAAAGGTGTAAATCCAGGGAATGAGTGTGCGCAGTGATGTCTAAACAGGAATTCCAAGACCATCGGCCAAAGACAACTTGGTACCCGAGTGAGCTGACTTGAACTGAATCTCTACAATCTCCATTTTTGATGTCTGATAGATAGATAGATAGATAGATAGATAGATAGATAGATAGATAGATAGATAGATAGATAGATAGATAGATAGATAGATAGATAGAGTGCATCCAGAAAGTATTCACAGCGCATCACTTTTTCCACATTTTATGTTACAGCCTTATTCCAAAATGGATTAAATTCATTTTTTTCCTCAGAATTCTACACACAACACCCCATAATGACAACATGAAAAAAGTTTACTTGAGATTTTTGCAAATTTATTAAAAATAAAAAAACTGAGAAATCACATGTACATAAGTATTCACAGCCTTTGCTCAATACTTTGTCGATGCACCTTTGGCAGCAATTACAGCCTCAAGTCTTTTTGAATATGATGCCACAAGCTTGGCACACCTATCCTTGGCCAGTTTCGCCCATTCCTCTTTGCAGCACCTCTCAAGCTCCATCAGGTTGGATGGGAAGCGTCGGTGCGCAGCCATTTTAAGATCTCTCCAGAGATGTTCGATCGGATTCAAGTCTGGGCTCTGGCTGGGCCACTCAAGGACATTCACAGAGTTGTCCTGAAGGCACTCCTTTGATATCTTGGCTGTGTGCTTAGGGTCGTTGTCCTGCTGAAAGATGAACCGTCGCCCCAGTCTGAGGTCAAGAGCGCTCTGGAGCAGGTTTTCATCCAGGATGCCTCTGTACATTGCTGCAGTCATCTTTCCCTTTATCCTGACTAGTCTCCCAGTTCCTGCCGCTGAAAAACATCCCCACAGCATGATGCTGCCACCACCATGCTTCACTGTAGGGATGGTATTGGCCTGGTGATGAGCAGTGCCAGGTTTCCTCCAAACGTGACGCCTGGCATTCACACCAAGGAGTTCAATCTTTGTCTCATCAGACCAGAGAATTTTCTTTCTCATGGTCTGAGAGTCCTTCAGGTGCCTTTTGGCAAACTCCAGGTGTGCTGCCATGTGCCTTTTACTAAGGAGTGGCTTCCATCTGGCCACTCTACCATACAGGCCTCATTGGTGGATTGCTGCAGAGATGGTTGTCCTTCTGGAAGTTTCTCCTCTCTCCACAGAGGACCTCTGGAGCTCTGACAGAGTGACCATCGGGTTCTTGGTCACCTCCCTGACTAAGGCCCTTCTCCCCCGATCGCTCAGTTTAGATGGCCGGCCAGCTCTAGGTGGAGTCCTGGTGGTTTCAAACTTCTTCCACTTATGGATGATGCAGGCCACTGTGCTCATTGGGACCTTCAAAGCAGCAGAAATTTTTCTGTAACCTTCCCCAGATTTGTGCCTCGAGACAATCCTGTCTTGGAGGTCTACAGACAATTCCTTTGACTTCATGCTTGGTTTGTGCTCTGACATGAACTGTCAACTGTGGGACCTTATATAGACAGGTGTGTGCCTTTCCAAATCATGTCCAATCAACTGAATTTACCACAGGTGGACTCCAATTATGCTGCAGAAACATCTCAAGGATGATCAGGGGAAACAGGATGCACCTGAGCTCAATTTTGAGCTTCATGGCAAAGGCTGTGAATACTTATGTACATGCGCTTTCTCAATGTTTTCATTTTTAATAAATTTGCAAAAATCTCAAGTAAACTTTTTTCACGTTGTCATTATGGGGTGTTGTGTGCAGAATTCTGAGGAAAAAAATGAATTTAATCCATTTTGGAATAAGGCTGTAACATAACAAAATGTGAAAAAAGTGATGCGCTGTGAATACTTTCCGGATGCACTGTAGATAGATAGATAGATAGATAGATAGATAGATAGATAGATGGATAGATAGATAGATAGATAGATAGATAGATAGATAGATAGATAGATAGATAGATAGATAGATAGATAGATAGATAGATAGATCTTTATTTGACTTAGGGGGAAATTTGGCTTTTTATAGAAACTCTTTCTTTAAAGAAATAAATAATTATATACACACACACACAATTTAGTCACACATAACACACATAAGAATGACTTAAAAGGAAGAAAATTAAAAACAAACAACAAAAATTCTGATTTGGCAGTTTCAGTCCCAGTGGGGTGTTATGCAGGTGTATTGCTGTTGGTATAAAGGAGACCCCGTAGTGTTTTCTTGACTCACTTAAGATGAATAATTCATTGGCTGAAAGTCCTCAGTGTGTCTCAGAGAGGATGTGTAGCATTGTTCATAATGGCACTCAGTTTTGTCTTCATTCTCTCCTCCTCTACTACCTCCAGCATGTCTAAAGTACATCCCATAACTGATCCTGCCCTTTTACTGAACTTGTTAATTTGGTGGGCCTCTCTTTAGTGATGTTACCAGCCCAGCACACCACAGCATAGAAAATCCCACTGGCCATCAGAGAGTTATAGAAGATGTGAAGGATGTCACTTCCCACATTAATGGAGCACAGTGTCCTGATGAATAAGAGCCTGCTCTGCCCTTTCTTCTATAGTTCCCCTGTGTTTTGAGAGCAGTCCAACCTGTCATTAATGTGGACCCCGAAGTACTTGTAGTAGTGGACCACCTCTACATCCACTACTTGAATAGTGACCGGTCATAGGAGCCCTTCAGTGCGGTGAAAGTCAATAACCACTTCCTTGGTTTTGCAGATGTTAAGTTGAACACAATTCTCCATGTACTCCACCTGATTCCTCTCCTTTGTCTCATCCCCTTATCAATACACCCTATCAGTGCAGAATCATCTGAGAATTTCTGTAAGTGACATGACCTGGTGTTATATTTATAGTCTGAGGTGTAAGAGTAAAGAATAAAGGAGATGTGACTGTTCCTTGTGGTGCTCCAGTGTTGCTCACAGAGAGACACAAACCTTGAGTCACACGAACAGTGGTCTGCCCAACAGATAGTCCATTATCAGGACACCACAGGGTCACTCACCTGCATACCTCTGAGTTTACCCCTAAACAGGGATGGCTGGATAGTATTGAAGGTGCTGGAGAAATCAAAAACCTAATCCTCACAGTGCTGCCAACTTTGTCCAGGTGAGAATAAGCCTTGTGGAGCAGACAGATAGTTGCATCCTCCACTCCAGTCTTTGTCTGATAGGCAAACTGCAGTGGGTCCAGGTGGTCTACCACAAGACGACTCATAGAGTCCAGTTATGTAGTCTGTTATGCATGGATAAAATCCTTCACAATTAAATACATCCCTCAGGCTGTTTTTTTATCTTTTTGTTTAGGTTTTTGGATGAAGAGTGAAAACCCTCATTTTTCCGATTAGTATTTTGGTTAATACACACATACACTTGTACATACTGTATGTATACGGCCTTCTCAAACTTGCTTAATCCCATGCAGGGTCACAGGACACCAGGCTGTAAAAGGACGTGGGTAGGGTGCCAGGGCACACACACACCCTCAGTCACACTTGTACAATTTCAAATGACCGCTTACCTTAACACACATCTTTTGGGAGAAAAACTGGAGTAATTGGAGAAAAATCCAAGGAGACATTGAGAGAACATACAAACTCCACACAGACAGCATCCAGAAGATCTAAGGGACACAGGATCAGCGAGGCAGCAGTGTTAACCACTGTGCCACACATTTTGATTCATTACTAACAAAAAAAAATCTAGTTATTATTAATCGAATCATTTCCGTCTCTTTTGATAACACAACTCAGATCTATAGACATGCCTGCCTTCACCGCAGCCTGGGATGCGTGATCTAATGCGACCCTGAAATTAACGCAGGAAGTGGAGATTAGGCGACTGCACAGCCACATTCATGGTAGGCAAACTCTGCCATGTAAATGAGGTGTAAATTAACCAAAGCTTTCCAGTCAGCACACGGCCATAAGCTGACTTCTCCTGTGAGGTCAAGGGCTAAGCTGGCAATCGGAAAAGAATAAAGCTAATAGCCTGGAGGTTTCAAAGATTTAATCATGTTTATGCTATTTTCAATTTCTAAATTAAATATATTCAACAAAATAAAAAAAAAAATAGTCAATAAATGTGTTTATCACCTCTTTCAATAATTTGGAAAATAAATCACAAATAACAAGGAGAAAACATTAAATACTTTTCGAATGAAATTTGATTTAAATTACATTTTGAAAAAAATCCATACTGTGTTTACATACTGTACATTTACATATACATATACACAGCCCTCACTCCAGACTAAAATGGCAATGGGGGTTTCTGAAAAAATATCGGGAGGACGTGGTGTCATATGATATTTGATATACACATGACATCTGGGTGGGCTTAGCCTGGCTAAATAACCCCCTGGAGCCTGGCCTGCATATATACATTGTCACATATGTGTGAATATGGGACAACTTCAGGGCTGTTTGCTGTCAACCTTCCACCACTTGTTAGGGGCTGGCGCTGTCATTCAGTGCATTTCTTCTTTCTTGCCCTCAGAACAGAAGGCCGATGGCACAAGGAGCCCTGGCGTCACTTCTGCTTCTGCTTTTGAACCTACCTCTTCCTCGTAAAATAACATGAAAGCTATGCCACTATCAGAAGAAGTCCGTCTGAGAAAACACACATTGCAGCCCTAGCTGCCACTTTTTCATTACTTTGTCATTTTTATTGCTTTTATTGCTTACTTTCTTACAATATACACTCACCAGCCTCTTTATTAGGTACACCTTCCTGGTATCGGGTTGGACCCCCTTTTGCCTTCAGAACTGCCGCAGTTCTTCATGGCATAGATTCAACAAGGCACTGGAAACAGTCCTCAGGGATTTAGGTCCATATTGACATGTTCCTCCCTGTGTGGATAGCGCTTTGAGTACTGAGAAAAGTGCTATATAAATGTAATGAATTATTATTATTATTATTATTATTATGACAGCGTCATGCAGTTGCTGCAGATTTGTCACCTGCACATCCATGATGTGAATGTTCCAAAGGTGCTCTATTGGATTGAGATCTGGTGACTATGGAGGCCATTTGAGTACAATGAACTCATTGTCATGTTCAAGAAACCAGTTTGAGATGATCTGAGCTTTGTGACATGGCTCGGTATTCTGCTGGAAGATGAGTACACTGCTGTCATAAAGGGATGGACATGATCAGCAACAATACTCAGGTAGGCTGTGGCATTTAAATGATACTTAAATGGTACTAAGGGGCCCAAAGTGTGCCAAGAAAATATCCCCCACATCGTTATACCACCACCACCAGCCTGAACCATTGATACAAGGCAGGATGGATCCATTCTTTCATGTTGTTGACACCAAATTCTGATCCTACCATCTCAATATCTCAGCAGGCATCAAGACTCATCAGACCAGGCAATGTTTTTCCAATCTTCAATTGTCCAATTTTGGTGAGCCCTTACTAATTGTAGCCTCAGTTGCCTGTTCTTAGTGGACAAGAGTGGCACCCAGTATGGTCTCCCGCTGCTGTAGCCCATCTGCTTCAAGGTTCAACGTGTTGTGCGTTCAGAGATGCTCTTCAGCATGCCTCAGTTACAACAAGTGGTTATTTGACTTACTATTGCCTTTCTATCAGCTCAAACCAGTCTGGTCATTCTCCTCTGACATCTGGCATCAATAAGGCATTTTCGCCCAGAGAACTGCAGCTCAGTGGATATTTTCCCTTTTTCAGACCATTCTCTGTAAACCCTAGAGATGATTGTGCGTGAAAATCCCAGTATATCAGCAGTTTGTGAAGTAATCAGACCACACTGTCTGACACCAACAACCAAGTCATGTTCAAAGTCACTCCATCTTTTAGTCCCCATTCTGATGCTCGGTTTGAACTTCAGCTGGTCACCTTGATGACGTCTACATGATGAAATGCATTGAGTCCCTGCCATGTGATTAGATATTTGCATTAACAAGAAGTTGAACAGGTGTATCTAACAAAGTGGCCGGTGAGTGTTTTACATATTTTAAGCTGAGAGAAAATTCTTCATGCTGAAAAAGCATAGGGGTACCCAGGGACATGCATTCAGGGGAGTCATCATGAAAAGTAAAAAAAAAAAAACTACTAATGATAACATAAAATAAATTTGTCCACTGGTCTGTGCTATAAATTGGTTTTCTGTATGATTTTTATAGTCAAAATCTCTGAATTGGTGCATTTCATGTTCAAATACAGAGGAGAAAAGTGAGGTGCAGCAGCAACGAGCCTCACCTCACCTCGGACTGCGCTCTCCCTCACACGCTGGGTTGATGCATGCGATTGGTGCGTGCCTGCTGCTGTCTTTCTGTATGTCGCCAATATGTTTGCAGACACGTTTATTATACACCCTGACTTTCCACAGTCTGGATAATATGTTTAATGAATTGTGTGACATATTTAGTTTTGCTAATCGGACATAAAACCACAGTGAAAAGGCACAAGGTGAGGCAGACAGTACCGTGCTGCCCTGAAGGGGGCACATGTGAGCCCAGCAGGTTCTTGTTGCTGCTGTTCTTCTATGCAGAGACTCTTGGCGCCAATAAGTTAGCAATATCAGAAAGTCAAGTGCACTGCAGCGGTCCGTTTATTTATTTATTTTTGTTCTGACTGATTTCCAAAATGGAAGATTTAGACTTTTAAAGCTAAAGGAAAATAAGGAGGACTTTTACAAGAAAGTGACGGAGGTTTTCATGGAGAAGGATAGGTGTATGGGCTTCATTTACAAATAAAGGTAAGACCATAAACGGTTTTCAATTTTATAAAAAAATGGGATCAGACTAAGAAAAAAAAAGTCCAGTATTTAAAAACTAAATTTTGACTTTAAATAAAATATTCTTTTGTTTTTCTTGTTATCCTTTTGTTGAACAGTCTGAATTAAAATTTATTAAAGCATCAGAATTAAAAGCTTTTAAAAACTAAATATTTCAATTAAGGTCAAAATTGAAATTAATTTTTTTTGTACACCACTCTATACATTCATTTGTATTGAATGAGTATGAATTGTGGAATTGAAACCACAAATTTATAACACATGGGGGGCGCAGAGCAAACACGCTCTCTCCGCTATCGCCGCTATAAATGTAACGTTCTTTCTTAGCCAAATATGCACCTTACCTGTGTGTGTGTAAAGAATGCTGATGAGATATGAAACATAACCAGCAGTCAATGTGCAGGCTGCCATCTGAGTAGTGAATAAGCTACTCTTTGGGGTTCATATATTTGTAACTCTGACTCTGAAGGAGTCAGTGCCTCACCAGCCATGAACCTCACCACACGTCACTGGGGGTACCAGTAATCCCCATTTAATATTGGGTGTTGGTAAAAGGTAAAGAAAAATGCATTCACTGTTCCAAAATATGGCATACAGCAAGGAAAACTAAAGAATCACTGAGTGGTCTTCCTTACACACCTCTCCTTGACAGAACACCCACTCCTGGTACCTCCAAAATTTTTTATATTGGCAGTTCAGAACCCAGTGGCTTCAAGGCAGAGGCAGAAGCTGAGTCACCCGTCCAACCGGTGAGTTTGAAACTACAGAAAGGAAATAGAGATGGGGACAGCATTCTGTCTCTGCTCGGGGCAGCATCACCTACGTTATCGGTGCCCTGAAAATATCTCATAAACAAATCAAGCATGCTTGGCAATACACCTATACATATACGTACACAGACACATTCACATATACGTGAACATGGTGGGTTTTATACGGGGTGTTCTCGAACCTTTTTTGAACCCATGTGGCAACCGCTAACGGGAGCAGCCGAAAGAAGAAGAAGAAGTGCCCAAAGAGACTAAAGTGCTATAAAAGTCATGTTTTATTAAAATAAATATAAAGACCTGAGGTAAAAAGCAACAAACAGACCGAACGTGACAATAAACAAAGTTGAATTTGAAACAAAGCCCTGGTCCTCTAGCCAGTTCCTCCTGTCAGCCGTCCCTCAGTTACTCAGGCCTCTCTTCTACCCACCAGCAGAACTTTAAGTCCTACCTAAAACCAGAATTCCAATTCACTATATGACTGTTATGACCAGAGGAAGCTTTTAAGACTCCTACTCATGTCAATTATGCTCACTCCGGAATTACATCCAGGCCGGTGTCTGTTCTCCATTTGTCCCAGGGACACCAGGTCTTCAAGAGTCTCTTGGTGTTCCTTCTGTCCCAGTCCCAACACTGCCTGTCAATGGCTAAAATACCTTTACGACCCCTTTGAATGCACCATGTACTCCCCATATTCTCCCGGCTGTTCCTTAGTTTGGCCTTGTCACTGCTATGTAGTGTTCCTAAATGGTAGCAGTATGAGCCCTGTCTGCTCACCTTTTACAACATGCATATACATTGTGATAATAATTGAGCCTTGACACAAAAAAGAGGTTTGTGGCAGCCTCCCGTATAATTGAAAAATTGCTGCTAAATTGAAAAGGTTGCAAGAAAAATGGTCTTTACAGACAAGAATCCAAAACAGAACTGAGGCTTGGTATAGTCATGGTGAGTTTTATAGATGGAGGGAGGAAGTGATGTCTTCAGGGTTGGAACCAGAAGTGACATTCAACGACCCAGGCAGAATTTCCAGCATTTAGTCTGCTGGGAAAAAAGCGAAAGGGTCAGTGCACTCTGCCACCCCCTGGTCCAACCAGGAATTACCTTCTTTTAAGCCCTTTAGCTGCCTCCCATGCGCTCATGTGTGACAACATATACCGTACATAAGTATAACACAATAAATATACATACAATGCACTATAATAGATATGAGAGTTGAGCAGATAAAGAGTTGGAGTCCCAGCCTGGATGCCCCATATATTACAAGTTCAAAGCAAAAAAACTCAACAAGAGAGACAGTCAAGTCCACAAGATGGCTTCTTTAGCCAGTGAAAGGCTGCTTCCCATCCACAGAGATGATCCAACCTCTCGAGCAGCATGTCCTACAATGAGCAGTCGCTTCTGGTCTGAATGCTTCTTAAGCAGTGAAAGGAACACAAGGGACAGGAAGTGTTGTCATCGTTCTTCTGGTGTGCCCTCCTCTATTCTAAGGTTAGAGACAGAAAGGAAGTTAACAATTGTGTGACCCCCCACTCCCTGATCAATATCCTCCCCTTTTTTTTTTGCCTGGACTGAGCATTCAAAGTGGTCCTGTGGCTTGTGTGTCTGATAGTGGGTGGCATGGTGGGGCAGCAGTAACACCGCGGTACCAAAGCTCCAGCGTCTGCATGCTGTCTGGGTGGTGTGTATGGGCCCTCCTGTCCAAGCAGATATTGTTTGGGAAATCTGCTCTCTTGTCACATCCCAAAGACGTGGGATTTGCCTCTAAATTACAGTATGTCTGAATGAGTAAGTGGCGGGATGTGTCCACGGCAGCAAACAGGCATCCCATCACTTGTTGGTTGCTGCTTTGTGCTCAGTGCTGTTTTAGCAAACTCAGACATCCCATGATCAGTCCTCTACTTGACATTAAGCCTTCACTTCAACAACATAAGACTGTCTATTTGGAGTCAAAGCTGGCAATGTGAGAATTTCACATTACATTACCAAACAAAAACAATCAGAAGAGGACGAAACCAAAACCAAACCATTTACTGGAAAACTAGATTAATGGATAATTTTTACATTTTAATGAAGAAAAACTGAAGATCCAGTGCACAGATAACAGTCACATTTGTAATGGGATGTGATGTGTTCTGCTAAGGCATAAGGTCTGGTAGTTTGAACCGATTGAAAATATGAGATTGCTTTTTGTGTGCTGGAGCAGTTAAAGTGTTATGCCATGCCATTTTCTAAACCCGCTTAATCCCGAGCAGGGACACAGGGGGCTGCAGCCAATTCCAGCAAGAACCTCAGCATCCGTACTCAACTTGACCAACTGTACAACACTTCAGACTTAAAAGTTTGAATCTAAATGTACCATAAAAGAATAAATGACATAAAAGAAAAGAAAAAAGTTATGACGATGCGGGTTTGGCTCCATGCTCCCATCTGCTGTCTGGGAGCCCTTAACCCGACACCGTCGGTAATGTTACTGATGAGCTAGACAGTGTGGCAATAACAATGGAGCAAGGGGATGGTGTATAAAAGTGCAAAGTACTTTTATTTAAAACAGAACAAAAGAAACAAGCGTTCACATTAAATAAAGTGCAGGTGCCTTCCAAAAAGTCTTCATTCTTAAATAAGTAATCCATTACAACAGACATGAAACTGGAAGGTTAAAACACAAGAAAAAAATCTTCTTAAAAACAACGAGGTTAAAATAACGCAGGGAGCAGTACTTTAACTCTTTCAGGGCTGATGTCGACTTTTGTCAAAATTCAGGGGCAGAGGACGGTAATCAGCTGTAAACTGTAACAAAACTTGCTCTTCCGTTTTAGTTTGACTCTCTTTGCTAGAAGGAAAGTTAAGTAGCTTTGTTGATTTGACCGAGATTCCCTGTGTGAGTAGCGAAGAGCAAACAATTTCTGAAATGGCATCAACATCTAGCGAAGGACTAAAGCGGATATGCAAATTAAAATACTCCATGGATGTTTTACTTATTATCGTGGAATCGGACTCTGACTTGTCGGACTTTGATGCAAGTGATCAGGAGATGGAGATCGAAAGCGAAAGTGAGGTACCGGCATCAGCCAATCAGTCCCCAGCTGATCTTGTGGTGCTGAACACGTTTGGGTAGCTGATGCGCCATGGCAGCGTTTGCCACAGACGTTTTAGGTTGATTTATGTGTGAAACCATTGCTTTGTGTGCTTTTAAGAAAACTGAGTATTTTGGAAAAAATATTCAGCCATCAAAGAGTTAAAACAATTACAGAGCCCGGTGTCTTCTTCCCTAAAGTCTCTCCTGCTTCTCCCGTTTGGGCCCTGCAGCAGGTGAGTCGCTCTCTCTGCAGCTGACCTTCACTCCTCTCGACTGGTCTGGAGGCCTCCCGATCCTGGCTTCGGTCGCTCACTCATCCCAGGCCCGAGACTTGGTATCCTTGACGACCAGGACGCTCACGTCAAGGACTTCACCCACCAAGCCTCCAGCCTTACGCGGCCAGTCGTCCTACTTCACTGGTCACTCCCGCTACATGATCACTCAGTGGGAGCGACCACTACTACAACTCCCGGGTGTCGGCCCAACACCTAGGCTTACCGTACAGCTGCATGCGAGCCTGCACTCGCTCGCTCTCTCTCTCTCCCCCCCCCCCCCCCCCGCTTCATGCTCTCCAGCAACTTCCATTTTTCCTCAGGAACCGCGTCGGCCACACACCACCATGCTCCCTTGCTAAGCCATGAGCGCGGTGATTATTTATTAAAACTGGCCTTTAATGGGATCTGTGGACCCACAACACCACAGAAGTCGTTTTAGATTACATTAAATTAGATTAGATTAGACTTTATTTGAAATTAAAATAGAAGTCTTTATCTTGAAACTGCTTCATCTTATGACTCCTGTGGTGAGTAATATTTGCCTCGCTCATCTACTCTGAATGGCGTCAAACTCACTTGTATTTTTAGCCGATTAACTGTCACCTGAACCAGTAGTAGAATATACTGGGAGACTTTACCAAAAGTATTGCACATATTGGAGTTACCAAGAAACATCTGGCAACACCAGAATGAGCAGCATCAGCACTAGCAGTGTCCCTAATCACACACACCTTATTTAAAAAATGATAGCATTTCCCCTCAGTTATGGGTTTATAGTTCACTGTGACAAACTGTCAGACATTTTGACAACCCGCTGTGAATGAATTTCTTGTGAATGAGGAAATCCCCACAGCTGACATTTTCTAACTTCAGTCTACATGTGGAGACCCCTGATGGGTGCCAGCAGTGTCAGGAGACAAGAAAAGCACCTTAAAGAAACCAGCACCAAATGACAATCAGACCTGTGAGATGGACACAAGACAAATCATACTTTGAAACAAACAAAAGCCAGGGCTATAACATTACTGTCATAGTACATATATTTTTTATAGGTTTTGTTGTTTGGACCTTATTTAGGACTGATCTGAATTTATTTCAATTTTCCCGTTATTAATTATAAAACGTGAATCGCAGGTCACATGACTGCAGTTGTTGCTTCTGTGACATCACTGTAAGGTCTGGTATAACGGTGCAAGTTGAGATTATCCTTTCATTGGATAAAAAACATCAGTCTTTACTGTTAGTTACCTTCAGTTCTAAGTCGGCCCTCCACTATTGTACAGTTTTTGAGTCTGATTTTGATTTTCAGTTGGCTGCTTGTGGTGTTTTTGGTCTCTTGGTGTGGACCTTGGCCTGGCACTGAATAAGGTTCTGGTTCGCGTTTGCTGTATCACTTTGTGTAGAGATTCTGTCTCATCATAATAACAAGGGGATCTTTAATGTTTATAGAATAACATAAAAAGCATTGATTAGGGTGGGATTTTATAAAAAGTAAATAAAGGTGTGTAGATTTGATTGCTTAGCAATATCCTACTCATATCCTTACTTAGCTGTAAAATTAATATTCTGTTAATTTAACTGTTAACTAGAGATAACAATCATTTCTGTCATTCCTGTCATTTTGTTCTGTTCTGTGTATTGTATTGTATTGTATTGACCCCCTTCTTTTGACACCCACTGCACGCCCAACCTACCTGGAAAGGAGTCTCTCTTTGAACTACCTTTCCCAAGGTTTCTTCCATTTTTTCCCTACTAGGTTTTTTTTGGGAGTTTTTCCTTGTCTTCTTAGAGAGTCAAGGCTGGGGGGCTGTCAAGAGGCAGGGCCCATTGCGGCACTTCCTGTGTGATTTTGGGCTATACAAAAGTAAACTGTATTGTATTGTATTCCTTTGGTTTTCTGTAACCGCGATAATTTTAGATTCTATCCTGTCTTGGCATATTTGGGTATAGGGTAAGAACCATTCTTAGATGGGATGCCAATACATTCCAAGGCCCATTTGTACAGACACTCACTCTCACTGGCACTGGGTGGGTTTAGAGACCACCAACTGACCTAAGATATATGCCCCTGTGTTTAGGATGGCACGTGGGAGGTCAATGTCATCATGTATCGGGTATAAAAAGTACCTGTGCCATACACCTAAGATCAGCTGGCACAGGTAAAAATGAAATTCTACTACTGATGTCTGAAATAAACCCCGGTATTGTACCATGGACACCATCCCAACATAACGGACTTGCAAAGCCCTGACTGAATACATCAAATCCATATTTACTGGCGGGCATTATCCCTGATTTCTTCAAATGGGTCATTAATTAAAGGAATCAGACTTAGACCCACATTCTGTAAAATATCATAGATGCATCTCAGTTTGACATTTTCTTTCTACAGTATTAGAAACCTAACTAAAGTGTCAATTTAAATATACTAAGAGATTTCCTAAACAGTTTTTATTTAAATGTCCTCAGATTCAATTCTTTTAGAATTCCATGCAGCTTTGATGATTTGCTCAGACTCTTCTTTTGTGGTTTACTTCCTTTCCATATGTACTGAAATCTGGTGCCCGTATTGCAAAGGCACAGGGACTTCCTTGCAGTACAATGCGAGAGTCAATATTATTCTCATCTTATTTATTACAGTTAGAAGATAAAACACTTGCATCTGTCCATTCATTTTAGGAACATCTTTATTCCGTTCCTGAGCCCCAGATCTTGCTTAATTTCTTTTTCTTACTCTCCCATAGGTCAAAGACAATATTCCTTTTTTATTTTATTTGAAGTCTTAAGAAGAGTAAATGTTTCTATTTTTTATTTCAACAATCCACATTGTCCTCCTACAATACTAAAGTGTTTTGCTTTAGAATGCACAACAAAAAAAGCTGCCCTCTGTCACCAATGTATTTTCTATAGTCATTGAACCTTTAGCATCTCCAGATTCTGAAATTATCAGCCAATGAGTTTCAGAGATACCGCACTGGAATTAATATTTACATCAGAGCTAAAGGCCCATTTCTATAACACAGCACCTGAAGTAGCTGTTTATTTTACAATATTGTCAGCCCACGTTTTTGGTCTAGAATTATTTGTGACATTTATCGAGAGTAGCTGTCACTAACTCTCATTTTTCTTTCTCTTTCCCATATTCTGCAGTAGAGCTTGGTGGTGCTGCTATTTTAGCCAGTTTATATTTCCTAGCTCAGGAACAAGGATTCATAGAGGACAGGAGACAAGATCACTGAAATCGAGGATTGCATGTTGGCTCATTGTAGGCTTTCCGACGAGAGCAGGGGTGAAATATCGGATTAGCTGAGCGCAATATCATTTGTGACGTTCCAAAAAGACATGTTTTTACAATGTAGACGATTTTAAAATTTATTATGCTATAAATAAATGTTTTTCTGCTATTTTCTTTAGCATTTTACAAGTTTCATTTGTCAGTGATTTTTTTCTGTGTGAGAATTCTGGAATTATGCATATGCAGTGTTAGTTTTGTTGTGTTTTCATCTTGTTATGATGGCCAACTTTTTTTTTATGGGTGTCATTATGCTGTGTGATAATAATACAACATAGACATCATAAAGATTTGGGGCAGCCACCCGTATATTGTTTTTCCAGCTGCAAACGTTTAAGTTTTTTAAGCACGATGTGCATAGAACAGAGTCCACAACAGAACTGACTACAATAGACAAAGATGGAGGCTTTAAAGGCCTGTAGAGGAAATGATGTCATCAAAAGGGCCGGAACCAGAAGTGACGTCAGCAAAGGGGCCGGCTCCGGAAGTGATGTCTTCTGAGGTGTCGGAACCTTGCAGGATTTCCCGGGAAATGTCTGTAGGGAACTGAGAAAGACAGTCAGTGCACTCCGCCGCCCCGTGGTCGGATGTTTTATTACCATTACTCAGAACCTTTAGCTGCCTTCTATGTGTGTGACAGCTGCTAGGACGTAGTTTCAGAGGTCATGCTGTGTGAACTTACAGGCTTCACAGGCTGGCGTTGCATATTGAAGAGCATCTGAAATTGTGGATAATTCAAACAAAAGTTCAACTGTCCTAAATTATTGCCTGCCATTTTGTCTTCTGCTTCATCCTTTGAACCAATGGCAGTCCTTCTGTATGGTTAGAATTCATTGGCCTCTCTTTGCCTCTCTTCATTGTCAACGAGTGTGATAATTGTGTCTTTGTTTTCAGTATTTTTTTTCTTCTATTAATTATGTAATTTTTTTCTTGTTCCCTTGTTTCTTTCCTGTTTAATTTTTGTCAGTATTTATAATTTTGCCTCTGCCCCTTTTCCCTCTGACTGGTAGAACGTTACAGTATATAAACCAACTGTTTCTTGCTGTGGCATTAGCTAACTTATGGTACCTGTGGTCCTCGTCTGGCATGATCAGGTTTAATTTTTGGAGTTGTGCTCACTTCTAATTAAACCCGATATGTTTTACTGTCCTTACCTCCAAATTTTGGGGCTGTTGTTAGGGGTGTGTTCCACCTTTCTAGGGGCGTGGTCTACAAGGTCATGACCTCCGCTTCATCGGCATGACAGATTAAAAGGTTAGATAGCAGCTCATTACTTGATCCAATCTGCAGACACAATACCTTAACAAAAAGCTCTCCATGCTTCTGTTTTCTTCACATCTTTCCTGGTTTTTGACATTCATTCTTCCTTCTTGAGTGGGTTTTGGTTTGTTTGCTATTTGTATTTATTTTATTATTTTTTTTTGTCAAATATCTCCCAGGCTCTTCTCTAAAAAAGTTCACCTGTCAAGCCTGAGGCTCCCTTTTGTGCTTCCCTTGCCATTCCTTTCATGAGTTTGTTGGTCCGCTGTCTGTTTTTGTTTTGCTACTTTGGCTTTTTTTTTGGTGTTCTCATTGCTTGAGCAAACTGGTTTATTTTATTATTTGGATTAGCTTTTGTTTTGTTTATTTAATATGTAGTTTGATTTTGCCATCTTTCATAATTTAATCTTTTTTGGAATTCATGATTTCTTTGTATCATGTGTTTTTTATGTGTTGGTATTCTTTTGTTGTTGTGTTTTTCTTTACTTTATTAAATTATTAAATGTCAGAATTTTAAAAATGGCATTAAATAAAAACATTTATTTACACCAGGCAATTTGGTGGTTCCGGTGGAACTGTAGTAGCGCTGCTGCCTCACAATTAGGAGACCCGGGTTCACTTCCCAGGTCCTCCCTGCATGGAGTTTGCATGTTCTCCCTGTGTCTGCGTGGGTTTCCTCCCAAAGACATGCAGGTTAGGTGCATTGGTGATCTGAAATTGTCCCTGGTGTGTGTGCCCTGTGGTGGGCTGGTGCCCTGCCTGTCATTTGTTTCCTGCTTTGCGCCCTGGGATTGGCTCCAGCAGACCCCCATGACCCTGTAGTTAGGATATAGCGGGTATGATGATGGATTTTGGTGGTTCCCCTTTCCTTTCTTTTGGTATTGATTATTTGGGCCTCTTATTTTTAGGCATTCACCCTTGTGGAGTGTTTAGGTCTTAGGCCTTTTTTGAGTGTTTAAGCCTATATGTTATATTTCAGGCAGGAATCCCCCCATGGCTGAGGTTTAAATTTGTGTGTTTGTCTGTTTTGTTCATTCTTTATTCATTTAGTTATGTAAATGATACTTCTGTAGATTATGTGCATTATTCTTTGTTTTTGATGTTCACCGTGTATGTAGGCTGCCTGTGTTATGTTCCATGTGTTTTTGTGGGTGGTCCCCCAAGAGGCACGGCCACCTGCCAGTCACCACCAGGAACTGCCCTCCACTGTATAAATCCATATGGTCTCCCACCATTCCTGGCAGGTCATTGTGAATGTGTGTGGAAGTCGGTGAGTTTTCTTGTGTTTTCAAGTGTACTTTGTGATTTACTCCATTTCTGGATTTTTCATTTTCTGCTCTGTGTTTTGATCTTGCTGTTTGGTTTGGATTGCCTATAAGTTTACCCTCATGCTCCACGGAGCTTCATTATGATTGGAAAACGTTTTTTTTTTGTTAAGAATAAATGTTTTCTTTTATAAAGATTCTACCAAGCCTTTTTGCGTTCAATTGAGGTTTTTGATGGGGTTTCCCCCTCTAGTGGGCATTTTTTGTGTAGCTTTTGGGACTCCATGTTCATGGCACTTCAGTTTTGCCATTATTCATACACTTAAGAACTGAGTTGTTTTTTAAAATTTTACATCACATTCTGATTTGTTTAATCGGTCATCTCTAAATGTATATTTTGATTTTGAGTTGTCTGCTGTGAAAGACAGGGGGCACCTCTGAGCCCCCTAAACCCCAGACACACCACACTAAACAGCTCCATTCTGGCCGAGTTATGCCTCTGTCCTTTATGGTGTCCCGGGTCTGTACAGGTCCAGTGCAGGACTTATAATTTGTTATTTTTAACACACACAGTGCTCATCGCATATCCAATAGAGGTGTGTGCTATACACAAATCCATTTTGTGAAATCTACAAGACCAGATAACTACCTTAGTAAATGAAGCACTAGCAAGTTCAGCCTCAACCTACTTGGAAACATAAGAGTTTGGAGAGGTGTTTGCTGCTTGAAATTGACTCATAAGTTATATGGAAAGAAATTTCTCTAAACAGTAATGTTTACTACATAACATTCTCTAACATTTTTAATCCAATTCAGGGTTGTAGGATGTCAAAATCCATCCTGGCAGAATCGGGCCCAAGAAGTGGCCCTGGACACCCACAAGCGGCCAAGTTAGAATCGTTGGGGATGGGGAGAAAAACTGGGATACCCGAAAGAAACCCACAGAGAAGCCACAGAGAGAATATGTCAATGTAAACTCCACATCAGGTATTAAGTCAGTTTTGCCACTTTCTTTCTTTCTTTCTTTCTTTCTTTCTTTCTTTCTTTCTTTCTTTCTTTCTTTCTTTCTTTCTTTCTTTCTTTCTTTCTTTCTTTCTTTCTTTCTTTTCAGGTCCTCATTAGCCATTTTGTGTTTTTGCTCCTGTGACGTTACACATCATTAAGTTCATGTGTGGTGTGTTCACTGGTCATGGCTGCCATGTTTGTAAGAGTGAGGTGTGGCTGGTTGCAGGAATGAGAGCTCCATGAAGTGAGAAAATTTGGGGCACCAACTGGGTCGTCCCATTTATTGTCTGAAGACACTGAAACAAAACAAAAGGCAACATTCTTTAGCAGGTATTCTTCTTGTTATGCAGGTTTCCACTTAAAGAAATGAGGCTTGATGTCAGTGTGGTAGCAGATCTCCGTGCGGTGGGTTGCTCGTGCCAATAATGACGCCTCCTTCCAAGAGGCTCAGATTTTTATGGAAGCTGAAATGTAAGGGGTGGTTCAGTTGCCCTCACTAGATGGCTTATGGGCACTTTGGGCAAAGAAGGAGATGGCAGCATTAGGGTTAGCACCCCCTCTCGCCCAGTAGATTATAACATACCGCGACCGAGCCTGTAAGGAGGTCCTCCGATGCACATTTGGGACTTTCTGTTGGTTTTAGGCTTTCTTTTGGTTGATGATCCAGCCTGTTCTGACCTTTGATTCTGCATTGGCCTCTGTTTTTTGTTAATGTATTTCTTAGTGTCTGACCACTTGTTTGGATTTTTCCATTTATTTTGTTCTCTTGGTTGTACAAACATTACACTCAAGACAGACAAAATGGAATCTGTGGTGAAGCAGGATAAATATAGAGTTGTTATGTTAAATTAATACTAAAGAAAGGGCAGGCATGTATCCTTGAAAACTTTGAATATTTTAAACATTTTTATTTATTATTTTATGCATTTCAATCTGACAACATGTACAGCTCTGCTAGGCACTACTTAAGTATGAATGGATACTAATAAGGGGGAAGAAGAAAACCACAAGAGAAGCAGGACAGCACTTGTCTTTAATGGAACAGCTGAGCTCGGGGTATACACTATACTGTATTCTTCATTTTTTTATTTTGCAGTTTAGTTATTACTGACCAATGAGAAAGAAAAAAAGTATAACAATGCTAACAAATCCATATAGTGCCTAGTTGTTTATGATTTTGAAAGCAGAATCAAAATATGGAAGTGGAGACCACTTCCCCAAAATAAAACAAGACTAGTGGGGCATCCAGTGGAGATTAAAGAAAGTGCAACCTCTGCTGCAGGGGTCTCCAACTCCGGTCCTGGAGGGCTGCAGTGACTGCAGGTTTTCATTCTAACTCTTTTTTTAATTAGAGGCCAGGTTTTGTTGTTAATTGACTTCTTTCGCCTTAATTTTAATTGACTTGCTTATTTAAGACTCAGACACCTTAATAATTTAATTTTTTCCTAATTGGCAGCCAAACAATAATGAGATACAAAATGAGCCAACACATGATCAGCTGACCTGTGTTTATCATAAAATACCTGAAAAGAAAGAAAGATGAAGGTCTCCGTAATGTTGATTTGTTCACGTCAACAGGTTTGGAAATGTCTTCTGTGGCAGTTACGAGAGCACCAACAAGCCATTGAATTAAAGAACAGATTTAGTTAGGGTTGGAGTTTTGTGGGGTCACTTCAGAGCTCAATTCTGTTTTAAATGAAGCAATTCAGAGGACTGAACCTTAAAATCAAATCAAGGAAAGCAAAGGCAAAAGGAGTTAATTAGCTGCAAAAATGGGTCGCTAATTAAGAAAAGATTTGAATGAAAACTAGCAGCTACACCAGAACTGACATAGATAGATAGATAGATAGATAGATAGATAGATAGATAGATAGATAGATAGATAGATAGATAGATAGATAGATAGATAGATAGATAGATAGATATGGTTAAGGCACTATATGATAGATAGATACATATCAAAGGAACTATATAATAGATAGATAGATATGGATAAGGCACTATATAATAGATAGATAGATAGATAGATAGATAGATAGATAGATAGATAGATAGATAGATAGATAGATAGATAGATAGATAGATAGATAGATAGATAGATAGATATGGTTAAGGCACTATATAATAGATAGATAGATAGATAAGACACTATATAATAGATAGATACATATCAAAGGAACTATATAATAGATAGATAGATATGGATAAGGCACTATATAATAGATAGATAGATAGATAGATAGATAGATAGATAGATAGATAGATAGATAGATAGATAGATAGATAGATAGATAGATAGATAGATAGATATGGTTAAGGCACTATATGATAGATAGATAGATAGATAGATAGATAGATAGATAGATAGATAGATAGATAGATAGATAGATAGATAGATAGATAGATAGATAGATAGATAGATAGATAGATAGATAGATAGATTGGGTAGAAAAATGACCTTGCCAGTCTTAACTTAAAATGAACACAAGCACCTTTATCAAGAAGATGGACATGTTCCCTTACGTTTCACTGTACAGAAAGGTATTCCTTAGCAGCAGCAGAGTTTCTGATTGTGAAACACCAGCAGCACACAGCGGCTCCTTTCTCACACAGGCTATAATTAAAGGAGATTGTGTTGTGGTTGCCATGAGCCGAGGTTAACTGCTAGGTGACCACAAAGCCAAGTGCAGCGCCCAGCGAGTGTGCACACAAGGTTCACTAGCTGGTGTAAGTCTTAGAATAAACAAAACAAAAACTCCGGGAAGTGAATTAAAAAACAAATACACAATCCCTTTCTGCTGCGGTCATGTTCCTCCCTGGAGACTCTGGTCAGATGGTTTTGTAGGAGGCCCTTTTCACAGCTCTTCATTTTAGGCTGATGATTTCATTTTTTTTTTGCTATGACTCTTCTACTTTAGAGAATTGTTTAGAAATCAATTCATGGATTCATTTTCTAGAATTATTGCACTATGCTAGACAGTAGTAGGCCTTTGTTTTTGGGACCCTGAAGCTTGAACTGCTATGGGGGCCCCTTCACAACCAACACCGAGATCTGGTAAGCACTGTTATCTTCTTTAATGGGGTTGTTCCCTGACAAATAACCAAATTTAAAAAAAAATGTAACCACTACATCTCAGATTTTGATGAATAATAATATGCAGTCATAGCCTGCCTTCCTTTCACCTCTTCTTACAAACAATAGGCTTAGGCTAATCTAACACTGTTTTACTTTTGTTACTCACCTTACTTTTAAAAAAAAAACGCTGTAACATTTATTTTTGAGTAGGGGTCTTAAAAAATTGTTTCCTTATGAATATTGTAAAATATTCGTTGTCTAGATTGCTGTCACAAATGCTGTCATGTTGAAAAGGCGGTCAGAATGTCAGCGGAATTCATGGTTCTGTTCTGATTGCCTTTCACAATGGCTGCTCTTTCCTGTTCCGACACTGGAAAAAACACAATGTTAACATGAATAGCCCATCTACCTATGAGGCACATCTGTGTGCTGATTTGGAGGAAACCCCACACAAAAATGGGGAGAAAATTCCACACAGACAACAACCTGGCATGGGACTTGAGCCCAAAATGCTGGACACATGAAGCTGCCACAGCACCTACCGACCCGCTGCACTGCTCTTCACATGTAACCAAATGCCTCCAGAAGCTTGTAGCCTGCTTGCACAATTTGAAATGTCTGTAACATAAAATTGGGCTTTTGCAACATTAAGTACAAAACTGTTAGACGCATGCTCATACTTTACCACACATAAAGAAACTACAGAGACTCAGATGTGGAATTTAACCTTGTAAAGTCTCATATGTATTAGCACTAGTAATGAACCTACAGAGGGGCAAAAATGATATTTTAACGTGTGAAGTGTTTTATGCATATTATCACTCATAATGTGATATGCAGCAGTGAGCTTTACATGTGTGAAGTGCGAGTTTCGGACAAATCACCACCAGTAATGAAGCTACAGTTACCAGAAATAGGATTTAAACTTGTAAGACATCTCATATAGTTTACCACTCATAATTAACGTACTGTGAAGAAGGAGCTGGATTCATTTTAATTTAACTAGGGGGCTTCACCCCCTGCTCGCTTCATGGATTTCACTTTAACCAAACAATAAATCTTTTAATTCTTGTGAATTAAAATTCTCTTCATTGGAAAGAAACACTACTTTTCCCTGATGGCAACATGAATTAGACAATCTACAAGTCTCTGACTTAAAGTTTAAATCTGAACAATATGTTCAATATCTTTTCGCTGTTCCGTTATTTCATAATAATAATTTCCATTTGTTTGCGCTAATGCGATCTTCACTGTCATTTTTTGGAGACTTTCGAATTTTCGTATTTTCATTATCTCTAACCTGCTCTGCATGTGTATCGCACCAGCGTTTTTGAAATCTTTACGACATTCTACTTTGTCATCTACTCTTTGTCTCACGGGACATGAAAGTGTCTCTCTGAAAAAGTCACATCTCATCTCTCTGAAAAAGTCTCGTCTCATCCCAAGATTTTTTATATAATAGAGAGATATTGCAAAGTAACTCCTGTATATATAAATAAATATATAAACTGTATATATATATATGAGGGTCTGTCAAAAAGTTTCTGCACTTTTTTTAACTCTGCTAAGAATTTCAAAAACAAATGACATCACTTTTCTACACAGTCACCTTCCTTTGAGATGCAATTTTCCCAGCATCATACCAACTTTTTAATGGCATGAGCAATAAATGTTTTTAATTGAGTGCGTAGCCACTGATGCACCACTGATTTCATATCATCATCTCATGGCTGTAGCTGGACATCTGTAGCACACTTCATCCGTCACACTAGTACGGCCATTTTAGAACATTTCAATTCACTCATAGACGACTCTACGAGAGAGAACTTTATCCCCATACTGAGCACACATGCGGAGATGAATTTGTGCTCCTGGCACACCTTCTGCCCACAAAAAGTATATGACAGAACGCTGTTCCCCTTTGGTGCAATTTATAAGTTTCACAGCCATCTTCACCACAGGGTGACAACTCTTATACTAAACTGCAAGGGCAGCTGGCTTGCCAGACAGAACGAGTCACATGACACTCTCAGACACGACCAAGTACTACTCCTCCCGCCTTCACTGCTTCCGACAGAAATATAAAAGTCCGGAAACTTTTTGAACGTTCCTTGTATGTATTCACATGTGCATGTGGGAGAGAGTTTACAGGCTCAAATAAATGTGCTTCCCCACCAGACTGGAGGTTGGTGCTGCCTTCAAACTCTTTCTCCCTTTCTTTCCCCTGCATACCAGTAGAAGATCCCATGCACTTGCCATTCTTCCAGTCCTCAGGAGTTTGACAACACTTCCACATCTGGTCATCTAGAACCTGCCTTTTGATGACATTACTTCCTCATCTGGTCATCCAGAACCTGCCTTTTGATGACATCACTTTCTTTTCTGGTCATCAGGATTCCATCCTTCAAACATCTTCACTTCCTTAATCCCACCTCTTCCCATCAGTTTTATATATTTGCCGGCCATATTGTAAAGATCCTCAGTTCTGTCGTGAACTCAGGTTTGTGAAGACATGTATCCTGATCTTTTTACTTGTTTGCCAAGCATACAGGGTGAAATCTTCAAACCTTTATGTTGTTTTCTTGTCTCTTTTCACAATATATATATACCTGTATATCTGCCAAATAATATAAAGGGTACGCGATACGTGTTTCACAGGGATGCAAAAGTGCGTACACCTGATGACCCCGAATAAGAGCAAAAAACATGTTGTGCTATTAAAAAGGGAAATGAAATATTGGGTTACATTCTACATTGTAGAAATTTAAATCAAGGAACATTATGCTTAGACATTATAATATGCTAGACAGACCATGTCTGGAGTCCTGTGTGCAGTTTGGGTCGCCACATTACAAACAAGACACAGCAGCACTTGAAGCTCTGCAAAGAAGTGCATCCTGGGAAGTAAAGGCCATGCCTTGCTCTATTAGGCTTAAATAATGAAACCTCTTCAGTCAAGAGCAGAGAAGGCTATGTGAAGACTTAATCCAGATTTCCAGAATGCTCAAAGGCATCAATAACGTGGAGCTCGCTGAATTCTTTCAACTAAACAGCGAATGACATCCTCGAGCATGGCCATGGAAATTAAGTGGAAGTACATTTAGGACTGAAGCCTGGGATCTTCACACAAAGAGGAGTGGAGAGCTGGAACAAGCTACTATCTTAGTGAGATACTGGGACAGTTTAGCTATTAGCTAACAAAACAAGCTTGAGAGACTGAATGGTCTAATCTTGCTTGACAAATGTCTTATGTCTGTGTGTTCTTACTCAAAGCACAACACTGTGACTCAGAAGTTGGTAAACTTTCTTAAATTGATCACCTTTGATAACAAATGCAGATACCGATCTGAACCTACAATCATTCATTTTCAAACCCACCCAAGTCAATATGTCACAATGTGCTCCATAGGCTTTGACCCCATCTACTGCTTTGGCAACTAAACCCTAGAAGAGCCCACATATTCCCAAAATGGCCTGATGAAAATTCTTCCAAGATGTTCTAAAACAGTTTATTAAATGTTATAAAACTTTTGCTTTCCATAATATAACAAGAAACAGGATTAAAAGCTCTCCAACATCCAGTGATGCCAGCTACAATTTTTTGAAGAGACTAATGGTGGACTGGCCCCTATGTCGTGTGCGCAACAGCTACTGTATATCTCTATTAACAAAACACTAATGTCAACGAAATGCTATATCAATTGAAATTTTATTACAAAACCAGTGCAGACAAATGCCATATCAGTTCAAATGTTATTACAGAGACACTAACTCAGACAAAGCCTTCAAAGAATAACGTAGAAAGAAATTGTAGCAGGTCAATAATGTCTTTTCCGAAATGTGTCTCATTAACGACTGATCTATTAGATGAGGTGGCATAAAGAAACTGTTCAAAAGGATCTCAGAGGTGATGCCAGGGAATTGCAGCATGGTAACTGGCTGCTGTCATGAGGCAACCTTCCTGAGGGGGTGTGAATAGAATTCATGGTGGGCTGGCCAGAAGAATGAAGAAAGAAGAAGAAGAGTCAGGTCAGGTAAGACAGGCACCTGGTAATCTGTCGGAATCAAGGCTTGCCATTATGTTCAGTCTATTTTTCAGAGTACTGGGGACTTTAAGGGAGGCCATGCTACACTATCCCCTTTAGGCCACTGGTGGAATCCTCTCTGTATTGGGACAGGGCGTAGTCCTGAGTGTTGGGCTTTTTAGGGATTTATAATCCTGAACGTGACTCCACGATGGCTCAAAATGAGAATAAAGCAAAGATGTGAATGATGCATGATATGACCAACAGTTTGTGGACATCCCTCCAAGGTGCTGAGTTCAGATGTTTCAGATGCACCCAGGCACATAGCCACACAGTCTCCATTGACAAACACTGGCAGTAGTGAGGGTCGTACTGAAGAGCTCAGTGACTTTAAATGTGGCACCATGAAACACAGATGGGACAAAAATGAATGGCAGTGCCACAGTTAATTCCTTCCCTGCATATGCCCAGCACAATCCTGTATAATATCCCATACACTCATGTGTCTGACAAGCCAAAGATCTTCATTGTACTCCACGATGTAGTAAGTACACTCTTCAAAATCAAGGTGCCAAAGTGGTCCTTCAGACCGATGCCATTCTTTCCCAAAGAACCATCCACATGAAAGACCCTTGAAGACCCTTAGATCAGAACAGGTTCCATAAATGACAATGAAGAGATGGTAACAGATTTGTGAAATACCAATTACTAGATTACTGTATGTGCAATATGTCTGATAAGACCGCCAATAAGAGAGGATGCAAACAAAACAAGGCCCTTCTTCTTTATTGGATTAAATCACAGTACAGTCTGCCATGTTAAACAGTGCATGCATATCTTTGTACAGCAGCTTGATAATCCCGATTATGTCACATTTCAAAGAAATAGATGCCAATATTCTAAGATATTTATCATGCATGCACATTTTTGCAGGGCTCTGACTCAGTGGCCGTCTTAACATATGGACACAATGGGCACTGGCCTGAGGCCTGTGTATGTTTCTGTTTTGCTATCACAACAGGGGTCTAGCACTGTACTTTGCCCAGGGGCCTATGATGCTGGTAAGACAGCCCCGCTCTTACTACATGCAATCACTCAGGCTAAGTTCAGGCTTTCTTGACCTGTTCATCCTGCTATGTAGCCTACTAGACATTAAAGATTTCTGCTTTGTCCACATATTAGCAAACATACCAAGAGCCAATTTCATATATGCTGTAAAATGAGACACAACAATGTGAAAAGAGTTGGGACATCAACCTGCTGACCTCATAAGTTTGGACATAAACAAAAAGTATGCAACAAGCTGCACAAACGTCTTTTCAGACTCGAGATCAAAACAAGAACTAACTCAAAGATGGCTGAACTGCTGCTCATACGCCTTCCAGACAGGAAGGGGCGGGGCCAGGAAGGCAGGAAATGGAAGTGACGTCAGAGGAGGATTGGCTGTCAGTCTTTTGTTCTACAGAGGGAGGAAGAGAGAAGGCATTGGTAAACAGCGCCAACCCCTGGCTTGGCAGGTAACTACCATCACCAGAGCCCTTAAAGGGTCTCCCAGGCGCAATGCAAAGAACACATGAACAGAATGAAAAGGTTAGGCAATCTATGAGGAACCGCACAACCCAGGAAAGTGTCCTTGCGCAAGCAGTATTTTTAAGAGCATAGTCAGTAGAACACAAGCTTTTATAGAATGTTAACTTTCTGCTTTTTTTTGTTTTTTACAAAATTTGTTTTTTTATGCCTGTTAACATTATTACTGCTTTAATAGCTTAGTAAAATCTGATAAACCCTACTGAATTTCTTATCTGATTTAAGTCACGCTTGACTTATCGAACACAAATGATAATTTTATTACGCCAAAGCAAAAATGAAACTTAGCTCATTAGCAGCCCAGCTGCCTGAGGCTTGCTAAAGGCAATTTTAACATCAAGTTTACCAAGCTGTACTTTATAAAGATTAAATGATTTTATTAAACTATATTATTAGTGGTAAACTGCAAAATTCATTTAATATCTTTGTACAATAATGCAGAAATAAGATCAAAGATACATCATCTATAGAATGTTTATGTGAGAATAATTGAATAGGTGGTGCTTAAATGATCCTATTTTAAACAAAAAAGAAAAACATTTTAGCATAACATTTTCTTTTTTTAAGAAATACCCACGTTGGAGATTAGAGTGATGCTGGTGCAAATACCAGTGCTGTTCTGTGAGTGGCTCATTGGCTTCAGTTGGCGCCCCCTGTAGAGCCAGGCCTGTTCTTGGATGACTTGGGCAGTCTGTTATTTCAAGCCAGCAGGCATCACATGCATTGGACTGAAGCGATTGGCAAAGGTGTCCCCTTGTCTTGACTTACAGTAAGAGCTGATTGCAAAGATCCTGTCACCATCAGGTCAGTGTGGTGCATTGTGGGAAGGGACAGACACCAACATGTAGATTTGAGAAAATGTATAGGGATTTAAAGAACAGGATCAAAGTGACAAAGATATCATGTACTGGGTGCCATAATGCTTAGAAACACAATTACAAAATGTACAGTGTGGTTAGTGTAATTATATTAGTGTACATCTGCCAAGGACAAACGGATAAGGGTTATTTCCATCCATCCATTATCCAACCTGCTATATCCTAACTACAGGGTCACGGGGGTCTGCTGGAGCCAATCCCAGCCAACACAGGGCGCAAGGCAGGAAACAAACTCCAGGCAGGGCGCCAGCCCACCGCAGGGCACACGCACACACACACACCAAGCACACACTAGGGACAATTCAGAATCGCCAATGCACCTAACCTGCATGTCTTTGGACTGTGGGAGGAAACCGGAGTACCCGGAGGAAACCCACGCAGACACAGGGAGAACAGGCAAACTCCACGCAGGGAGGACCTGGAAGGTGAACCCAGGTCCCCTGGTCTCCCAACTGCGAGGCAGCAGCGCTACCCACTGCGCCACCGTGCCGCCCCATAAAGGTTATTTCCATGTGGAAAATGAATGAAGGTTCAAGACACAATGTTATGGCTGAACAGCCTTCAAGAAGTTTGCAAATGAAAGAAATGAACAGGTAACATACTGAATAGAGGAGGGGAAGAAGGGGCCAAAGTCCAGGAAGGAGGAAAGGCGATTGCAGGTGTGAAGAAGCTGCCATTAGGAAAGATGAAGAGAAAAATCCTAAAGTTAATTGGTTGTTGAGATCTTGAGAAATATGTGATTCCAGCTTCTTCTGTTTGTCTTTGTGAAGTGTCTCTCAAGCACTGTGAAAGAACACTGAGAGGTCAGTGTGGCCATGGTCAAGCGTTCTACAGCAGCCTTTGTAAGGCCTTTGGTTTTAAAGACTCGAACAGCTCCCTACCTGAAATGGTCTGCCAGTCAAGTAATACATGACAAGCCAACTGACCATATGGACAATATGTCTGATAACACAGTCAACAAGTGAGGATGCAAACAAGGTCCTCTTTCTTTATTGGATTAACTTATGGTTAAGTCTACCATGTTAAACAGCACACACGCATTAATAGATGCCACATCCTAAAATAAAAAGCTGAATGTGTGTTTGTCATGTTTGCAAATCCACGCTGTGGCCCCCAGATTGTGCACAGATTGCCCTTTTGGAAGTCCCCAGCTTTGTGTTATTTCGAAATTTGACTACACCTGCACTTTATTAGGGAGGTGGTTCTACAAGGTATTTTTGGAATACAAAGTTGCTCCTCAAGGTGGGTTTAGTCAGTGAAATTTAGTTTTCTCCCTCCTGTGACTGTCCCTGCACTGCAGTGCGGGGTTCCTCTGCTATTATATTATACTAGCTGTGTAAGCCTGTGCTGTAAAAAGCCCGGGGTCCTAGAAACTATTGAAATTGTCAGGAACAAAATTGAAACGTAGAGGTGTCAGGTAATTGAAAGGAACTACTCTGGGAATCTCTCTCCTAGGAGGATTCATTTTGCCAACTTGCTCACATCGTTTGTGCATTAGCGGTGGGAGGAAAAGTAAAAAGGATACTGTTTCACAGATGTTAGCGACTTTGTCTTTCTTCTGAGGTTTTGTTTAGCTGACGTGCAGGCCTTGCTTGTGTTATTAGTGGCGGGAGGAAAAGTAAAAGGGATACCATTTTGCCGATGTTAGAGGCTAAGTGACTTGGTCTTTCTTCTGAGTGTTCATTTTGCTGATGAGCTCGCTTCGCTTGTTGTTTTTCTGTTTCCTTGGAGGCGGAGCTCTTACCCCGACTCCACCTCTCATTTCCGGGCCAGACAGACACACACATTTCCATGCGTAGAAATTTATATATAAGACTACAGAAGTGAGTGTGGAATTGTTGTGTGTCACAGCACATTTCTTTGGTGCTGTGGCTGTTCTTGGCTATTTTCTGCTATTAGAGCCCTCTCCTATTAAACCCCCATTGCCCTATTGGTGTAACAAGTGTTTGAAGAAGTGCGGAGTAAGTAACAAGGGGAATAGAAAGACAGCACAATATAAGAAAAACGTAAACCAAACTTACGAAGTGATCAATGTAAAGAAAGCAAGAGCTCCATGGCTTAAGTGTCTCAACTTTTCATATGTTCTTTTTTTTTTGCCTTTTAACTATTATTTTGTAAATTGTGCTTGTGTTTTCTTTCTGATTATTTATTATTTTTAATGAATATTTACTACTTTATATTAAAGTATTATGCTAATTATGTATTCCTTAGTTCTGTGTCTTATGTTATTTGTTTTTTAGGTATTTAGCCCAGGGGGTGGGGCCCCCTGATTCTGCAGTTGTGATATTTTTGGTTAATGAATTCTGCCTTGGACTTTGGATTTTGAATTTGGATTGTGAGCTTGACAGCTGGTAACTTTTAGACTGCTCTTGAGGCAAACCTTATTAACTCATTTTGTTCTTGTTCTGTTCCTTTGTATGTTTTTGTTCTGATTATTTTTTATATTTAAGATATACAACTTTTGTTATTGTGGAGCAGGGGTTTCAAAGTTCCCCTTTCCCCTTGGATTTTTATGTCTTGTCCACTTTGGCCAGTGTGGGCTAAGAGGCCTGCTTTTTCATTTTGGGGCCAGGCTGATTGAAGCTTTGAGGTCACGTTTTTGGACAGAACATCTTTTGAATTTTGTGGATCACCGTATTCAGAAAAACTTTGAAACGGAGGTCAACATCATCATGCATTACCAAATATAAGTAGGTGGAGGCATTGGCTTATGAGTGTCTGGATTGTGATGTCCACAATAAGTTCATTTTATTTTCAGACCTTTAAAGCTTATTTTTATTCTGATTTAGTTTTTGTTTTGTTTTCTTATTGGTTCGTATAATGTTCTGGGAAGGATTTTCAGCATTTCCAATGATTTTTTTTTGTAAATACAATTTAATTATATGGTTAGTTTTTCTTTTGTTTTTGTTTTGGTATGACTGATTTTTGTTTCCATCTTATTTTCTTTATTTGCGTAACTCCATCTTGTCTGCAATCATGTGACACATTCACCACAGCCAGTGACTTATTTGTCTTTCTTTTATAAATATGGAGACAATCGCACAGCTTGGCATCCCAAATGGATCTTCACTTAAGTGATACTTAGTGTTCTCTTAAGTAGGCCTATTGCTAGGATTTAATTTTTTTACTTTTGTTTTTTGACTTGTCTTGCCCCTTGGACCTTTTTGCCTTGTTCATTTGCCATCTTGTTTCTCATCTGACTACATTCTTTGTCTCATTATCTCATGTTGATCATTATTTATTCTCACAATGATCCTCATTTGCTGTACGTACCCTTAATAATCCATTTTTTTGTTGTTTTTTATTTTTTTCAATATTCTGGCAAATGATTCTCATTTTGTTATGTTTGGTGTATGTCCTTTATTTCTTTCCTTATATCATTTCTTTCTTTCTTTATATCTTTCTTTAAATCATTCTTGAGCTCTTTTATGTCTTGAGCGGTGGCCATTGCGGCAATTGTTACCTTCAGCTCGGACTGCTGATTTCGGTCTTCCCAGCATTCTGCGGATGAAGTGGCAAGCCCAGTTGAAGTTGATGATTCCAGCTCATGAGGAGTGGTTGACAACAAAGGCCATTTTCAGTTTCAAAAAATCTTCTGGAATTGATGAGCTATCGTGGTTTGATTCGCTTGTACAACCGCTCCCACTTTCGCTCTCGACTGGAGACGATGCAGTAGCGTCTGGTACCAGGAAATTTGTGCTTTCGCCTGTCTGTTCCAGGTCAGTTTCTGAAATGCCGTACCTTGAACTTGAACTTGGGCTTGGGGTTGATGCCTGTCTAGGCTTGGATGGAGCTTTAGCTGTCTTTTCCATATTTTTCTGAAGCCTGTTTGTGCCAGTCATGTTAATATATGCTTGGATATACTGTAATTGAGCCTCCTCGGATTAAGTAAATACAGGAAACCTCGGGATGATAAACAAAAAGAGAAAAAATAACATCGCTGCTAATGGAGTTCCGCTTCAGATGTCCATCTCCCTTACTGGACAAGACCAATATCCTCATTTTGTTATGTTTGCCGCCATTTTATATTGATCTTTTCATGCCATGGTCAATGTTTATGGTTGTAATGCCCGGCGGTGGTCACGTGAAATATTCTGTCATTTTTTCCCACTTATACCAGATGATGGCAAACAACTTCAGCAACCTAAACATTTGGATTTGCAACAGAAATAGTCATCATCAACCGCTGGTGTCAATAAGTGAATATTAATACAAGTTGACGTAAGGACCTTTCAACTATGATAATGTCATGAGTGGTTCTTTCTGTTTCTTTAGGTATTTTCACCCGTGCCTGTTATTAGTGTACGATTTTGCCTCCCTCTTCTATCTCCTGGTCACTCTCCACCCCCATCTCCCTTTCACAAGAAGAGGTCACTATAAAAAGAATGTTGGTGTGGAGTTACAAGAAGACCATTATGAGACTGAACATTTGCTTGCTGTCACGAGTTTACTATGTGCTATGAAGAAGTCGCTATGAAATGAAATCAGATTCTCAGGTTGTCACTCAGGTTGGTATTCTAAGAGGGTTTCTTTGGTGGGACATCAGCCTGATGTAATGAGGTGGTCATTAGTCTGATGTTAGGATGAGGTCATTATGAGAGGTGTTACAAATGAGATGACATCAGCTGTTGTGGAGGTCACAATAAAAGAACACCAGCATGGTGTTTCATGGACGTCAGTATGAAAACATATCAAGTGTCCATTATGAGAAACCCTAAATGAAAGGTGCCCACTTTGGTGTGTAACCAGATCTCGTGTTGAACTAATCCTGACGAGAAGACGGCACGGCAAGTAAGCAGATTGACTGAGGCGTCATCGTGGAGTATTAAGTTTATCACAGTGGCATAACCAGCATGCCACTTTGACAGGATACTGATTTGGAGAGGCAGACAGCCCATGATGGGGAGGGGAATTGCGTACAGAGCACCTCTCATGACATGACGTGAGATGGCTTCTGTGACCGCCTTGGCTACATCAGTCACAATGCTCCCTTCGCTTTTGCCATACTTCCGCATAACTTAGAAAGCTCCATTGGCAAATGTGAAGGGAGCTGCCCTTGTGTTTAGACTGTAGCTCTTACTAACGCAGAGCAGTGCACATACTGCGTGTATCGCCAATGCTGGGTATTCCCCTTACCACAATGTTGACAAGGGACAAAACAGTCTGCACAGGTCACTGGAATCTTCACTTGCAGTCGAGCTCACAGTAACTCATTGTAGAGCCACACAAACTTTGACTATGCGGGCCGTTATCGGGATTTCCCCTGAAAACCTGTCAGACAGCAATGGAAACCGGATCTCCTTCTTCGCTTAGTGTGTGTGTATGTGTGTGCGTGCGGACGTAATGATTTCACAAATTACAGACTCAGTAGCATTGCGTATTTTTCTTGTGTCATTTCCCAGACACCTTGAAAGGCACTACATAATAGAAAAAGTGAATTAGTTGAAAAGCAACCTTCTGAAAACGCCATGCTTTTGTGTTCATGTTAGTATACATGTGCCGTGTGTCCTAAGCTGAAGTCTCTTTTCTACAATCCTCCAAAATATTTCTCTAAGTTCAAGTTTATTGTCCTGTGTATATAGTGTGATGAAATTCTGACTTGCAAAATCTGCAAAATCTGAATTTCTAATGCGGCACCACCTTCTTAAACCAGCTTGACTTCCTCTCTATGGGACTGGAAGGATAAAAATGACCATCTTTACAAAGAAATTCCAGCAAATTGGGAATTGCCTTGCCATCCATTCAGTTCCCTTATCCTTTTGTAGTGGTCATGCCCTGTAGGGACTGCCAGTCTGTCACAAACCACCCTGTGACAAAATGGAGTCATTTTATGTCTGTGATCACTTTAAACACATACTGGGGTGCCTTTAAAAGGCTGAAAATGAAGGCATTACAGTGTGGAGGCAAACTGTGCAGCAGCAGCGTGGCCATCATTGGGACATCCATGGGGCAGGTGACCAAAATTATGTGAACATTTAGAACTTCGCCAGATCCTGGTGCCCCTCTGTCACGTTGCATGTTCCCCTGCTTTGTTCCCATTACGTGTTTCCCCAAATATGTTCCCCATGGCTATACGGTGTCATCAGTGTGAGCCTCTCCTGGTATTCATAACTGACAATCGCGCCATACTCTTTCTATACAGTTCCTGTGAAAAAGTAGTCACCCCCTTGGACATTTTTTATATTTTATTATTATAGAACATTGAGTCACAGTAAATTTAATTTGTTTTTTCTGACACTGATCAGCAGACAAAGACTCTTGAATGTAAAAGTGCAAACAGATCTGTGCAAAGCGGTCTAATGTACTATTTTTCACAAATATATATATAATATATAATTCAGATCAGTAATTGGCAGCCATGACAGCCTTGAGTCTCTCTGCTCAGGCCTCTATCAACTTTGCACATCCGGACATCCCATTATTCTCTGTAAAACTGTTCCAGCTCTCTCAGGTTGCATGGAGATTGGGAGTGAAGAGCCTTTTTCAAGTCCAGCTACAAATTCTCACCTGGATTGCCAGCTGAACTCTAACTCGGCCACTTCAGGGCCTTCACATTGTTGTCTTTGAACCAGCTTTAGCTTTATGTTTGAGGTTGCCATCTTGCTGGAAAGTAGATCTTCTCCCACGGCGCAGGCTTCTCGCACACTTCATCAGGTTTTCCTCCAGTACATCCCCTGTGCTTTGCTGCATTCATTTTTTACTCTCCCAAGTCTTCTGCCACCAGTATGCTTCATGGTTTGTTTTTAATAATGTGTAGCATTGGGCTTACACCAAATATGGTGTATAGTTTGAATTCCAACAAGCTCAGTTGTGGTCTCATCTGAGCACAGGACCTTCTTCCAGCTCCCTTCAGAGTCTCCCATGTGCCTTCTGCCAAACTCTCTGCACATTTCGAATCATAAAGCTGTAACTGGTGAAGTACCTAGGCATGGCTGTTGTCTGCTTTGTCTCTCCAACCTCTCCGCTGCAGCTTGTAACTCCTTCAGAGTTATAATAGTTCTCCTGGTGGCCATCCTCACTCATCTTCTTCTTGCGGTTTTTGTGGGTGGGCTGCTCTAGGCAGACTTACAGCACTGCCATACTCTTTCCATTTGAGTTTGCAGATGATACCAAGCTAGGTGGACTGACAGAAAACCTTGAATCCATTGAATCATTACAGAGGGACTTGGACAGCATACATGCTTGGGCAGATTTGTGGTAAATGAAGTTTAATGTCAGTAAATTTAAAGTATTAGATAGATAGATAGATAGATAGATAGATAGATAGATAGATAGATAGATAGATAGATAGATAGATAGATAGATAGATAGATAGATAGATAGATAGATAGATAGATAGATAGATAGATAGATAGATACTCTATTAATCCCAAGGGGAAATTTACACGTTGGAAGTAACAATGCAAGGTTTAAAAACACAATGGGCGGTCTGACAGTTGAAAGTACACCTTATGAGAAGGTAATGGACTCGTAATGGACTCATCACTATCAACCTCTAGACAGAGTTCTGAAGCCATTAAGAAGGCTAACAGAATGTCAGGTTATATAGAATGGTGTGTGGAGTACAAGTCCAAGGAGGTTATACTGACGTTATTTAACCCATTAGTAAGATCTCACCTGGAGTACTGTGTTCAGTATTGGTCTCCTTATTACAGATAATAATAATTCTTTACATTTATATAGCGCTTTTCTCACTACTCAAAGCGCTCTCCACACAGGGAGGACCCGGGAAGCAAACCCACAATCTCCTTACTGCAAAGCAGCAGCACTACCACTGCACCACATGTTATTACAGATAGAAATAGCAATGCTCGAGAAAGTCCAGAGAAGAGCGTCTGTGATGATTCCAGGGTTAAAATGTGTGAGGAGTATAAGTCCAAGGAGGTTCTGCCCAAGCTTTATAACACACTGGCAAGGCCTCATCTGGAGTACTGTGTGCAGTTTTGGTCTCCAGGCTCCAAAAAGGACAAAGCAGCACTAGAGAAGGTCTTGAGAAGAGCAACTAGGATGATTCCAGGGCTACAGGGCATGAGTTTTGAGGAACAGATTAAAAGAGCTGAGCCATCCATCCATCCATCCATCCTCTTCCACTTATCTGAAGTCGGGTCGCGGGGGAAGCAGCTTGAGCAGAGATGCCCAGACTTCCCTCTCTCCGGCCACTTCTTCTAGCTCTTCCGGGAGAATCCCAAGGCATTCCCAGGCCAGCCGGGAGACATAGTCCCTCCAGCGTGTCCTCTTTTCATTTTAAACAAAAGAAGATTAAAAGGAAACATGATTGAAGTGTTTAAAATTATAAAGGGATTAGTCCAGTGGATCGTGACTGTGACTTTAAAATGAGTTTAAAAAGACAATGGGGACACTGCTGGAAACCTCTTAAAGGTAAATTTGGCAGAAACAGTAGGACTTTTTTTTACACAGAGAACCAAAGACACTTGGAATACGCTAGTGTGGTAGACAGTAGGACTTCAGGGACCATCAAAACTCGACTTGATGCTGTTTTAGACGAATTAAGTGAATAGGACTGGCAAGCTATGTTGTTCTGAATGGCCTGTTCTCATCTAGATTGTTCTAAAGTTCTAGTTTCTTAATGACTGATTTAACAGGATTCTAAGAGACAGTCATTGTTTTCTTGTATCCATCCTCTTTGCTTGTGCTTTTCAATGCATGAAAGGAATACCAGTTACACCAACACGGAGTTAGTGGTTGTGACCATCTGACTTAAAGCTAAATTGTGACTTTCTTTACATCTTCTTCCATTCTGCAGTGCCAGATGCACACTATGGACACTGGGGCCTAAGTGTTGGGGGTCCTCCAATTTATAAACTTACAACCTACAATAGTGTTTCCAGTTGTTCAACTGTTCATTCAACCATCCACTATCTGAAGCCACTCTTGCTTTCACAGGGTAATGGGATCCTACAGCCAGGGCTGTCTTAACGTATGGGCACAATGGGCACTGACCAGGAGCCCCATGAGCGTAGGGGCCCACAATGTTTCTGATGCCAATGTACAGTATGTTTCTGTTTTGCTATCAAAATATGGACATGGCTAGCAACAATACTCAGGTAGGCTGTGGCCTTTAAATGATGCTCATTTGCCCGGGGGTCTATGATACTAGTAAGACGGCCTTGCCTGCAGCATTCATTGCAAGACAGGAAGCAGCCATGGAATGGGGCAGCAGTCTGTTTTTAAGGCAAAATCACACACAAACACAGCCAGTCAAGCTGGCATTCACATCATTAGGGTGCAGATGTCAAACTGAAGGACTTGGAGAAGAAACCCCTGAAAAGAATGTGCAAAATTCACACAGGCATTAAATGGGCAACATTTGAACCCAGGACTCAGCACACAGATGTATGAGTAGTGATGACTCCCCCTCAATCAATCATTTACTGTGTACTTTTTGAAACGTGAAGAAGGGGCTTCCTTTATCCAAAAGCCTGGATGGTGAATAATAAAATTGCTCAGGAAACCAAAAGAACAAAAATTAACTTGTATAAAAGTACAAATGTGTTTTCTGGAAGTTCAAAGTCTTGAGCATCAACTTTTATCATGGTGATGAGATGATGACATACTGTATCCCTATCTTGTCCTGTGACCGCAGTTTTCAACAAGAAAAACATCTAAAAGATGGCAACACTTGTTAAGAAAATGCCACACATAATGGCAGCACAGAAATGTCACAACATAATGATAGAAATAAATGAAAATAAAACAGAAGTAACATCTCCAAAGATATCATAAAATACTAAAATTTCTGTAAAATCAGAAAAGGCTGCATTAGTAAAATTAGTCCATTTACACTCACTGGCCATTGCATGAGATACATCTTGCAAGTAGCAGCTTGGCCCACTTCAGAACTGCCGTAATTGTTTGTGGCATAAATTCAACAAGGTGCTGGAAACATTCATCAGGGATCGTTGCCTCAGATTTGTCGGCTGCACATCCATAATGTGAATCTCTCATTCCACCACAGAGGTCCCAAAGGTGCTCTTCTGGATTGAGATCTGGTGACTGTGGAGGCCATTTGAGTACAATGAACTCATTGTCATGTTCAAGAAACCAGTTTGAGATGATCTGAGCTTTGTGACATGGCGTGTTATCATACTGGAAGTAGCCATCAGAAGACGGGTACACTGCGGTCACAAAGGGATGGACATGGCCAGCAACAATACTCAGGTAGGCTGTGGCATTTAAATGATGCTCATTTGGTACAGATGGGCCCAAATTGTGCCAAGAAAATATCCCCCACACCATTACACCAAAACCACCAGTCTGAACACTGTAAGAAAGGCACATGTAAAAACTAGAGAAAAAACATTAAATGGGAGCTCTTTTGCTTTTATTTAGCAAAGGAATCTGCCAATGGGGTTAACAAAATTTACTTGATAAAACTTTTTAAAGTAAGCTAAATAACAGTAAATACAAATATTTTGATAAGTGAATAATTCTTACAATAATGAAAACAAGATTTAACGTCTTGATATAAATACATTTCCCCTTGCTTAGATTTCTTTGTTTGCAGTGAACCGTTGGTACAGGATGGATTGACACCATAGATGGATGTGGTTGACACCAAATTCCATCTGAATCTCACAGCAGACATCAAGACTCATCAAACCAGGCAAAGTTTCTCCAATCTTCTATTGTCCAATTTTACAGATTACAAATTGTAGCCTCAGTTGCCTGTTCTTAGCTGACAGGAGTGGCACCTGGTGTGGTCTCCTGCTGCTGTAGCTCATCTGCTTCAAGGTTCAATGTGTTGTGCTTTCAGTGATGCTCTTCTGTATACCTTGGTTGTAACGAGTGGTTATTTGAGTTACTGTTCCCTTTCTATCAAACCCTTTCCCTTTCTTTCTCAAACCAGTCTGCCCCTTCTCTTGTTACCTCTGACATCAAAAGGGTTTACCCAGAGAACTACTGTTCATGGGATATTTCCCCTTTTTCGGACCATTCCCTGTAAACCCTAGAGATGGTTGTGCATGAAAATCCCAGCATATCATCACTTTCTGAAATACTCAGACCAGACCATCTGGCACCAACAACTATGCCATGTTCTAAGTCACTTAAATCACCTGTTACCCCCATTCTGATGCTCAGTTTGCACTTCAGCAGGTCGTCTTGGCAATGTCTACATGCCTAAATGCACTGAGTTGCTGCCATGTGATTGGCTGATTAGATATTTATGTTAAGAAGCAGTTGAACAAGCGTGCCTAATAAAGTGGCCAGGGAGTGTATATTTCTGCAGAAACCTCTGAAGATGCATTTGTCTCTAAAAAAAGGATCAATTTGCTTGGATATAAATTCTGTAAAGTCCTCATCAGCTAATAACAGGGCGAGATGAGTATGTGGGGCATAGTGATGTGAGCTCTATGATCAGAGGGGCATGGTTGGAGATAACATTAGCGTCGTATTTGCAAGATTTGATCACGGGCAAGAAACTGTTATCTATACAGTAATAATAAATTCTTGAGTAGCAATGATGTAATGGTGAGAAGAAAGGATAAGCTCTTAAGTATGGATTTAGAAATCTCTAAGGGTCTGATAAGTTATGATCAATTAAAAAACTGTGTGATTATTTTTCTAATATTTCTAATGTATATTTTTGTATTTATTTCATGATGCTTTTCTATTTACTTTGCACAATTATGTTTTATATTTTCCGTTTTATATATGTAGAGAAAAGCCAAGCAAAATGACACCTTTTATTGGCTAACTAGAAAGATTACAATATGCAAGCTTTCGAGGCAACTCAGGCCCCTTCTTCAGGCAAGATGTAGAAGGGGCCTGAGTTGCCTCGAAAGCTTGCATATTGTAATCTTTCTAGTTAGCCAATAAAAGGTGTCATTTTGCTTGGCTTTTCTCTACATTCATAATGGCTAACACGGTACAACACCCTAGTACTACCGTTTTATATATGTAATAGTAGCAATAATAGAATCACACAGGTAAACATTGGGAAATATTATTTGATAGTTTCATGTGATTTTTATATATTTTTGGGCACTAAAATCAAAAATTAAAAGAACTTTCTCCATCACATGACATTTTTTCACAAAACACATTTGTAGCTGTAAATTACATTTTTTTATATTAGTAATTATAGTTTTTTTAATCAATACCTGTTGTTTACTCCTTACATTTGAACTAAACCTGCAAGATGGTTGGAAATCTTCTCAAGAGAATGAACTATAAAGAGCAATGGCGGTTCACATGTGGTCGCCCTGAAGGTTTCGCATCTCTTCCTGGGTCCGCAGTCAGGGCATCACACAATCCCACGTGTCCCTGTGAGTGGGAGAGCAGAGCCACACATTGATGTTGGGTTCAGCAGGAATGGCCGGCTAACCAAACACCTCATCAGATGAAAGATCCATAAAATGTGCAACAATCAGCAGTTAATCAGCTTGGTTTAATGAAGCCACTGGCCAAAGTCACGTCAGCAGATGGTGTCTGAGGCTAAATGGAAAGAGGGCCTGATATTAGAAAACTGAATTTGGTGAACATCCTGGAACGAGAGGTTTGGGTATCATTCAGAGCAGTCACGTTTAAGCTTTTAGTTAAAACTAAAAATGCAAATTATAGGAAAATTTTGAAAAATGTACTAGTGAAGCTTAAGGAATTGGGTTGCAACACGAGTCTTAAGGTTCACTTGGAATTTTTATCTGGAAAATCTTGGGGCGGTGAGTAAAAAGCATGGTAAAAAAAAGTCCTTTAGGATATGCAAGACATAGAAAGAAGGTTTGAGGGACATTGGGATGTCAGTACGGTGATGGACAACTGCTGGACGATTCACAGGAACGATAGGCTCTTAAACAAAGTTTTGGAACAAAAAAACTAAGAAGAAACAAAAACATAAGTTATATGGAAGTCCATGAATATGTATTGCTATTTTCTTTACACTGATTAACTGATTAAATATTTTTATGATAAATTGATTTAGAACAATATTGTATGCATGAACAACAACATTTATTTATATAGCACATTTTCATACAAAAAGTAGCTCAAAGTGCTTAAGTTGTGTATGAATGAGTATGAATATGAATAAGGTGTGTAATTTGTTAAAGTTTTACTAAATATCTTTTGAATGTTGTACTTAAATGGGACTTAAAGGAAGCATTTTAATGATATTTTTATTGTGTTCTTGAATGCACAATTGAAACAATTCCTTATTAGTTTAATTTTGCAGACCTGTGTTATTAAATAGCATGATGGGCACAGAAATAGAAGTGGACCCTATAAGAATAAAATGAGCTTAAAATTTAAATTTAAAGTAATATTATATTTAACATTAAAAATGAGGCAAATCTGAAGATTATGTCAAAACCATAACATGCTATAACGTTCCCAAACTGACTTCATTTGATTTAAGGCTGCAGTAGGCCTGAGTCTACCTGGGCAGAACTGGGTACTAACCCAGGATGAGATGCCAATCCATTGCAGAGTAATAATCTGAAAATAGCTGATCACACGCGACACAGACAACACATCTGAAACAGCACAGCCGAGCTCACTTTACTCCACTGTGACCCTGCTTTACACAGCTGCCCACATTAATGAAGATGGGCATCATGTTGGCAAAAAATACACACAGCTGGCAAGTGTGTGCCATCAGATGAAGACAGTGCATTCAAGTGGCATTCATGTTCTGTGTCACAGACCACCTGCACGAGGAGCTGTCCTGCTAGTAGTCGCGACCCACCAGGACCAGAGGTGACCATAAAAGGGGCAAAAAGTTGTTAAAAGAAACAGACATTTATTACAGCAATCCCTTAAATACTCACAGTTCTGGTGAAAAAATATGTACAGTGAAAACTGAATAGAAAAAAAAATCCAAAACAAAACCAGTCCTCCGATGAAAATGAACAAAAATGAGATTCAAAATTCAACTAATAAAGTAATAAGGCTCTTGTCCTTCTTAAAGAATCCAAGAGTTATAAAAATCAGGCTCTGAATCAGCCTGTCAACAGCACAGCCCACCCTGACTCACAGGAGTGTAGCAGGCTCCTAGTCTCAAAGCGAGCACCTTGCGGTTCAAGTGCAGTCCGTCATGTCAATGATGTGCGCCACAGTTAGAATAACTAAAGTGTACATTAAACGTACATTTAACATCCAACAGCTAGTCATTAAGTGTTCTGTATCGTCCTTGTTTTGTCATGTATTGCACTCTATGAAACTTTTTGCTATATGGTTAGGAGACATGGACGCTATCCAGTGACCTGAGATGGAGACTTGACTCCTTCTGTACTGTGTCTCTTTGGAGAATCCTTGCGTACAGTTGGTTTGACTTTGTGTCGAATGAGCGGGTGCTCATGGATCCTGAATGAGGCACATTACCTGCATTGTGAGGGAGCGTCAGTTATGGCACTATGGCCATGTGGCGCAATTACTCAAGGGTGATCAGGATCTTCATTATTGGACCAGGGCAAGGGGACGCCCACATAAGTACTGACTGTGGCAGACAGAGGGTCATTTCCGGGGGTAGGACCTGAGGGGTTGCCAGTCGGGATCCCAAGCTGTTTCGTTGTGTAGTGGGTGCGGCAATGTGCTGTACCAGTGGATGCTCCCCAACCAACATGATCTGACCTGTGCTGTACATGGGTGACCTGTACTGTGTTTAATGTGCCTGACTGGACAGATGAAGTTTGATTTCCTATGTACATCTGTACAAAAAGCACATATCAAATATCAGTCCATTAAATAGCCCCCCACTGAGCCACACAGTTTCTCACTGGCTCTCTCTACTGTGTAATGTGATAGATGGTGATGATCCCAGCCGTGATGGAGCATGGTCCCTTATGATGCCAGCCCTATGATGCCATGAGAAGCAGGGCAAAGATCGTCCTGTCTCACCCAGAAGACAAGCAGATACCAATGTAATAGTGGGTATGTGGGCAACCCAGCTGGGTAAGACTCAGGAACAATACCCAGGCGGGTGGCCAATAAATTGTAAGGATGGGGGAGACAACCCAGCAGGACTATGAGTTCCCCCAAGGCAATGGGAGACATCTTCCTTGGGAGATGTTACTTGTGCAGATATCTACAAGGCACTCTGGATATTGTAGTCCCCTAGAACAGCCTTGTGGAGTTCCATGGGGGGCACCAGGGGATGCTAGAGGGATTCCTCATTCCTGTTTTTTGGGACTTCCTTGTGACCCAGAAGTACTTACATTGGGCTACACCTTAACACTGGATAACAGAAGCCGTTCGACCTCATCCAGAGTCGGGTGGAAGTGGATAAAGCTCGTCTGGGAGGTGTAGAGGAGGAGTAATAAAAGAAATAGCATGGAAAGATTTGTGTTTATTGCATTTTTGGATCCTTTGTGGGAGGTAGTGTATAACAAACCATCTTTATTTTAATGGGAATTGTGTCTGTGAGGTTGTGGCTGAGGTTTTGCGATCTCTCTCTAACGCCCTCTACTGTCCACAGTATTCAGTTTCCTTTTGCACAGTTCCCTGTAACCTCTTCCGTGTCTTAAAAATACATCTGAGCCATTTCACTCGCTACCTACCTGATAAAGGCACTACTAATACTAACTCTACTAATACTACTCATAATAACATGCAACAAATCTAGACTTCAAAATAACATTCTCTAATGGAATCTACTTGTTTACCCTACATAAACCAAAGAGCACATACTATACATTCAACCAAAAACTGAAAATTTACACTAGCAATAATAAAGTGCATCCAATCAAAATCAAAACATTGTGACATGAGCTTCAGTAGGAAAGACGCCCTAGGAACCAAGTTACCCAAACTATTCTATAACATTTCAGTAATTATTTACCACTCTATTGCTGATCTTTATTATAAAATAGGTCATTATTATAGCAATTTACGAGAAGAATTCATAATTAATTGCAGAACTACAGTATTTGAATGTTCCTCTAGAGTGCCTCTTTTTCTTGCACAATTTGGCTCAAAAACTAATCAGCACATCGTCATCTCATGACAGGCTTAAGTTTTGAGTTTGGTATTTTTCCATCCAGCTATTTTAGCTTTAGACCATCTTCAAGAATCTGTGACACACAGACAGAGACACACCCATCATCGAGATATCAATGTTTTCAGTATTAGGGGACCCTAAAATGTTAAGATCTGTTGAAATTTTTGACGAATCTAAAGCTTTCGCTCCTCTCCCATAGATGATAGGTTATGGTGCAGTGCACACCCCTATATTCCATGATCTGGTCTGATGGTGTGTGCATCAAATTACAATTACATGCTGGCCATGTGCACATGTGAGGAACACGTAACTATGACCCACGGTAAATCTTGTGCTCTCTATTTTTGTTTTCCACTACACCAGGTACCTTAAAAGTTATCCATCCATCCATCCATCCATTTTCTAACCCGCTGAATCCGAACACAGGGTCACGGGGGTCTGCTGGAGCCAATCCCAGTCAACACAGGGCACAAGGCAGGAAACAATCCCGGGCAGGGTGCCAACCCACCACAGCCTTAAAAGTTAAATACTCCCATTTACAATGTTAACCACCCTACTGCATAAAGTCATATGTTTGCATACTGCCCCTCAAGCTGTGGCCACAGAATGGGACGGCCTGCAGCTTTACCTTCTGTACTTTGAGAAGAGCTGCACAGTAAAGCACCTGCCTACTCCACAATAGCTCCTTTCCTGCACATGTCACACTCAATATGTGCGATCACGTCATAATCTGGCATTGATTTATTTCTGCCGTGTGTTCTGTTTACTAAAGGATATTGCAGATGGAATTGCCAATGGCTAAAGAGAGATCCCACCAGTACATATTGCTTTTCCATGTCACTTATTGTAGGAAAGGTGTACAGTCGCAGATGGGACATTTTGCTTTCTCTTCAGTGTGATTTTTAATCCCTGTCTATTATTATGCCTTGTTGCAGATGTCTGGGGACCTGGAAGAACCAGACATCTCCCCCAGAATGCTAGAGGGCAGCCCCCTGGGTGGCTTCATGGAAGCTGGAGTTTGGTACAGACCTGTTGGGTCCCGTGGGTGTCTCCAGGGGGTGCTGCAAGGACTGGGGAGCCTTTCATTGAAGAACTTCCACCACACCTGGAAGTGCTATGGAAAGGAGACTACGGGACACCTGAAGCACTTCCAGTTGCTCTATAAAGGGAGCCGCCCCACTCCATTCAGGGAGCCAGAGTTGGTAGGGAGAGGGCGACACCTGCAGATGGAGAGAGTAAAGAGAGAGAGAAAGAAGAGAAGGCAAAGACAAAGTGCTTAGTGCTTTTATTGTGGTTATTGTGCTTTGGACTGTGCACTGTGCTGGGCAGGTGGGTAACGGTACAAAATTGTTTCCCACAAGAAAAATCATAAAACTGTGTGTGGCTTAACTTGTGTCCCGTGACGGTCTGTGTTGAGTTTGGGGAGGTGAGCGCACCCTGCAGGCTACAGTCTGCATATAAAAATAAAACAAAGAAAATGTAAAATGTAATTTGCACCTACTGTCATATATTCTGCCACAACATCATACGCCATCATAAAGGGAATTGCCTCTTAAGCGTAGTTGATTAGCTGACAATATCCTTTGAGTCACAAATGCTTCACTCTGAAGAGCCGCTTCTTCTCTGTGTGCTTGTTTGCTTCACTCAATTGGCTCGGTAAATGTTGATAAGTATTAACTTCTCATTCCGAATTCTTCTTGTCCATTTTACATTTTTAAAAAGCTCACTAATTCCCGCTCATTCAACACGGCAGACAAAGTTAATAACTTCACTTTTAGAGCTTTACTCGCCTCTTTCCACTTTCTTATACAAGTTTCAAATAGTAATCCACACCAGAATGCACCATTGGGCACATTGTTATATTTTTACCACTGGAAAATGAACCACAGTGAAAGCCCTTTGCTTTCTGCCTGGCTTGCTGTTGGTTAGCCTCTGCCATTTCTGGTTTCTTGGTTCCTGCTGATGAGCTTGATGGGAGGCAGGCAAGTTCCATGTGCGGTGGAGCTTCGAGTCTCTTTTCTGTCACTGATGCAAGTTCAGATGTATTTAGGGCTCAGGAAATAAGTCCAGGGACTTTTTTTTCACTTGGGATCTTTATTTAAATTCTAAATGACAGACAGACACATGTGGGATAAATTCATGTAAATGTTTCCAGATAGGACTGAGCACCTTTGTTCTTGCATCAATGGCACACATTTTTCTGTAAGCAAAACACAATGTGTTTCACAAATGTTTTTTTTTTTTTTTTTAGCAAATTAAAGAACGACTTTTGCTGCAAATTCGGTTCTGTGCAAGTCATTTCACTCATCACTATTTGTGACATTCTAAAAGCTGATGTTGGAATGAAAGTGGATACTCCAAATGTTAATGAGACCCAATCTTGAACTTCTTAGGCAGGGGGTATACTTAACGTTACGCGATGCGTGAGATTGAGGATGCTGCTGCTACATGGGCAGTGCACTGACTATACTTGTGTGCGTACTTTAAGTAAAACTGGAGGGTTCCACCAGGTGGCAGTGTGAGAAATCATCATGGTGACAAAACAGCTTCTGGTTGTGCTGTATTGTGAGCTGAGGGAAGAAAGATGTTAAAGATAACATTTTTTTGCATTCTGATGTTGTTGAAAAGGTGCAGAAAAAAAAACAGCGACACAGTATGTCGAGACTGTGTACAAGACCGTTAGCTGTATTGCGTTATTATGATGGGGAATATGTGATGCTTGTATTGCCTATGCGAGAAATGGACGAAGAAAAGCAAAATGAATACTTGTGAATGTCAGCATTTAAGTTTGATGATTTGCATCAAACCATTTATCAAACATCGAAGCACTCACATCGATCCTGTTGGAGCTGCAATGCCGCTTACTGTCACATTTTGATAGTAAATCACGATGCTGATGTCACATACCAAAACCCGAACACACATGCCACCCACGTTTTTGCTGGTACTGCAACTCGTGCAAGTGTCGTGTTAATTTCCGACATCGTGCTCAGAGGACTCGTCAAAGAATGCTGGGGACACGTTGCAGCCATGATGTGTGTATGTATGCATTCTGAGTGTGAAGTATAAACCGTACCTTAGAGTCTTCAAGACCCAGTCCAGCATGACCATCACATTGGTGGTGGTTAAGAATCGTTGGCCAATGTCACAGTGGAGAAAACTGCTCAAACATCCCATGGCAGCTAATTGCAAGACACTTCACAAACCGTTACGAGACCCACTCCAGTTAAATACACCAGTGAGTCACAACGCTAGTCAACCCAACAACGGCAGCCCATGACCCAAAGTTTAAGAAACTGGACTGGAGGAATGTTTCCACTGAATGGTTCTCATAAACCCTTGGACACAAAGTGAAAAAGATGTCATCTGTGGAGCTGCTCAGTTTGCCACTTTTGAAATTTTTTAAAATACTTTTGAGTCCCTGGAAATGGTGGTGGTGGTGGTGGTGGTGGGGGTTCTGTATGCAGAAGAATGTCTATCATTATAACATTTCTGTTAAACCACTTGAATTAAATCTACAAGTCCACTCTTCAAACACATAATGATTGCTTCATTTCAACTCCATTGTGGTGGCGTACAGACCCAAAATTATGAACATTGTGTCACCGTCCAAATACTTATGGACCTGACTGCACATTTATTTACATAGCAGATGCTTTTATCTAAAAGAACTTACAGAAAAGGTCAACACAATTTAGCAAACATCACTCTGGGGGACTGCTTGGGAGCAAGTGTGACAGGGCAAGGTTACACAATTGATCACCACAAGTGAAGAGCTCAGCATAAAATCCAAGTGAGGTACAATTCCTAGATTACAAAACCTAACAGTTAAGTTCAGTTGGACAGAAAATCACCAGACAAAGGTCTTCAAATGCTTCTTAGTCACATTGAGGGAGTGAGAATTTCAAAGGGAGGTGAGCAGTGCACTCCACCAGCTAGGAGCTCCGCATTAAAAGAATCTGCCTTGAGATATGATGCCATCAGCAGACCTCAGTGGTCGAGAAGAAGCTGAGGACCCCGCCAGTGTCTCCATATGAACAGGTGCTGACCTGTTGACTACTCTGTAGGCGGCCATCAAGGATCTGAACTTGATATATGCTGCTGCAGGGAGCCAGTGGAGTGACCTGAAAAGAGAAGTGACATGTGCCCACCTTGTCTGGTTGAACACCAGATGACTTGGTGGCACATGCAGGTATGCCTGGCAGCAGAGAGTTGCGGTAGACCAATGCCTGGACCAGGAGCTGTTCTGCATACTTTGTCAGATAGTAATAATAATAATAATAATAATAATAATAATAATAATAATAATAATAATAATAATAATACATTTTATTTATATAGTGCCTTTCCCATGCTCAAGGCACTTTGAGATCTGAGCTTGCAGATATAAATGTCATCTTTTCAAAGTGAGACTGTAACTCTGCTATACGTAATAAGAATTACACAAGTGATGATTCAACATGTCCATTCATCAGTTACTGAACCCTTTTCACACAGTAATCTATCTTAGCAGCCAACCCTGGTGGGATGCTAGGATGTTCAATATGTATGTACAAATATTCAACCTAATCCTTATCTTATTTTGATCAAGTGGAATGCTTTGGCAGCACCTGTATAAACCTGTCTCGCCAAAAGCACGGGCCCTGCTGTCTGCGTTTTGTGTGTCAGAGGGCTGTGTTCTTCAGCTTGTCCCTTTTGTCACTGCACACCTTGTCCTGCCTCCTGCATGCGCACGTTCACCTGCAAAGCAATCCTCAGAATTCACTCCCAAATACGCAGAAGGCGTGACGGGGCACTCTAGGTACGTGCGAAATGACTTCACAAGTCAGCAGAATGAAACAGAGAGCCGAGTTTCAAGTTACCCTAAACAGGCAAAAGTACAAAAAAAGAGAGGCCACAAAAAAGAGAACAAGGCTAACCAACAAAAGTGAATGGTTGGAACACTTGGAGGGGCTTTGTTCTCTGTCGGTCTAAGCTGTCCAGATTTATGAGCAAAACCTGGAAAATCGTAATGGCTAGCCGTGGGCGGACTCTCCATCTTCTAACGTAGCATGGGGCCTGCGAGTGGAAATAAAGTGAAAGAAACCATGTGACTTAGATAGTGGTATTTTCCAAGTTTGCCCGAAACCGAGGAACTGGAACCGGCGCTGACGAAAGTCCGGCAACGTCACCCTTTCTTCTGTCTGGCTGGGGTCTAACCACTTCCTTTTGTTGTAAGTGGGTTGGCGGTCACATGACAGCCCGCCTGGGACTGAGAGCCTGTTTAGTGAGAACGGCAGTGCCAAGCTGAAGCTGCTGCTGCTGCTGAAGGGAGAAGTTTTTTTTTTTTTTTTGGTTATGGTGGGGACGGGGAGGGGGGTGGGGGGGGTTATGGTTTTTGCTTTTATGAATGAAGCATGTGGTGTATGTGTGCTGGAGTTATTTTAATGTGTGTGCACCAGTGATAAAAACGGAACAGATCTTTGACCACAAGCTATTTCCTTCCCTTTTCAGGCTTGTTTGATATTGAACAAAACAGCCTTTTAGGGAAAGTTTGTACTTTGTGTCAGAGTTAACCATTACATTACGTACAGTACATTTGAGTTGGACTGGTATTTATAGTTTTGGAAAAAAAAATATAAGAAAGCGACAGTAAGTAAGCGCACCACAAGGTCTACCTTTTTTGTATTACATTATCTTAATCATTTCCATGTAAGGTAGTTATTTTCTAGGCACAGTTGGCAGCCTGTGTGACATATTGGCTAAGACATTGGATGTCAAGGCCGTAGATTCAGTTCCTGTCAGTGACTCACCACATCGCTTAATCTGCCTGAGCTCCACCTCGGCAAATGTAGTTTCCCTGGATAAAGGCACCTGCCTCATATGTGGCGATAATAACACTGTCAGGGCCCGGGACACGGGGCCCCCTAGTGGCTAAGGTGGCAGGTTCTACTCCCTGCTACTGACCCTCTGTCTGACCTCAAGTCAATTTCACTTGCCAGTGCTCACAATTTAGAAATACAGCAACAACTGTGTTAAACCTATAAAGCGCCTTGCAAAAGAGTTCACTGTCATCTCGGATGAAGGAGCGTTGGAATCACAGGATGGAAAGATCCACTCATCAGATTGAATGGTCAGCACAGATTCCGCTGTAGGAAACCCCACAGTGGGTGGCTGAGGCCTCCAGGGCTGTGACTTCATCTTTGTCTTGTATAATTTTAATCTCCACCATTGTCCCCTGACCTTCTTCTTCTTCTTCTTTCGGCTGCTCCCGTTAGGGGTTGCCATCTTCTTCCATATCTTTCTGTCCTCTGCGTCTTGCTCTGTTATACTCATCACCTGCATGTCCTCTCTCACCACATCCATAAACCTTCTCTTAGGCCTTCCTTTTTTCCTCTTCTCTGGCAGCATCATAGTTCATTAATTAATTAATGGACATATACGGTTGGTTTCTATTTATGTTTAATCAGCTCTACCTTCTTCTCTGTGTGTTTTATAGAATATGTTGTCATGCGTGCGCTATCGAGATGTGTAATAACCCACTGAGATGAGAGGGAGCGCTGCTGCTAACGTTCTCGTGTCCTTCTCACCCCCATAGTATAGAAAAGCCATTTAACCCCGCCCCTTCCAGTCCAACCACCATAAAACCCCGGGGCATCCCAGAAGAAGGACTCATTACTGGCCACCAGATGGAGCTCTAAAACTCCAGTTACTTTGTTTGGAGTGCAGCATATGAGACGCATGCCTGTGTACGTTATTTTTTATGTTTTTGTTTGATTTGGTTGTAAGAGGGACGACTCAGTTGGTGCGCCAAAATTTCCTCTGTGTTTTCCAGACCTGTCATTCCCTCACCCAGCCACAATTCTGTATTCAGTCATTATTATAATCTGCGCTTGTATTTTTAACTGAGAATTGTTCACAGCGATCTGCACCTGCTATACAATAAATAGGTGGTATGTTATTTGTATTTAGACAATCATAAGATTGTCAGTTCTGTGCCCATCAGTGACACACTGTGTGTCCTCGAGTCAGTCAATGAATCTGCTACCTTACAGGGTGCAGATAATGAAATAACCCTATCATACTCATAAAGTACCTAGACGTGTATTTACTATGAAAGATGCTATATAAAATGACGAGGATGCTGATTCAAACTTCCACTGACTCAGAGAGGTCTGCCAGTAAAACCATAAAACCGCATTGGAAATATGAAACCCCCTGTAGTACACCCTGGGCTGGGGTTGGCAATGAAAGGTGCTATATAAAATTACAAGGTGCTGCGTTGGTTCTCTTTGTGGCTCTGAGTGAATCAGTGAATCTTCTCCTGTTCATATGGAAGTGGATGTGCTATACCTGTAAAACACTTTAGGATGGGACACCATATGAAGGTCTCTATATTAAATCCCAAGGGGGTCGCAACATACCACTGAATCACTGAGTGACTCTCAGCTATTCAGCAATTTAGTTACACGGGGTAAACATACAGAGATTACTTTAGCATAGCAGCAGAGCCGAGGTTTATTGTGTTTAATGTAACAGGCACATGTGAAGGGACTCATGGATGGACTGGCGACCTGGCTGGGGTGCTTGATGGCTCCTTTCCCAGTCAGGACGCCAAAGCAGGTTATGTCAGGTCGGGTCTGTGATACGCCATCTGTTGGAAATAAGAATGCAATATATATTCCCCCATTATGCTGGGTGGCAGTATACCTCTGGTTCTGGGCTTCCTGCTTGGCTGCATGGGAATTGTAGTTGGATTTTGGGGCATAGTTGAGGATCTCGGGGGCTGTGGGAGGGAGGTCTTGGGGGACAGCTTCCCTGTTCTCATCCATCTGACCAAAAGTGCTTCCAAGGTATACTGGGAACATACTGGAAGTACTTCTAGGTCCCTCTTTGAAATAAGCCTGTACTCCTCAGGTGAGTAAGTCAAGAGTTGGGAGTGGAGTGAGACAAAGATCACCTGGAGTGGAGGTCAAGGAAGGAAGGAAGGAAAGCAAGAAACAATATAGTGGGTTATATTTTGTAGCTGTGCTACCCATCTAGCATCAACATAGACCTCAGTGTGTTCAGCTTTAATGTACTGTGTGTGGTACACTATCTCATGGAATGTAATATGTAATGCATGTAGTAATAAATGCATTGCATTCTTCATTCCAACAGATGGTGTATCACAGACATTTGTAGTAATAAAAAGCATTGATTTTATCATTCCAACAGATGGTGCATCACAAACAATAGGCACTTTCCCACCACAGGAACTTTTTCCAGGAATGAGGGACTTGGTGAGTCTGTTGCCTCGTGGTAAGGAGGTCATGAGTTTGCGTTCCGAGTCCTTTCTGCATGGAGTTTGCAAAGCACCTTGAGTGGTGAGGAAAGCGATATATAAATGTAAAGAATTGGCATTGTAATTTTTAGAAACTTTTGTTGCATTCACAGACCATTTAGCTCCATTTAGTTAGTGTTTTAGCTCCTATTTCAGAGTATGTTGTTTTTGTTCAACCAGAAACTATCGTGGGTGGGTCTGAATTGTGCTGATTGGTTGATTACAAGCACTGGTGCCATCTTACAGATCTGTTAGCAGTTTGGACTTCTGAGAGTTATGAGTAATCCCACCACACTTTGCACTGCACCACTGCTCCCCAAAATGGACCCCCAAGTGCGCTACGTTATGCACCACATTGAAGCAATAAATGAGGGGGTCCCCTGTAAACTCCTGAATGCGCTTAACTTCACAGCATGTCACACTTCTTTGAAAGTCACATATTTTGCGTAAAGGTTACAACATACAAAAGTGGGACTACAAAAGGCCGGAGGCTTACATTGTGCAGGAACTCATTGGTTCCTGAAAACAAAGTTCCTGTGGAGGGAAAGCACATATGAGCGCTGCTTTTACAAATCCTATATAACAGAGACTTAGTGACTGGACTGACACACACGCACACACACGCGCACACACACGTGCACACACACGCACACACACACACGCACACACACACACACGCACACACGCGCGCACATGCACACATGCACACACACACACACATAAGTGCCCCCCCCCCACACACACACACGCAAGCGCATGCACACACACACACACACACGCACACACACGCACACTTTTCCTTTTATTAAGTTGGATTGTATTTTTTTTGTAATAAAAACGCCTTTTCAAAAGGATGGAAAAATAAGATGTTTATTTGAACCTGAGACCGTGTACAGCATAGGTGTGTCAGGGGTTTGAACATCTGAGATGCCCCCTATAGGCCACACACTGTATAACATCACTAGGTTGCTGGTTCAGCAATCCCATCATGTAAATTCAAATAAACAACAGCACAATCTACCTATTAAACAGCCTGGAATTGTATTCACCTTGAAAGGCGCTATATAAAATCACAAGTTTGCTAATGCAGCTCCCACTATGTAAAAAGTAGGACTCAAAATGTAGAAATACAAAACCAACTTTGTTATATATCTGTACAGCCTTAGGCGTTGTGATTTTCATACATGCAATGGCTATAAAAAAGTATTCTCCCCTTTGGAAGTTTTCACATTTTTTTTAATTCCAGTGGATTTAACTTGGCTTTGGCATTGATGAACAGCAAAATACATTTTAATGTCAAAATGAAAAGAGACCCCTGAAAAGTGCTCTAAATTACTTAAAAATAAAAAGCACAAAGTAATTAATCATATTAAGTACTCACCCCCTTTAACATGGCCCTGCTAAATCCTCACTGGTGCAGCCAACTAATGTTAGAAGTCATCATATTAGCCCAATGGAGACCACCTGTCTAGGATTTTGACAGTATAAATGCACCTTAACTGGCGTGTGCTGAATCAGTATGGTGGCCTAACCTACAGAAAGAAGACAAAGGGAACACTCCAAGCAACTCCGTGAATAGCTGACTGAAAAAGCACAAGTCAGGGTATGGAGACAAGAAAATATCCAAGTCACTGAAAATCCCTTGAAGTCCAGTGAAATCAGCCATTTAGAAATGGGAAGAGAATGGCAGAGCTCTAAGTCTGCCTACACCACAAAAACTGAGTGATCAGCAAGGAGAAGACTAATGAAGAAAGACCACACTTTGAGAGAGTTACAAGCTACAATGGAAGACCCTGGAGGGACTGTGCTGAAAACAAGTGTCACAGCTTTATATCAAAGTGGCAAAGAGAAAATCACTGTTAAAAAAATATACATGATATCTTGGCTAGAGTTCATCAGATGGCGTGTGGGGGACACTGACAGCTTCTGGGAGAAGATCCTATGGATTGATGAGATCAACACAGGGCCTTCTTAATGTATGGGCACAATGGGCACTAGCCAGGGGCCCACAATGTTTCTGACGCCTATGTAGGTTTCTGTTTTGCTATTAAAATAGGGGTCCCAGCACACTTCTTTGCCTGGGAGTCTATGATGCTGTTAAGACGGCCCTGTAGGAACATTGAGCTTTTTGGCCATCAGTTTAAACGCCATGTTTCAATAATTCATATTATTAAACACACACACCATCCCCAAGCTCAAGCATGGCAGTGGCAGCATTGTACTCTGGGGAAAAGGAATGAAGCAAAATACAAGGAAATCCTTGAGGAAACCCTGATGCAGTCTGCAAAAAAACCTGCACCTTGGGAGAAGATTTGTTCAGCAGCAAATCAACAACGCCAAGCATAAGACCAAAACTACACGGGAACAACAGTGGCCAAGTCAGAGTCCAGATCTCAATCCAACAGAGAACGTGTGGCTGGTCTTGACAAAGGATGTTCACTCACAATCAACATGCAGTCTGACCGAGCTGGAGCAGGTTAGCAGAGAAGAAGAAGAAGAAGGGAAACATGGCAGAGTCCAGATGTGCAAAACTCATTGAGAGACACCTGGGCACAGACTCCAGGCTGTCATGGCTGCCAAGGTGCATCTACTAAACACTGCAAACAATATTTATGTCATGATCACAAAAAATCTCTCTTCTTCTTCTTCTTCTTCTTTCGGCTGCTCTCTATTATATAAAAACATCCGGGGACGAGACGAGACAAGACTTTTTTCAAGTCACGCCTTCCTCTCAACCACATTCAAACATGCACACAGTACTCTTACCTCTCATTCGTATGAATGCTTTTGACGGACACCGTTTCTGTTCTCTCATCTCTTATAAATTTTAACGTTTTCCTCACTTTAAGTTCACAATTAAAGAAGACGTTTTATGTCAAATCTTATTGAAGAATTTCAACATGAAGGGTTAGCAACAGAAAAAATGAATACCCAGGCAGTCCTAGCACAGAGAAATGATGAAGTCAAATGAATTAACGCACAAAATGTCGAACTGTTACACGGCAGATTGGTTAAATGCGTATCAATAGACTATGCTGAAACGGTTGGTGGAGATCGTGTGGAAGATGAAAACATTAACTTACAATATCACAAAAAATATCTACAACCGTTAACACCGTCTGGTCCTCCACCAGCCGAATTACTGGTGAAAGAAGGATGTATCCAAGAAAGGTAATGTAGTACATCTTCAGGGGATAACATTAGACAACAAAGGAGATCTTGATATGCCATTCATATTAAAATGTTAATATGAATTAACATTCCTGTTAGAAGAGCTTTTGCTATGACAATTAACAAATCTCACAGCCAAACATTCAAAAAAGTTGTTTTATTTATTAGAGAGAAAGAAACAAAATTCACTCACAGGCAGTTATACGTTGCGTTGTCACGATGAAAGTCCAAACACGGAATCAAAATGCGATGCGATATTGATGAAAAGTTAATTCAAAAAATCGTTTTTTACTGAAGTTTTACAGTAAAAGTGTAAGTTTAAAAAGTATTTATGTGTTAATTTCAAAGCCAAACAGAACAAGATCGTATTACGCAACAAATAACTCTAATGCAACATGAAACATAATTTACTTTCAATTTATTACGTTTTACTATTTTTTAATATGGTTTATTACTCACTGTAATGTAAAATAGTTAGTTCTATTATCCATATTTAACAATTCCCACGAAAATAACAATCTGTTTAAATTGTACATCCACATCCCCATTGACGAGCGGCAGAACCGCCCTGGAGTTGGTGAGTGAAGCAAGCAGGGGGCAAAGCCCCCTAGTAATAATAATAATAATAATAATAATAATAATAATAATAATAATAATAATACATTTTATTCATATAGCACCTTTCCCATGCTTAAGGAGATCTGCTTTCACTTTGACATTAAAGAGTCTTTCTGTCAATTGGGTCAAAAAAGCCCAATTAAATCCACTGTGATTCGTTGTTGCATAACAATAAAATGAGAAAGCTTCCAAGGTGGGTGAATATTTTATATGGGCACCGTGTATGAGTACTTATGTTTCTCTATTTTTTATTATTACTAGGGGGCTCTGCCCCCTGCTCGCTTCACTCGCCCAACCCCGGGTTTGGTTTAGCGGATATACAATTTAAAGAGATTGTTATTTTCATGGGAATTGTTACATATGCATTATTTTCACTTTTGCTTTAAAACCTTTGTAAAAACAATATTTGTCCTTTAATTCCAGCCCCGGGTGTGGTTACATACTTTCTCGCAGGACGTATAACGCTGCTCACGTTGTGAAGGGGGGCGGCTGAACGCATTCTAAGGAGATGCAGTCGGATCATCTGCAGGCTTGTTGCTGCTGGTGAGCTGTGTGTTCAGCTTGTTGCACTATGCGTTGCTCATTTCAAAGCCTGTACAGCAGCTGTCCTTTTGCCACTTTACGTCCATTCAGGGGTTGTGAATGGAGTGGGGTGGATGAACACACGCTAAGGAGAAGCGGTCGGATCATCTGCTGGCTTCCTGCTGCTGCTGCTGGCAAGCTGCTTGTTCTGTTTTTCGCTTGTCGTTGTTTTAAGAGTTGGGAGCACATGATGTCTGTCTGCCAAAAGTATTCCAACAACTGCTTGGTTAGATGTTCATGAACTTGTTTTAAATGTTGTCTCACTGCCTTGTCTTGCGTGACGTTAAAGTGTCTCTCAGAGGATGTCAAATTGCAATCTCTTGGCACCAAGTCTCATATTTAAGATCCCTGCGAGACGCTCCGTGGCCAGTCTCTTTCATCTCATGGGTCTTTTAAGTGTCTTCTGAGAAGATCACAACTCGTCTCCCTGGTCTCCCTTTGACCAATATTTTTTTTTATAATAGAGAGATAATTACAGTTACTACCAGGTCTGTGCTCATCATGATTGTTCTGAAGAGTGCAAGCCATGATTATTGTTATTTTATTATATTAGTGTGACATAGTGGTTAAGACTTTGGACATCAGACCCAGAGTGCTGTTGACACGGTGTGACCCTGAGCAAGTCACTTAAGCGTCCTGAGCTCCAATTGGAAAACAAAGGAAAAGTAACCGATTGTATCTCAAATGTTGTAAGTCACTTTGGATAAAAACATTAGCCAAATAAGTATATTATTTGAAGTTCTATCCCTACTTTCATATATAGATGTCTATTGAACGTATGTGTTTTTTATTATGTGTGTGTGTTTTTTAAGCTTGACTTGGGGGTCTCATACTGAATTTTGTTATACTTATTACAATGACAACAAAGGCATTCTCTTCTGTTCTATAATGTACGCAGCTCTATTGGCACAATTTATAATTTTTAAACTGGAGTTCCTGGAGAAACACCCCCACAGACACAGCATTGGGTATTTGAGCCCAGACTTGTGGAGTTGTGAGACAGCAGTGCCATCCTCTGTGCCACTCTGTGCCAAATCCAATCTTTAAGTTATTATCAAGTTGTCCTTTCCTACATCAACACTCCTGCGCTGTATGGATTGGTCAGAAGATTTTCTGCCTGACCAAAGCACCTGCTTGTAGATTGCCGATGGGGGCAGCCACTATCAGCTGTACTTTAGAACAGGTAACACACCTGAAGCTAAGTATGTTCAGGCCCGGCTATTACTTGGATGGGAGACCATCTGGGGAAAATTGGGTTGGTGCTGGAAGAGACATTGGAGAGGCCATCAGGGGACTGTATGTGGATACCAATGTCCCAGTGTGGTGACGGAGACGCTGTGCTGACAAACTGAAGCTGTGCTTCAGATGAGACATGAAACTGAGGTCCTGCCTCTTTGTGATCACAAAAGATCCTTGGGTATCCTTTAAAAAGAGCACAGCCTTGTCCATTCTGTCTCCCTAATCATTCACTGTCCCTGATTGGCTAACCATCTTTCTTAACCATTCACCACCTAATAGTTAATATGTGGAGAGCATACTGGAGCAAGAATGGCTGATGGTGGTTGAAGCGGCTCACCACAGTCTATGTAAAGCGCGATGAGTAGGTTAGAAAATTGTCTATGTAAATGTAATTATTTATTATTTATGATTAAAGTTAATCTGTAGGGATCTTCAGAATGGAAGTTGTTGTAAAGTGAATGTGATGATGTTAGTCTGCAGGCCTTCTGCAGCACACGGCCTTGACAGTTTAATTCTTCTCGGACCTTCTTTGACTCCAGCTTTGTGTTGTTTGATGCCTCCTACTTGAACCCTGGCCTCATTGATCACTTGATGCTACAAACAGATACGTGTTCTTTTCAGCAGTGCGAGAGGAGTGACAAATTGCCCCACTTACTCTGTCGATGCTGCCTCTGGGAGTTGCTAAATGATCTAATTGCCGAAGAGATCTCTTCTAGTAATGTGATTAGAGCTTCTCTCTATGTATTTCATTCAGAGAGCATCCACCTCCGGGCTCATCGCTTTCATATAATCCCTCTTTTACACCAATTGTCAGCTTTATCACTTGATAGAAATATGTCAAGATAATGGCGGGTCATTTTCCAGTGTTATCTCTCCAATTCAGCCATCGACTCTCTGGCACCGCTGATTGCAGGGTTTCTTTGCTCTGTGCGCTGGCACATGCCAGGCCGACTCAGGATGAGCATTCTTGTCACTCGCGATGCGATCCTTGTCAGTATTTGTTACTGTCTGACCCCAGATGCCGGCCGGTGGCTCAGCTGGAAGTCAACAGACCGAAGCCACCAAGGCTGGCCGTGCGATGATCTGTGCCTCACCGCGTCACAACGTCACTCTGCCTCCTATTTAGTTTTTATTATTTTTAACTCCAACATAACCCGCCCTAAGGAAGTGGAGATTGGGTGAATCTGGCTAAACTGATTACTCCTCTTACTGGAAGTTAATATGCAATGCTGCCAAAGTAGAAGATGAACTCATATAATGGCGGACAGCCTTGTAAGAAGTCTGACCACAGCATGAAAGAGATGGACAAACATCTAGGACTATCAACATATTCCCCTTCCAATGAATCACTTCTGCTAAACTGTGGCTGCCAACAGGCTTTTTCCACAACATGGTTTCCAGTGCATTTTAGGCATTTTGCCTTTCCTTGTTTTTAAAATGCTAAACTGGCAAGGAACTGGTAAGGGTAAGAGGGACTTGCCACTGGGCACATACTGGGCCAGTGCCACCATTAAGGCGAATTAAAAATTCACCTGGTGCCAAGATCATTAAAGGGGGGGGTCCCAGCCACACAGGGTTAGCTACCGAATAGTCAGTTGGCGCACTAATAAGCTTGGCCTAGGGTGTAAAATAAAATAGCAATGGCCCTGCTAATGGGACATCAGGACTTGATGGAGAATTTCCCAGGGTACAGCATCCTCTGATATCAAAGCCAATTGCTCAATGTTGTTTCAAGTGGTGGGTTATTGGGGGATCTGAGATTTTCCATGTTTCATTGCCATTGTAGACTATAAGGCATTCATTCATTTTCCACTGCTTATCCAGAACTGGGTTTCAGGGGCAACAGTCTTAGCATTGAGGTCCATTTCACAGCCAAACTTGCCAACTCATGCTGTGGGATCTGAAGATGTCATCCCCTCAGAGAGCCCTAGGTCTTCTCCCGGGTCTTCTCCCTGTTTAATATTGCTTAATATTTTGAAGTGTCTGCTGTATGAGAAGAGGTTATCAAAACCCCTACATCTGCTTCTTCTTCTTTCAGCTGCTCCTGTTAGGGGTCGCCATGTCCTTCCATATTGTCCTGTCTTCTGAATCTTGCTCTATTACACCCACCACCTGCATGTCCTCTCTCACCACATCCATAAACCTTCTCTTAGGCTTTCCTCTTTTCCTCTTCCCTTGCAGATCTATCGTTAACATCCTTTTCCCAATATACTCAGCATCTCTCCTCTGAACATGTCCAAACCAACGCAATCTCGCCTCTATGACTTTGTCTCTCAACCGTCCGGCATGAGCTGACCCTCTAATGTACTCATTCCTAAGCCTGTCCATCCTTGTAACACCCAATGCAAATCTTAGCATCTTTAACTCTGCCACCTCCAGCTTTGTCTTCTGCTTTCTGGTCAGTGCCACTGTCTCCAACCCATATAACATAGCTGGTCTCACTGCCGTCCTGTAGCCCTTCCCTTTCACTCTTGCTGATACCCGTCTGTCACAAATTACTCATTACACTCTTCTCCACCCATTCCACCCTGCCTGCACTCTCATTTTCACCTCTCTTCCACAATCCCCATTACTCTGTACTGTTGATCCCAAGTATTTAAACTCATCCACCTTCACCAACTCTACTCCTTGCATCCTCACCATTCCACTGACCTCCCTCTCAATTACACACATGTATTCTGTCTTGTTCCTACTGACTTTCATTCCTCTCCTCTCCAGAGCATATCTCCACCTCTCCAGGGTCTCCTCAACCTGCTCTATACCCTCTTCACAGATCACAATGTCAATGTTGAAAACCACTACATGTGGTGGTTAAATGAAAAAAAAATAAATGCGACAATCTGTCATGGATCCAACCCATTGAAGAAGATAGCAGACCTCATGTTGTACAGATGGCCCCAGGATTGTCCTGAAATCCTCCAAGTGAGTTGGACAGCACGCTTCACATAGTGTGACTCTTTCTCTGTTCTGCTGATCAAAGCCTCGCTCTTCTTTTATGTCACTGATAAAAATTGGTGATGATGAGGAAATGACTGTCTGGAGCTTGTGCACTGTGAGGTGTGTGAGGTTTGTGCTGTAAAGCCATAGTGAATTGTATTTATTATTTCATAGGTTCTGCACCATAATCAGTGAATATCACTGCCTTATTTCAAAACTTCTGTCCAAGACGTTATGTTTTAGAAGCTATGGATGTTTGTGAGAGTTTAATCTGGTGAAGTGATAACAATAATGGGTGGGTCATGAATAACAGCCATCGGGTGGAAAAAGAAGCTGGTAGCCTTTATGTGCCAACCCATTGGAGGGTTGGGTTTATGTTGCAGGTGAAAGCTGCGGCCAGAAGGCAGCAATGCACCATGGGGTCTTTCAAATGTGGCAGCAAAGTCTTTCTGTCTTACTAGCAGAAGGCAGAAGAAAAACAAAAGAGGACAGAGAAATGGAGGTGAGAAAAATGTTTGATGAAAAACAGGTGAAAGAACCTCCCCGTCATATACAGTGGAACTTTAAATTACACCCCAGGTGCATTCTGTACAGACTTTGTCACATTAGTCACCATTTGTTCTCTGGATTTGCTCCTGTCTAAAGACTGTTATGCATTTACTTCTTTGGCATAGCCTGCTAAGATAATCCACGTGCCGTCAAGTGAACATCCTGCTCTTATTTTCAATGTATTTGTGGAGGCTCCCTTATTGACTAGATGAGTATGTTCATAGGGGCAGGATCACAGCGATCCTCTCTAATGCTTTCATTAACCTTCCATCTCCAAGAGAGCCTGGCAACCCTTATCTCTGCTTGGCTCGAAATGATCAGCCAAATGTAATTCTAGGAAGCTTTATCGTGCTTACAACAGCTGCTGCAACTGGTTAAAATACTATTTTGGAATTATTTCTTTAAAATTCTTTAGTGGGCATACCTTCTTATAAAATAAATCTGTTCACTAGAAGCATTGCTCTGTGTCATTTACGCCCAGAGACAAGCATGGATTTAGTGGGTTTGGATTCCAGTTTCTTCCCTTGGATTTTGGTTAGAATATCCTTAATATCAGGGCTGGTATAGTCACCTCTGACTCCAGCTTTGGTATAAATGGTATAGGTTTACTAGCTGTGCTAGCCGTCTAGGAAATCTAAATAATCAACTCAGACCTCAGTGCTAATGTTTGCAGTCTAACATCTATTAGAACAGGGGTGTCCAACTCCCGTCCTGGTGGGCCACAGTGGCTGCAGGTTTTCATTTTAACCCTTTTCCTAATCAGCAAGCTGTTTTCACTGTTAATTAACTCCTTTTCCCTTCATTTTAATAGCCCTGTTTTTAAGGATTCAGTCTTCTAAATTGATTTGTTTCTTCATTAAATGGCAGCCAAACAGAAATGAGATGTGAAACAAGCCAACAGGTGACCAGCTAAACTGGAACGTCAGACTCCAGCCAATTTTACTCCAACCAGTTTCTTAATGAGAAGCCAGTTCTTGCTGTTAATTAAAGCTGTTATTGAATTTCATGACATGTTGTTGCTCTCAATCTCTCTCAGCAGACTGTTGATATTCTGTTTTTTCTAAGATCACCGTCAAGATGTTTTGGTGACCTGAGCAGACCAACATGACCGAGACCTTCATCCTTTCTTTATTTTCAGGTTAGATGGTCATGTGGTGGCTTGTTTTGTGTCTCATTATTGTTTGGCTGCTCATTAAGGAAAATGAAACAAATAAGGGGTCGGAGTCATGTCAATTAAAACTAAGGCAAAACAAGTTAATCAGCATCAAAAACGGCTCACTAATTAAGATGATGGTTAGAATGAAAACAAGCAGCCACTGTGGCCCGCCAGGACCAGAGTTGGACACCCTTGTATTAGAATGTATGTAGTAATGAAATAAATTGCATTTGCCATTTCAACAGATGGCACATCACTAGCATTTGATGTAAAATAATGCATTGCTGCAAATGTTTGTGATGCACCATCTGTTGGAATGACAAATGCAATGCATATGTCTCCATTATATGCCATTTTGTAGGGGATTTGCATAAGCAGACCACAAAAACCAGGGAACTCAATGGTGGGAACTTGATGTGAGTAAGTGAGACCTTTTTAATTAATCACACAACCTAAAAGTAGTCTGGGAAAAAGGGGAATCAATATTATAGGGTAAAGGATGTTTTAACTTTTTATGGTTAAACTGACTCTTACTATCACAGGACTTACACTCCCAGGACCTCATTTAGACTTCACTTCTGTATTTGTTAAATTAAAATGCTTTTTTTTTGCCCACCTCACGAGGAGTGTGAGTTTGCGTCCTTTTGTTTTTTTGTAGATTTGCTACTTATAATAATAATAATAATTTATATTTTAGCAATCTCAAAGTGCTACAGAGCACTTATCCCTGCTTCATTGCTTGTGCTTGCTTTACAATTTCTTACGTGTTTTTATTTATCTCTGATCCCTAACCTTTATTTATTTGTTTTGTTTTTAGAAACAGGTCTTCATTTCTGCACATTACTCTCGGATGCTGCAGTACTCACACCTGCAGTTATGTGAGTGGACTATTTAAGATGCTATAATGGCCACTGCTGGTTGTGGTGGCCTTTGCATTCTTGCAGCTTGTGTTTTTACACCTTAAAGTCCTTCCTTACAATAATCAGCTTCTGTACCTTTTAGGTATCCACTGTTTACTTGCAAACTTGACTCTAAAGGTCTTATGTGAACTTATTTATTGAATTTTTGATATTTTGTAACATTGGGTCTGTATGTAGGATTTTGATATTTTGGGTTCTTCTTAATTGCTGTTGTAAACCTGGCTTGGGAATGTCTATTTTACTTCTGTCTCATTTAGTTTATAAAGCAACAACATTTATATTGTTGTTTTATTTTAACATTATTTTCATGATGCAATGTTGGAATCATATTATGACTTGTTCTATTATTTTGTCTCTACAGTATTTTTGTGAACTCAGCAATATTGTTCCTATTTAAGATGGTGGTATGTAACTCATAGTGTCCAAGGTTTTATATTTGTATAGAAAATAAAAGCATCTTCATTGGGGAGTGGCTCAGTGATGGTTAGGACTTTAGATTCATATTATTTTGACTTCAATTATTGAATTAACATTTTGGGTTTTGTTATTTTCCGTTTTTAAGACGTAGATTACCAGCCTCCTGCTAGTCCTCCCGACTTCTGCTTAGTCCTCCCTGGCCCAAACTTTCCCAGCTACTGAACCTGTAGCTGCGTTTCCATTGCAGTTATGTGCAAAACAGAAGTGACACTTCTGAAAAGTCGACAAAACTCGAATGTGAATTATCTGTGTTTCCATTGAGTGATTTTATGTGAATGAAGTTTGCTTTATCACCTGAAATTAATAATGATGACCAATATGAAGGGTGTTGGTTCTGTTATTTCAATTGCGTCTACAATCAGCATGTTCATTTTTAATCAGAGGCAATGAGAGCAAGTGAATACAATAAAGGGAAGGCAAACTGTCTATACTTGGCAGAGGCCATTTATTAGGGATTTCTTTGAAATCGTCTGCAGTGATTTTACTGAGGAGCTGTGGGTACAAAATTTTGTACCTGAAAAGCCACCTCAAGCAAGCATATAAACTTTTTTGCGTGTTTTGAGAGTTTTCTCGAAATTCACGTGTTTCCACTAAGGAGGTCTTACTGACAGGCCGCAAAGGACTCACTCTTTCTCCCTCTGTAAAGAGACTCAAGAATGCCTGGGACCTACTGGGTCTCCTGCCATCTGGTGTTCTAAAGAAATGGCACACATTTCTTCACACACAATAAGGATCTCCAGACTCCAGCAGCACCCTACTTCCTATACCGCCACTTTGGTTTGTGTCACTATTACCAACATTTGTTAAGCTTTTTCTCTTATAGCCTGGCTGGGTCCTGTCTCTGTCTAGTGCCACTCTGTACTCCCTGGTGTCCATTTGTCCCTAATGAGTAAACTATCACATTATTTTTTGGACATTAATTACATCTTACTTTTGCAGATGAAAGCTATTGTCATGCATAACTCACTTTGTTCTTAATCTTCTATTAGTCCATCCAGTTTTTGAATCTGCCTACTCCACTTTTTGTTCCTGGGGAGGCAGGTCACTGAATACAAGTTAAGAACCAACCCTTTGTAGATCAACAGGTCCTTGCACAGCACACCCACATTCACTTATATGGGACCACCACTGGGCAGAATGTGCAGATGCTTCCTGGAAAGGAGCTGGGCTGGAGTTTGAAACCAGGCCCATGGATTTTCTTCATACAAATGTCCTTTTCTATCGTAAAATAAAATATGAACTAGAAGAACCAGCTAATGATGACAAAGCAAACAAAGCACTAAGCCCCTTAAATTTAAACTACAAAAAACAGAAGCCATTTGAGGCACTCGGAGGGCCTATCACTAAGAGCACACTGTTGACTCAGTTTCTTTTTGGCAGAGTCACATGTTGTCAGAAGCTGCTAGTGGCTTCAAAGAGCTTTAAACAGACTCGGAGGGTTACAAGGGGCTTCTAGGTGCCCATGGAAACCAGCCTACCTGCCGTTACCATAGGAATTATGAAGGTCCTCACAAATCCCACATGATGTGGGCTTTTAGAAAAGTGGGAATAGTCCATTAAAGTCATTTTAATTTGTTATCGGAACATGAGCTTAGTCTGGGCTGGCCATATTTTCAAATTGAATGTTTTAGCTTCTTCAATTCGAGTTAAGAGCGCTCTGACCAGATGGCCTACTGGTTCTTTAATCTAAAAGCACTTTACTGGTAATGGATGCCAATCCGGCACTGGAGAGTGGTGGCATGTGTTATGTTGGTCGGATGTGCAGTTAATAATTTCACTGTACGCGTGACCATCACCTTAAACTTGAACTTGAGAGGTCTAAGAAAAAAGAACAGTATTCTAGCAGGTGCCATCTTTACCAGTGTTGGGGAACATTACTTTTAATGAATATGGTTACATTATTCATTATTACAGAAAAGGTAACTAAATATGTTCATAGATACTTATTATAAAATATAATGAATTATATACAGTTCATTACTATTGCTTTACTTTTTCTTCTTATCTATGAAAAACCACACATTTCATTGGCTGAGAATTTGTAATTAAATCCTAAACTCACGAACCTTCATGAAACTGACCGGAAACACAGCCACTTTTAATCATTTTCTTGTTTTTGATGAATACTGTAGCTCTAAAGAGGGACGTGCTCCTCCGGTGGGCTGAGACCTGTCTGAGAGAAACCAGCTATAGAAAGCAGCCCCCTGAGCAGTAGACACAGCACTTTGATCGCGTCTCCCAGCTGCTGAATCCCATCATCTTCTCAGCTTACACCCAGTGCTGCTGCGATGAGCAGTGGCTCCCTGTGACCCTAAACTAAGCCAAAATAAGTTTACCCCTCAGCACATGCAGGATTACGTATACATTTTGTTCAAGTCTGTTCACTTGATTGCACACTACGCATGTGCTTAACCTCCTCTTCAGCTATCATCAAGTGCACAATGGTACACCGACAGCCGCAGGAAACATGTTTGTGAAAAAAGGCAATACCTCTGCAAAATACTTTTGGAAAGACGGAAGTAATCTCCCGTAGTATTGCAATAACGCATTTTTTTTTAAAAATAATACATGTATTTTTACTTTAAGAAAAAAAGTATTGCATTATGTTACACACTACTTTAAAAATAGTCTGACTACTGTCACACATGTGCGACTAGGAGGAAGCTGACTGGACCAAGTGGAGGTAATTATCTGCCAGGCCAGGGGGTGGCAGGGTGCGATTAACCTTATTCTGTTATCTCTGCAGTCCAAAAACAGGAAAACCTGCCTGATTTAACAAGAATGTCACTTCCAGTTCTGTTGCCCCAAAAGACGCCACTTCTGGTTTCTGGCCTCAGATGACATCACTTCTGGTCTCACCCTTTAAAACCGCCATTTTCTCCACCACCAGTTCAGTTCAGTCTGGAGCTCAATCCATGGACATCAGTGCTTACTAAAAAACCCTTTTTGCTGCCAAGGACAATATTATGGGTGGCTGCCCTAAAGCTTTCCAGTGTGTCAAGACTCATTCTTTCACACTACATAACGCACATTCATTTAAACGTATTATCGCCATCACTGATCAATACAACACATCTCCAAAAAAAGATTTGAACTTAAAATAATGACACTAATTTTATAAATTTATACAACTGAGCCAATTACTTAAAATATACATGATAGTCTTTTGTTTCATTGTTATGAAATGAGTCCGCACTGAGCCATCCATGGCCTATCTGTTCAAAGTCAATTCTGGAAGTGACAAGAAATCTTTACATAAATATTTAGGAGGACACCCAGTTTTTGTCTTGTAATCTTTAATAATTCTCCTGGCTTTTATGTATCTCTCTAGATCACTCTGCCTTGTTCTTTAGTTTCATTTCATAAATCACAGTATATACTTTCAAAATAGAGCATTGCCTTTAGAATGATACTTTTATCAACCCCACACCAAAGATACAAAGCTTTATATTATATTATATTATATTAGGGAGCTTACCCCCTTCTAACTTCGCTCGCTAACCCCCCAGGCCCCCCCCCTCCAAGGCCTGCACTACATACCAGTCACTTCGCGTCTCTGCCGCTCGTGTTGTGAAGAGGGGGGCTGAACGCACCCCAAAGAGATGCGGTTGCTCCTCCGAAACCCCCTCTTAAACGGTGATACAATGGGAAACAAATACAGGTTTTTTTTACCTCCTCTTTGCTCAATCAGCTGCTGGCTTGCTGCTGCTGCCGTGCCACGTGATCTGCATCTCGCATGGCACTTCGAACATTTAAAAGCCTGTATAGCAGCTGTCTTTGTCATCTACTCTTTGTCTTTTATTTCCAGTCCCTGCCGTGGTTAAATCTGTTGGCACAAAGTCTTGTCTTGCGGGACGTGAATTCTTGACATTTTTTAGTTTATAATTTAAAAACGGAATAAGAATCTAAAAATCTAACAACATCACATTAAAGTTCGATAAATTCTGAAAATAATTATACCAAACAAAATAATGTAGGTTTTAAAATAAGTCAGATTTAAAGCGTGACAAAAACGTCACATAAAATTGTTGCACAAAATTGTTGCAGTTTTAGGCTTAGGAGTTTACAGTATATATGTAGAGTAGATTATATTATATTATATTATATTAATCCACTTCATACTCATTTAGGCCAAGAGCCTATCATAACAGCACTTGATATAAGACAGTAAACTGCCCTAGACAGGGAAACAGTTCCACCGCTTACCACTGTACCAACTGTGAAGAATGGCCCACGTCCTTACCTGCCTGAGACACCCTCAGGATGGAACGACAGGGGAGACGGAAAATATAGAACTTTGTTTCTCCCAGAATGTTAGATAGCATTTAGCCAAGGCTTTAATCCCCACAAGGCATGCACACAAGGCATGTAGTCCTGTTGGGACAGCCTTGCTGGATACTATGGTGGAGCCACCTGGGGCAACTGTCATGTCAGGCACATGTCAGGCACGCAAGTCTTTTCCAGGACACTCCTGCAACCACACAGGTTTTGACATTTCAGACTGCCCAGGAGATGCCTCCTCACCAGGGGCCTCATGTATAACGCCGTGAATAGAATTCACACTATAACATGGCTTAAGCACAAAAGCGGAAATGTTCATATGCACAAAAAAATCCAGATGCATAAATCTGTGTGAACGCCAACTTCCACATTCTTCCGCTACATAAATCCCGGTCAGCGTGAAAAGTAACGCACGTGGTCGTGCCTGCTGTCCTGCCCCAACTCCTCCCAGAATTACGCCTCTTTGAATAAGCAAATCAATATAAATATCCCTTAAGCTCATCCTTCTGTGAAAAGATAATGGTAAATGCATGGGGAAAAATAGAAGAATTTCAGCGAATACCAAGTGGAGGCAAGGAAAAACATACTATTTGTTGGTTTAAACAGTGATATAATCAACAAAAGGAAGTTGATCGAATGACATAGCATGTTGGAGAAACTCGAAAGCTCAAGTTCACAAAGTCGCATAGTGCCCGAAATAAAAAAGAGATTGTCACATATCAAAATCGCTGTGAAAAGGCGAGTCGTAGCCCACTGTCTGAGTGTCATATGAAAGCTTATTAGGGTACAGAGAAAAAAATAGGCACACAGTGGGAAAAAAGCACAAAATGTCAATTTTAATCTCGAAATTTCCACTTTAATCACGTAGTTTATTTTGTCATTAAAGTAGAACATCATAAACTTCATCTTAAAATCGTTTAACTTACTAGTTTCTCAAATCCCATCGTAAGTAAAGTAGCACGTTAAATGCTTTGTTTTGTTTTTGATCTTCTATGTGCTCTATGTGTGTGAATCACTATGTCCTCCCGGGCTTTCTCTTCCTCCAACAGGACACAGAATCCATTACATTCGTAATATTATCGCTCTCTGAATAATTAAAATACTGAGATGTATACGTGATATCATTTTCATGATGAAAGGAGTTAAAGCATGTTATTAAACATGGGAACACGGTGGCGCAGTGATTGTACCTGCCTCACGCAAGACGCTTGCTGCGCCATGCGCGACCTTTGATGAAATAATTTATTGCAGCAGTACTGTCTCTTTCAAACATACTAACCTCCAATTCCTGTCCTTACTTTTCTTTCTCCAAATACACAATCGCCACACAATCAGCTCTGTAATAGACGTTAAGCCATCTGTAAGCTTAGAACGCTGATTCTTCGAAACTTTTAAGGAACATTGAAATATCTTCGTAGTACGTGTTTAATTATTCTGTCCATCTATCCATCCAGTGTCGCGCCAGCACCAGCAAGAATACAGCACAAGGCAGGAACAATCCGTGAATGTGTCCTCACATGTTTAATTATTAACAATATAGACTATTTAAATGAAGTTAAAGTTTTATCTGTATAATATAATAAACATATTTTGCTGCATTTCATCTTAAAAATGATATCGTCATCATATGTAAATACGCACTTTATAAAGTGGCTCTGGTTGTGCAATATTATAACTGTATAGCAAGTTTACAGTGAGGTAATTGTACTTATAAGTACAAAGCGCTCTACAAAGAGCACTTGATGGACTGATTGAGTGTGTTTATAGTTCTTGGGATGAAACTGTGTCAGAGCAGTTCAAATAGACAGCATGGCTGAGGCAGCGTGTGCTTCATTCTGTATACCGATAATTCTCTTTCTAATCAGCTGCTGTAGAGCTGTGATTCCCCACTCAGATATAGTGATATAAATACTCCGAGTGGTGCAGTGAGAGTAATATGGAAAAAGATGATCCGCTGTGGTAACTCCTAACGGGAGCAGCTGAAACAAGAAAAAGAAGGTGCAGTGAAAGTAATAACGCTAAAGCAGCTATGGTATTTGGAATACTTTGGCTATTCCCTGGACCATTATATCATTACAGGTTAATTACAATCAGATGCCTTAAACTAATAAACAATATGCAGTTAGTTTCAGTGTATATAATAAATCTGCGTCAGGGATGTGGATCTATAAAAGAAAGGGTAACCACACAGGAACAATAGCACCGCTTTGATTCTGGGTGCCGCCAGTTTGCAAAACCGAGTGGAGAACTTGCGTATGCCAGGGTTGGAGCTACCGTGGAAATGTGTGTGGCTTTAAGCCAAGTTTAGGTTTTATACATCGCGATTTGAGCAAGGAAATGTTTGTACGTAACATTTTTGTGTGTACGCACCGTTTATACATGAGGCCCCAGGACCGGAGAAAAAGTGAAATCGACTTGGAGAGTAAGATGCTCCGGACTAAACTTGGAGTCCACATGTTAAAAGCTGGCAAAGCGGTGTAATGCATGAATGGCAGTTAATCTCCACAGATGCCTGCTAAGGTCATTTAAGTTAGAAGTGCTCAGTTTTTGCCTGCTGGTTTTTCAACTATACTTGTTTTCAAATGGTAGATAGCAAGTTAGCGCTTTTGTGTTAAAAATATGACACAACAGTGAAAAAGCGTAAATAATAGGCAGTACAAGGGAAGTGTCCTCTTCAGTATCTCAGAGAATTGCAAATATATTATTCTATTTATAAAGGTGACTCAGCAACAAGCCAAATCACTTCCCAGCTAAAAGTATCTAAAGCTTTAAGGGGCTTTGGGTAATCATTTGCTATGATTCAATCATCTATGCCAAAGAGTAGCAGGCACTCTTGAGCAGTAGCTTGAAAGCAGCTAAATATTTGCAGATGGAACAGAGCCTGGAGTTCTTTCTTTAGCCAGCAGCATTACAAATCAAGAGAGAGCTAAACAGTTTTAATGACACACGCATTTACACCACTGTGATAAGCTGGCATCCATCCTTGCTTCGTGCCTTGCCCACAGTGCTGCCAGGATAGGCTTCAGCCTCCTGCATCACTGAAGTAGACTAAGAGGGTCAGATAATGATAAGATATGACAAGTCATGTTAGTTTTATCTTAGCAACTAAGACAATTCAAAATGTGCCAGTTGCAATGTGGGTTAATGGTACTCCCTTACAGCTCTGGAGTCGCAGTTTCATATTCCAGCCTCCTCACTCTGTGTTGTTCTTTGGGTACTCATTGGGTGTTCATCTCACAACCCAAAAACGTGCACACTAGATTGAGTGGCGGTGTCAGACTGGCACCCATTCTAGGTTTGGTCTCCACTTTGCCCATAATATGCCGAGGCTGTCACAACCTTGTTTAACAACATAATAACATAGTTCATAAAACGAGTGAGCATTTCTTTTTAATGAACAGCAGTACAATGGTTGGAAGTACAGAATTAAAACCTTCATCGCCTATGTCGTCCTGTTGTGTCTTAAGAGGTCTTCATTGGATTCCACCTTCCTGCCATCATCCAAAGATCAGAAGCTCTTTGTCATGCTGCTGCATTTGCACCTCACTTGTTAGTCAAGTTTTAGCGTCTCACCTAGTCTCGTGGTGGCTTCTGAAAGTTATTGTCTCATCAATTCACACACTTTATGTAATGTGAGCTACAAAATACCAAACCTCAGTATAAAACAGGACCAAAAGTTCTACAAAACATTAATGACAAATACACTCATAACAATATCCCATCTGCTTCTAAACAACTTTAGGTCTCCATTGCAAATGATACATCGCATCAAGTAGTTAAGAGCTTCTCCTCATCTGTCTGGATATGTAAATACTGACTGGCCTAATTTATGTCTTTTTTACATTCTCCTTATGTGAATAAATAAAAATAAATTCTTTGCATTTACATAGCGCTTTTCTCACTACTCAAAGTGCTCAGCAATTGCAGGTTAAGGGCATTTACGGGATTCGAACCGGCAACCTTCTGATTATCAGTGCAGATCCCTAGCCTCAGAGCCACCACTCCACCTAGCACATACACTACATAACATTTCAAAATATACTGTGACAGGGCTAAAACCTCAATGGATTAGTTAGACTGAGTCCTGCAGGCTTTTGTTCCAACCAACTTCTTTTTTTCAGCTGGACTCCTGATAAAAGAAGCAAACTCAGAGGAGCTCATTGATAAGAAACAGGAGGAATATTTACATCATTGATATCAAATACCTACAGGGCCAGAATAACCACAGCTAGGCCTTCTGGGATATCCTAAGCACATATAGCCAGGGTTGGTGCCACCATTAAGGTGAAATAGACATTCGTCTTGGTGCAGATCATAAGAGGTGGGCCCAGCCGCATGGGTTAGCTACCGAACAGTCAGTTGGTTTACTAATCAGCTTGGCCTAGGGTATATAATAACTAGCACTGGCACTGCATACAGTATTGTCTTTGGCAGTGGTGGGAGTAACACGTTAAACGTGCATTACATAGGGCATACCCACATTAGACACGTTTGTTCTGTACAGTGCCCAAGTGTGGTTGCATTAACATTAAACTCTCTAACCGTTGGCCTGCACTCACACTTTGCCTGGGCACACTTTCGTCATGACCATGAGACTTTGTGTAAAGTCAAAACAAGATCTGAACATGCAGTGACAGCATGCATGTCAAAATGATTTTACTTAATTTGTGGTTGCTTTGGAGTCGTGTAGGGCAGGATAACACTCTACCCTCTTACAGATTTATTGAGTGTGAGCATTTTGCTCTTAATCGTGCTGCACGTTATGATGACAAATGATTTTCAGGGAGGAATTTGCAGCTTTTCTTGCTAACTACAATTCACCTTCATGTGTAAGGTGAGAATAAAAACCTGTTTGTAACTCAAAAGATACTGAATGAAATGAATTGCACCGTCTGACTTGTCACATTAGAGATCATGTTTGTTCTCCGTGCTTGGTCACATTTAGTGATCACACTGTTCCCCAATGCTACTGAAATGAAATGGTACAGTTTGCCCAGCATGGCGCGATCACACTAGTCAAGTGAACTAGACTCTGTTTGGTTACATGTGGCCAAACGTGCTTGGGCACGGAATGAATTGCCAGTGTGAGTGCACCCTTAGTCAGATTACTGTACCCACTGTGTAACGAGTAATATAATGCAGTGCTTATTTTCTTGAAATAAAAATACTTGCATTACTTGAGAAAAACTAGATATGTGTTACTGCGCTACTAAAGAAGATTATTTCCATCATGTTAAAAAAAAAAAAAAAAATTCCCTGCCTTACTTCGCTGAAGTATCGCCTTTGTCAGCAAAGACCTTGTCTGCTGCTGTTGGAGTGATGCTCTGGCTTTCTGGTGAACGCTAGTGAGGAAGAGGTTAAGCACATGTGTAGTGTGCAATCAAGTGAAAAGAACTGAACCAAAGTTGTAAGGATATGTTTAATCCTGCATGTGCTGAAGGAGAAATTTAATGAGCTCAGTTTAGTGGGTCACAAAGAGCAAGTAATCATCATTGGTGTAAGGTAAGAAGCTGATGGGCTTTAGCAGCCAGGAGAAACAACTGAAGTTCTCTTCAAGTACTGTGTCTGCACTGCCCCTCTGCGTGTTCAGGGGCAGCTTTTTTATAGCATTTGAGAGACAACTTCAGGACTCGTCTAATGGTAATTCCCCCCCCAACCCCGAGTCTAGGGATGGCACCATTGCCTATTGCTTCTCTGTCTTTGTCTCTGGCACACCTCACAACCAGCGCCTTGAAGGCATCTAACCTCACTTCCTGGTGCCAGTCACCTTGAGCCTCCACCTTCTGCCTTAGCCTTCTATTAAGGGGTTCCACCGCCATCTTGACTTTATCCTATGCCTGGGATTCACATCTGGAAAGACATTTTTTTCTGTTGATTGAACTCATTTTGATATTTTCTTTCATTACATAGGATTTGCCTAAGGGTGCCCCTAATCTTTATCATCTCCCTTGTATTTACTCTCTTACACCGGCTTCTCCAGGTATTCCTACCCTCTCAGGCAGGTCGTAACCACCCAAAGTGCATGCCCCTCTTAGGTCTGGACCTGGGGGTGCTACAGTAATTGCAGAACACAAGAAAATAATCGGGTTTGGCTGTGTTTCTGGTCAGTTTCTTGATGGTTCACAGGTTTAGGATTTAAAAAGAAAAGCTGTGAAATGTGCAGTTTTTTGTACAAAAGAAGAAAAATGAATGCATTGCATTTTATTATATATGTAACTATGTAACATATTTAGCTACTTTTTTTTGTAAGTAATAAGTAATACAGCTATGTTGCTTTTTAAAGTAACTTTCCCCAACACTGGTCCCTGACTACCCACACATAAACAGTTCACACTGCTCACTTTCCAGTTTCACACACCCCCGGTCTCTACCACTTTTGGCCTTTCTTCCTCCTTATTATTTGAGTCCTTGTCAATTACTACCCAACAATTCCCACTGGACCTACTTTTGGGATTCTGGGTGACATCACATCTCCATGATGTCATATCAGTAGAAATTCTACTGGTGGTTACCATGTATTCCTGCACTTGTCCCTCAATTCAGAAATAACTTGTGGAGGTCCAATCTAATTGATCTCCCCTGTAGAACCGTGAGGTTAAACCATCTTCCAGAATGAGGAGCATGAAACATGTTAATAGAATCACACCTGTTTGATTCTGGGTCAGGGTTCCTCCATCTTGATAGTAGCAAACCTTGTTAGTTGCTACTTTCAACACATTTATTACTGTTGTGAAATACAAGAAGGAGGTTGATTTAGTGCAAAACTACTCCAGTTGATTTTATTCTATAATACAAAGTATTGGGATCAGGTCATATTTTCCACTGTGCATTCAGTAAGCTGGTAGAGAACCATCTGGTAGATCTGATGCTTTTGAATCAACATTCTCATTAACACTTCAGAAATATCAACACATTAACACCAGATTGTGTCCATGGACTTCAAAAGCCATTGTTTTGTGTAATGGTTAGTACACATTTCAATAAAAAAAATCCCATGACGCAGCGTATTGCGTCAGTGTGGGGGTTTACCTGGTAAAATTACCTACAGTAGCGAGCAGATGCAATAGTACTGCACCATGGCCAGTGTTGTGTAGGTGTGATGGTGCGGGTCAGCCCCTTGATCTCTATTCATTTTCTTTTAGGGAGCCTCTTGAACCCAACACCGTCAGTAACATAATCGGATGAGCATGGCTGATGAGGACAAAACACACATGAAGCAAGGGGAAGGTGCAAAGTGTTCAGTGCTTTAATTAAAAATAAATCAAAATGTTCCAAAAGTGCAGTGCTCACAAAAAATAGTTGAATAAATAAACAAGCCAATTAAAAACAAAGGTGAAGTGGAAGGTAAAATCAAAATAGAAAACACATCCATTAAAACCAACTGACAGGAAACTATCCTTTTTAAAAACTCTGTGCCTTGATCTTTTAACTGGCAGGTCCTCTGCTTCTCTTGTGCAGACCTTGCAGAAGTGGAGTCGGCCTAACAGAGATGCAGCTGACCTTCCTCAGGTCCGGGTCCCTGCCATCCCACGACTATGGAAAGGCTCCTTCTTCAGACCCCAACGGCTAGGGCACTGACACTGAGGCTCTCCTCCCAAGCCCAAACCGACCCCAGCTGACTTCCTGGTTTTCCGTGGCGAGTCGTCTAAACTCCAGCTCCTCATTGCCATTCCAACTGTCCCCCAGGTGTGGGCCACACACCCCTCTTCAGGGCTCACTTCCCAGCACCCTGCTTTCTCTGTTATGCAGATGATATACAGTTATATCTTAGTACAGACTCCAATACAGATTCACCCCCAGCACACTCACTGACTGCATTACTGATCTTAAGCTATGGATGGAAAATAACCTTCTCAAACTTAATGTCAATAAAACTGAAGTGTTACTGGTAGGTCCAAATCCCAACTTTCTAAGGCATCCAATTTCTCTGTTTCTGTTGATGGTACACTTGTCAAACCTGCTCCTGTTGTCAGAAATCTTGCTGTTTTGTTTGATTCACCACTTAACTTTGAGCTACACATTAGGTCTTTTTCCAAAATTTCATTCTATCATCTCCATAACATTTCCCGCCTCCGTCCATTTCTGTTTTTGTCTGATGCTCAAACTCTAGTTCATTGTTTCATAATGTCTCGTATTGATTACTGTAATTCCCTCTTCATTGGCTTCCCTGCAAAATCTATACAGAGGCTACAGTACATTCAGAACTCCGCAGCTAGAGTCCTCACCCACACAAAGCATTTTGCTCACATCTCTCCTGTTCTCTCCCAGCTTCACTGGTTACCGGTTCCATCAAGGATTGAATTTAAAATTCTACTTCTCACCTTCAAAGCCCTACATAACCTTGCCCCCCTCTGCCTGACTCAGCTACTAGCTCCTTACACTCCTTGTTGCTCTGTCAGGTCCTCGAGCGGTAATCTCCTTACTGTCCCACGCACCAGACTCTCCACCCTGGGAGGTGGGTCCTTCAATGCTTATAGCCCCTCAACTCTGGAACTCTCTTCCTCAGTCCTCCGAGATTGCTCTTTTTTCTGCACTTTTAAATCTCAACTGAAAACTTTCCTCTTCTACGAACTTTTGTCATCTGTGTAATTTTTTTTTTTTTACTCTGTATGTAAAGCAACCTTGGGTTTGTGAAAGGCGCTCAATAAATGTAACTTATTATTATTATTATTATTATTATTATTCTCTCCCTTGAGCCTGCTCTCTTCAGCTCACTTACTCCTGCACTGGCTCCTTCCGCCACCTGCTCTCTTTCTCCCTTCAACCTCCATCTTTTCTTCTTGTTTTCCTTTCTCTCCTCACACTCGTGCTTCCCTTTTTAACTGGGGATGTGACACAACTCTGATAATGAGCAGCTCCTGGCGTCAATAAGGGTCACAGATGATCTTATACTTGCAGGGCCATCCACACCTGCATCGCATACCACTCGCTATGCTGCCACGTACACACACAAAGATAGGAGTGTGGCTATTATTTATTTAAAAATGCCAAATAGCCACGGACTTTACCACAATAGGCCTGGGGTGCTGGTGTAAGCTTAATTTTAAAGCTAGCTGTGGTGGCTCTGAAGCTGGGGAGTTGCGCCGACAATCGGAAAGTTGCTGGTTCGAATCCCGTAAATGCCAAAAGTGACTCTACTCCATTGGGCGCCTGAGCAAGACAATTAACCTGCAATTGCCCCCAAGTTTTCCCTGTAATTTGAAAGACCTGTTTGCCGGCCTGGATGCAGATTAATGTCATACCCAGGACAGAGCAATTGCAGGTTAAGGGCCTGGCTCTGGGGCCCAACGGAGTAGAGTCACTTCTGGAGTTTACGGGATTTGACCCAGCAACCTTCTGATTACCGGCACAGATCCCCAGCCTCAGAGCCACCACCCCGTAGGACGGGTTCTGCTGTCTAGTGGGAGACGAGAGGCCCTGTTACAGTTTACTCCTTATACAGTACATGTGATGGGCAAGTGTCACGATCTGCCTTATAAGTTTCATTTTAACAACTGTTCTTTGACTTGTAAAGGAGGGTCTAGTAGTTATATTCATGTTTTCTTCATTGTGCTTTTAACATTGTTAAAAACGATTCACATTTTCCTGCAGCATTATCTTGTTTTCCTTATGGACACCACCACGTTTTTTGAATTTACTGGTTCCAACATTTTTTTTTCTGCCCTCGGATTTATGATTTAAATCTCATGTTTCTTGAGTTTTGTTACGGACACCTTTTTGGCTTACGACTTACTCCTACCTTCTACTCTTTCGAGATGTCTTCACTGTCAGTGAAGTTTTGCCCCTTTTCTAGCCAATGAGGGCACCATGCTAGCTTGAGTAATGGGTATTCAGACATGCCCAATATTTTTTTTTTTGTTCTTTATTTCGCCTTATACAATTTCTTGTATTAGGAAGACCTTAGGGTCAGAGCGCAGGGTCAGCCATTGTACAGCACCCCTGGAGCAATTACAGGTTAAGGGTCTTGCTCAAGGGCCCAGCAGAGTAGGATCTCTTTTGGCAGTGGCGGGGATTCGAACCGGCAACCTTCTGGATACCAGCACAGATCCTTAGCCTCAAAGCCACCACTAATATTTGTATATACGCCTCTGTGTGTCCTGCTTTGCATGTAGTTTATACCTGATACATTCTTGTTGGGCGCCACGCTGAAAAAATGATGTCAGATTTGGAGACATGCTCCTTCGTGCTGCACACATAAACTGCTAATAAGTGCGAGGTGCAGGAGATGATGCAGCCATATATCCAAAATGGCGAATTTCATGAAGAGGTTGGTTATGTGGGTACCAGAATGATGAAGGAAGGGCTGAATATGACGCAACAAGTCATCAAAATGGAAAAACATTTGAAGGGCTTCTGCTCATCATGTCACAAGACAATTACACTTCATTGCTTTTGGTCAACAGGCCTGACACTCCACCTTCTTCTCTTCTTTCTCTTAAAGTCAGTAATAGCAGGCACAACTCTTCTTCCATCAGCAGAGTCTCACATCCTCTACTGTGACATAGATAGATAGATAGATAGATAGATAGATAGATAGATAGATAGATAGATAGATAGATAGATAGATAGATAGATAGATAGATAGATACTTTATTAATACCAATGGGAAATTCACATTATCCAGCAGCAGCATACTGATACAATAAATAATATTAAATTAACGAATGATAATAATGCGGGTGAAAAACAGACAATAACTTTGTATAATGTTAAATGTTAACGTTTACCCCCCTGGGTGGAATTGAACAGTCGCATAGTTTGGGGGAGGAACGATCTCCTCAATCTGTCAGTGGAGCAGGACAGTGACAGCAGTCTGTCGCTGAAGCTGCTCTTCTGTCTGGAGATGATACTATTTAGTGGATGCAGTGGATTCTCCATAATTGATAGGAGACTGCTGAGCGCCCTTTGCTCTGCCACAGATGTTAAACTGTCCAGCTCCATGCCAACAATAGAGCCTGCCTTCCTCACCAGTTTGTCCAGGAGTGAGGCGTCTTTCCTCTTAATGCTGCCTCCCCAGCACACCACTGCGTAGAAGAGGGCGCTCGCCACAACCGTCTGATAGAACATCTGCAGCATCTTATTGCAGATGTTGAAGGACGCCAGCCTTCTAAGGAAGTATAGTCGGCTCTGTCCTTTCTTGCACAGCGCATCAGTATTGGCAGTCCAGTCTAATTTATCATCCAGCTGCACTCCCAGATATTTATAGGTCTGTACCCTCTGCACACAGTCACCTCTGATGATCACGGGGTCTATGAGGGGTCTGGGCCTCCTAAAATCCACCACCAGCTCCTTGGTTTTGATGGTGTTCAGTTGTAGGTGGTTTGAGTCGCACCATTTAACAAAGTCATTGATTAGGTCCCTATACTCCTCCTCCAGCCCATTCCTGATGCAGCCCACGATAGCAGTGTCATCAGCGAACTTTTGCACATGGCAGGACTCCGAGTTGTATTGGAAGTCCGATGTATATAGGCTGAACAGGACCGGAGAAAGTACAGTCCCTTGTGGCACTCCTGTGTTGCTGACCACAATGTCAGACGTGCAGTTCCCAAGACGCACATACTGAGGTCTGTCTTTAAGATAGTCCACGATCCATGCCACTAGGTATGAATCTAATCCCATCTCTATCAGCTTGTCATTAGCTATGTGACGTTGACCAAACACTGTCACTTATTGACTAGGAGAATATCAACATGGCGATTGAACGGGCCACAAGTATAGATGTGTTATGGTCTCTCACCGTGCACTCAATTTCCAGAGCGGGGTGCGCGGTGGCTTCACACTGTAAGCATAAACCAGGGGTTAGAATGAGAAAGAGAAAGGATGAGAAATGGACCAGGAGATGAACCAAAGCCTTAAGCCAGAAAAACGATCCAAAAACCGAACAGTCAATTAAATCAGTTGCCATTCCTAACTGCTGACTGAAATCAAATTCAGAGAAAGATCACTAAATGTTTCAAAGCCTGAATACACTATAATGACAAGTACAAAGACATTTAGGACATACGCAATCATGGATGTATTTGTGTTTACCCAAAATTGCCAAAGTTCTGTAGCTTCAGGTTGCTTCAATGGGATTCTGGCAAAAGCTTGACGCGCTAAAATGATTCCACAGACAAAATATCTTCACTTGAAAAAACTTTAGTAAAATTTCAAAGTAAAACAGTTCACACAAAAATAGAGAAAAATTGGTATTGTAAAGTAAAGAAATGTTCTGATTTAAAAAAAAAAAGTTCTGTTTAAGGCTTTGTTACACATGCGCGAGTAGGGAGCAGCCGACCGGCTCAAGAGAGCACAATACTACACAGAAAGCGGGTTTGGAACAGAGTACTGACACCTCTCTCTTTTATTTAGCAGAAAAACAGGCAAATAAGCAAACCTTTTCAAAGACCCGCAGACGATTTCCTTTCCGTGTGTACGACAACCGCTACCTCCCCCCTGTCCCATCCTGATGACATCACTTCCGTCTCCACGTTTCCACGTCATGTCTGCTACTTCCTGGACTTTCCCATCATACCCATTATGCACAATTTTCTGTCTGTCCCTTATATTAATCTGGCTATTTTACCAATACGTTTGTCCTTGTTGTGATTCAATTTCTTTGAATGTACAAGTCTGAGAAAGACTACTGGACACCTCACTATACGGGGAAGGCAACCCCTAAAACTCTTTCTTATTTCTTTACAGCTTATATGTCTTGTTTGTTTCTTTAAGTTCTCTCATACAGTTGAACCATTTCTAAACGGTCAGAACACTGTATGCTTATCCCATGTCTATGCTGTTTACGGATCTTTCAGGACTGTTCTAAACAACAACTGACTCAACTAACACTCTGTATTGAAGATACAGCAAGAAAGATCTATCTCATATTAACTTACAGGGGGTAAAAGAAGACACCATTGTCTATGGCTATGAAAGAAAATTATATTCTATTCAGATTAAGCAAACACTAATATGAGTTTAATTTAAAGCATTAATTTTCTAAGATTGGCTCTTACAATGGATGAAGAAAGAAGTTAAGCTGGAATTTCATGTGTCACATCATTTGCCCTACATTTTGACGTTGATTGGACAGTCGATTACTGTATTTTTAGTTTTGGTGCGTGGTCTTGACTCGAAATGCAATACACACAGAGCTACCGTTAAGTAAAATGCAATATCTGCTTTGGTTTTGGTTATGACATGAGATTTATGTACCTGAATTAAAATGCAATGCACTTTTATGTTGCATTTCAAACTGACACAAAAAATTGTGTGAAAAGCAAACAATCAATTAGTTTATATGTTTTTAATTATGACACGATAAAACTGTGCCAAAATTAAATGGCCCACCTGCATATGTATTGCATTTCAATTTAGTTAACACGGTGGATTGCATTTAACTAATAGTGCAGAAATAATCTTCTAAGCTCTCACCACGTAACTTATTTCATGTATCTGTGGTTGTTTGTGTGAAGTAAAACCTCCAAATGTTTGTACAAAATTTAACCTTAACAAGCTCCAACTGTGTCCCTGTGTTCTTATTGCAGAATTTATTTTAAAGTAACAGTCATGATCCACTGTACTAATTCCCTTCATAACTTTAAACGCTTCAATATGTCACTTCTTAATCACCATTTGTTTAAACTGAAAAGGCTCAGCTCTTTTAATGTTTCCTCATAACTCATCCCCTGCAGTCTTAGAATCAGCATAGTCGCTCCTCTCTGGACACTTTGTAGTTTTGAATTAGTATAAACAATTTGATGCATATAAGAATTCACCCTGTCAAGAACAGAGTCCTGCAAGATTGAAGCTGTCTGGGTAGGCTCTGGCCCTTAATGAAAAAGGCGTTTGGCAGAAGTATATAATATAATCTACTCTATATATTGTAAAAGAAAACAAAAACAAGCATAAAGGTTTGGGGTTTTCCGGCCCCCTTATACTGTAAAGTTTTAAGGTCAGTTCTGGCTTTCCAAGCATAACAACAGACAACATGTAAGGCGTAGGGGGGACAATTTATGAGGTGGGACTGGAAACAGGCAGATGGAATGCTGGGATGGAACCGAGGTGATGGATGGGAGTCATGACGTCATTAGAAGTGGACCAGAGGGAAGGCAGGAGTGCGGAAGTGGTAGCACGTGATTAGGGAGTCCATGTGAACTCAAGGTGGCATGGCTTCAGTCTTTCTGTGGGAATAAAGAAAGAAAGGTTAGTACCCTGCCTTTGTCCCCTGGCATGATATGCTATGTTGCTCGTCAGGTCTTTAAGTAGTTCCCCATGCGCGCATGCGTGACAATATATAAAATCCTAAGCCTAAAAGTGCAGCGATTTTGTGCAATGATTTTATGTCACATTTTTTGTGATGCTTTAAATCAGGCTTATTTTAAAACCTACATATATGTGTTTGGTATCATTATTTTCAGAATTTATCGAACATTAATGTGATGTTGTTAGATTTTTAGATTCTTATTCCGTTTTTAAATTATAAGTTAAAATATCAAGAAAGTCGTGGTTTTTAATATCAAGAAAGTCGTAGTTTTTATTTTTGATCGAGTAAACTTTCTTTCACAGGAACAAACAATTAAAAAAAAAATGATCTATTCATAACACCAATGTTTGTATTTAGGTGATTTAGTTAGCTCAAGGTCAAGTTACGATGACCCATTGCATACCACTTTAGTTTTCACATGATTTTTCCTGTTATTTTAATGAATCATTTTTTTAAAAAAGTTTTTTTATCTATTAGAATGTCAGTTAAAACGAATGGATCGTTTATTTAGTCTCTTATAAATACTCATCGAGCATAGTGGACCTCAGTTTAACGGGAATACTCCAATCGGTAAAAGAGTAAATATTTTATTCTCATTTCATCATTTTTACTCCATTAAATAATAATTAATTTTTCTTTTACATATTTAAAGAATTTTGTGATTTTGACTCCAATAAATAATAATTTTTCTTTTCTACATTTACAGATTTTGCTAATATTCTGGCCGCACCTGAGGGTTGAGCACCGAAGGCACCAGAGGGCTTGCCCCCCAATATAATATAATATAATATAATATAATATAATATAATATAATATAATATAATATAATATAAATTCTTAATCCACACCACCCATCCATTGCAGGGATTTAATCCAAATCATAAGAAACATGTATTCTTCTTTTAAGGCTTATACTGATGATAAAAGAAGGTCCATTTGCTGTGTGAGTGTGTGTTGCTTTTTTTTTCGTTCTGCTCCTAGAAATGTTTCACACTTGAGGAGATCCATATTTACTCCAATGAGCAGCATTACTAATGATAGGAAGATCAATATGTGTGACATATTTAAAATAATCCAACTTTAAAGATTTATTGTATTTTCAGGAAAAAGCAGCGAGCTATAAGGCAGCCCAAATGTGTGACCTTTTATCACTTGGTGCAAAGCTTGAGAGGAAATGTACAGTAAGTGACACTTGCCAGAAGAAGACTGTCCCAGTTTGGATGCTCTGTGTGTTTTCATTTTCTCATCTTTTTAGATAGAAATAAAAACCAAACATAAACCTCATCTCTGTGATTCTTTGGGAGAAGCTTCAGTGAATCTGCACTTTAATGAAATGTCCCCTCTCAGCACTTTTGGTGTGTCTGTGTCATTGGGTGCCCAACACCATTCCTTTTCCAGATATGTAGCCATTGGCACACACCTATGCGCAACCACATTCCCAATAGGGCTTTAATCAGTACACGTGTGTGTGAATGCAGTCTTATCACAGTGTTATGGAAGCTTCATCCCTGGTTATCCCTTATAGTCCTTTTTTCTGTTTTTCTCTCCTTAAGTTCCTTTAAGTTGCTAATTGCTTTCTTTGTCCCTTACATATTGAGCCTAAGGGGGTGGGGCCTGCTGTTAAATCTGCAGGTGTGCTAACAAGCAAATGAGATGAATGGAAAGGGTCGGTCTGACACAAGGCTGTCTTAATGTAAAGGCACGATGTTCACAAGCGGGGGGCCCAGGAGCATAGGGGACACGATGTTTCTGATGCCCATGTAGGTTTCTTCATTGCTATCAAAACAGGGGGCCTGGTGCACTACTTTGATCGGGGCCTATGACGCTATTACGACGGTGGTGTGTGTTTACAACGTGTTAGCAGCAGACCTCTACTTTCAGCAGCTTGAGAGTTTTTGCCAATCATTTGCTCCCCTGGTTTTAAGATATTTGATTTGTTAATTGGTCATATTTTGTGGTTTAGTATTTTAGACAGTCGACAGCTTTTTGGATTTAGAAATCTTTTGTTGCCTTGTTTGTTATTTGAATATTAATTTTTGTAAATATTTTTCTTTTACATATTATATTAATTTATTATTTATTGGCCTATTGTTTGTGGTATTTCTTCTTGGAATTTTTGGTCCTTTGTTGTGTCTAATTAATTTTTTTAATAAATGCATTAATTAAACTGTAGTTTATTGCAAATTGTTTCACAGTAAAAAAAATGGTCACATATTTATGAATCAGTTGTGCTTATAATGTATGGTAGTGTCTTACTGGTACTCTTTATGCTGTTTAGATTGCTATCGTAACGGCACTGACAAGGTGCATCAGTGTGAGGAAGAGTCACCAACACTGTTAGTTGACATTACATCATAAAAATGAGCAGCTTGAGTGCCAGCTGCAGGGGAGCAAATAAAAACGTCATGCCTGCAAAAGTTGCATATAAATTAAAATGGCTGCAGCAACATGGGTGATCTTTCTAAGGATAGCGAGCTACCTAAAAGAGCAATGAAAAGAGCAAAGAATCCAATGCCACTTGGCACAGGACAGCACTGATGCATTATGGCAAAAAATTACCTCTTTAAGACAACACATTTAAACATTCATTTATAGTAGCAAATTGTTGCCTGTGTTAAAATGTACACGTATTGTAACATTTTAATGACAACACGATTATCATAAGATCGAAATGAACATATGGAGTATTCTAAGGATTTTAGTACATCTACCCGTTTGAAACTATATGATCAGCCAGGGCTTATATGTGCGCTACCTCCGCTGGCTTCCCCGAGCTCATGACTGTCATGATTCCCCCAAAGCACAAGATGTCACTGTTTCTGAAGCTTTGATCTTTTATCAGCATAATCAGGAAGAAGCCTCACAAGCATCACGGGGCTTCATCCACCCATCACTAATTGGAACACTACAATTATACACCAACAGAAATCCTGAATTCACTAAGGTTTGTCCCCAACAGATTCAATAGCAGGTACTCACCCACCCTTAAACTGGGAAGTACAGTTTGTGTTTTTCTCTTATACTTTTACTCATTCACTGTTGCTACTACCAAATAAGTAGAACACTAAAGAATGTGAATACTTTGGTCCTTCCTGTTTGATTCAACTGAACAGCACTCTGGGTAATACTACTAAAAATAGTAGGCTGACTATTACATACAGATAACATAAAGTATAAGTCCACACAAAAAGACATTCTCTTTAAGTCACGGAAACATTTCCAATTTCCTTATATGTACACATTTTCTGTTTAAATGTATTCACATATTTTCTGCTAATTTTTAGCTCACTACTAGGATCAGAGTTATGGACTCTTTGTTGTCCCACTCAAAATTGGCTGCTACAGCTCTTTGATGAACTCCAACTTATAAAGCATCATGGGGCACTGGGAAAAAAGTTCCTGCACAGTGAATTTCCAGGAAAATATTCAGTGAACAAGGTCACCTTTGAACGTATTTGCTGTGAAAAATGCATTTGGCAAATTTTACTGATCAACAAAGAAAAAATAAATATTCATTTATTAATTCATGAAGAACATCCTTTGCGTTCCTCATTCATGGAAGTGCTTTAAGATTTTCTTTCGGTCATTGCTTATCAAATATTTTTCTATAAATCAGTCAATCAGTCAGTAATGAGTAAACGAATGAAGCAACTTCCTCAATCCATTTAATTAAATTTGATATTAATTTTAAACATATTGTGATTATCTTTTCTGCGAAATGCACTATAAAATGACATGTATGGCACTTATTGATATTTTTTTAAACTTGAGCGGTCAGACCAGTTGACCCAAAATCATCCCACCTGTTGTCTACCAAGAAGACTGCAACTGCATCCCAGCCACCATGAAAGTTACATACCTGAGCTTAGACAGGTAACACATGCCAGCAGTCATGGAGTCAGTAAGAAGCACGGGAAAGGAAGTGACTGGAGTTCAGACAGGGTACAGGACAGACAGGCTCACAGTTAGAGGGCAGAATTACAAAATCCCTGAGCATCTGAGGCACTCCTCACAGTACGAGTAGCTGAAACAGAAGCATATCAAAGTGGGGTGCCTAATAGGAGAGATTCAGTCGCCTGTAAGCCAGTAGCTTTTAGTCAGATAAAGTTAATTCACATACTCCTTTTCCTTTTCAATATGGGTAATGACATTCTTTACATTTTCTACAACTCAGTGATGGCCAGGGAAATTTTTGTTGCAATAGTGTGGTGGGCCAGTAACATCACCTCAAGAGTTATGGAACACACTCTCGACATGCTCGAGGTAGTAGTGGAGAAGAAAATGAAGATGAAACAGACATGGCCTTTATTAACAACATTGCAAATTCGCCCTGTGACACACTAGCATTGAATACAATAAGCCAAAAATTTAATCAGCAGAAGTATGTCAAGAAATGCTACTGGGGCTCCTTCATACACACAACAGTCCTCCTTTATGAAACTTGATACTATAATAGCTTCCTTTTCTATCTATCTATCTATCTATCTATCTATCTATCTATCTATCTATCTATCTATCTATCTATCTATCTATCTATCTATCTATCTATCTATCTATCTATTATATAGTGCCTTTCATATCTATCTATCTATTAGATCCTCACATGGCCAATGATTTCAGTTTCCCCATTTCTCCACGTCTCCATTACCAATAAAATTTGGGAAGAAAATGCGGCTGGCTTATGCTGTACATCGCTCTATAATTCAGCGCAGTTTACACAAAGATCATCTGTATGACAGGGTGATGAGAAAGAAGCCCTTTCTGCACTCACACCACAAACAGAGTCGCTTGTTGAATGCAAATGCTCATTTAGACAAGCCAGATTCATTTTCGAACAAAGTGCTTTGGACTGATGAGACAAAAATTGAGTTATTTGATCATAATAAAGCGCTTTGCATAGCAGAAGAAGAACACTGCATTCCAAGAAAAACACCGGCTACCTACTGTCAAATTTGGTGGAGGTTCCATCATGCTGTGGGGCTGTGTGGCTAGTTCAGGGACTGGGGCCCTTGTTAAAGTCAAGGGTCGGATGAATTCAACCCAATATCAACAAATTCTTCAGGATAATGTTCAAGCATCAGTCACAAAGTTGAAGTTACGCAGGGGTTGTATATTCCAACAAGACAATGACCCAAAACACAGTTCAAAATCTACAAACGCATTCATGCAGAGGGAGAAGTACAATGTTCTGGAATGGCCGTCACAGTCCCTTGACTTGAATATCATAAAAAATCTGTGGGATGATTTGAAGCAGGCTGTCCATGCTTGGTAGCCATCAAATTTAACTGAACTGGAGAGATTTTGTATGGAAGAATGGTCAAAAATACCTCCATCCAGAATCCAGACACCCATCAAAGGCTATAGGAGGCGTCTAGAGGCTGTTATATTTGCAAAAGGAGGCTGAACTAAGTATTGATGTGATATCTCTGTTGGGGTACCCAAATTTATGCACCTGTCTAATTTTGTTATGATGCATCTTGCATATTTTCTGTTAATCCAATAAACTTAATGTCACTGCTGAAATACTACTGTTTCCATAAGGCATGTCATATATTAAAAGGAAGTTGCTACTTTGAAAGCTCAGCCAATGATAAACAAAAATCCAAAAAAATTTTTCATATATCTATATATCTATTATATAGTGCCTTTCATATCTATCTATCTATCTATCTATCTATCTATCTATCTATCTATCTATCTATCTATCTATCTATCTATCTATCTATCTATCTATCTATCTATCTATCTATCTATCTATCTATCTATTATATAGTGCCTTTCATATCTATCTATCTATAAGATCCTCACATGGAAAATGATTTCACTTTCCCCAATTCACAGGTCACTTGAAACGTCTCCATTACCAATAAAACTTGGGAAGAAAATGCGGCTGGCTTATGCTGTTCCCACTCTGAGCACTGTCTACATCATAATATCTGCAATTGCTGTCATTCGCTTCATCGTCACTGAGGTGGTGCCCTTTATAAGTAGGCACCAACAGCTGTGTGGGGTTGAAATTTATTTGTTTCTTTTTAAAAGTTGATTTAAAGAAGGCGCTCATCTTCTTCTTTGCTGGTAGGCTGCTGCTAGTCTGTAATATGTTTCTAAAGTTTTTCTTAGAGACCCTCTACAATTTTGATGTTTGCTCTTTGAGGGGGTCCATTGTATTTATTAGGAGGGGCCCCAAACCCTTTATGGGATTCCGCGCATTTGACGCCTTGCTTACACACTCAGTGTTCTTGGCTCTGGCTGTCTATACCAATGGCCAATGCTGCAGCCCCTTGAGTTTGGAGTCAGGAGATTTCCGTTTAAATTCTGTTCTGGACTGAACTCCTGAGAAAAACCTGATTAACTTGGAGTCAGTTGCCAGTCCTATCCCAAGTTTGTATGTTACTTGTCAACTGTTTAGCCCCCTCCGGCCTTGTCCGAGTTGTCATCCAGTGATGCACAGCATGCTCCCCTTATGTCCAGATGCAGCAAGCGCTGACTGGCATTGCTCAGGGGATGTAATCATTCCTTAGGACCACAACCTTAAAGGCTGGAGACATGTGAGAGGTAGAGAGCACCTAGTTTGGTCCCCAATCTGTTAAGCCTATCACCTAACTTTGATTGTTGTAACTTGATATAATCTAACTAGATTTCTACAGTTCTGTTTAAATTCTGTTCTGGACTGAACTCAAAGAGACAAACCTGGTTATCTTCACAGAGTGCTCCTTAATGGTCCTTGGTTTTCATGCACCCATGAAAGATCACGGGCTACCTGACCTGTTTGATCACATCTCCCTGGCTTTGTTTGCTGCATCTTGCCATGTTAGTAAAATACTGTGTTGCATTTTCAGTTGGTGCAATCGGTACATCTAAGTGGATTTCTACCCCGAAGTGACCCCTGTTTTTGGCCTGTGTCCTCTGGAAAGATTTTCATCTTACTAATGGTTCTTCATAAATTCGTCATTCTTATACTTTGTGCCAATTTAGACCCAGGAACTATGTGCCAACATGGCAACCCATCCTTTAAATGTACAGCATATACTGTGTGTGCACATCTGTAGTATATAATAACCTCCAGTGACTAAGCTGACAATAGATTGGCAGTTTAGGAACTCGACTGATATCTGGGATAATGTGACATTTTCCTGTAAATGACCTTGCCTGCCTTTTCTTCAGCCAAGACAAAGCACAGCACCATACTATGATTTAAAATTTGATTTAGAGCGAATTGTGACCTATCCTTTTATATTGTCCAATCTCAGACGGAAGTGCTGGTGTGCCAAGGTTGTTTACAAAATAGAAATCACGTGGACAATGGAAGTGGCATTTGAGGCTCAGGAACCGGACAAACAATTAAAGATTGCCGGGACTTTAGTCTTTCTTATTCAAGTGTTTACCTCTACAGGATACGTAAGGTTAGCATCTAAAATAGCAGCCGATCGCCCACATGCTGGCGCAAATACGGCACAAAGGAATCAGTAAATTATCTGCTTAAACAGCTAGGCTGATGACAGGAAAGCATCAAAACGCAAGCCAAAGGAAATCGCTTTGGCTCTCCAGACCCAATTGAAGTGTCAAGGGCTTGTGTCACTGGGCTGTTAATGGAGTCTCAAGTGTCTTCCGTCCGTTTGCTGAGTGACACGCATTGGCTTGGTTGTCTTCCAGTAAGATACATTTAGGGTTTAATGTGTCGGATTGAATAATAATCAATTGATCAATGTTGACTCAATGTATTACTTTATACATAATTTATATTATTTATGACCTCAGCCATCCTGCACAGGCAAAAGGTGCAGGACCGTTGGCCCTCATTCCACTCGATTCAGGGACAGTGTGTACCCTCAGGACATAAGACTACTCCATTATGGAAGATTATTCATGCCAAAATGAAATGCAATTCAATGTGTTATACTACATTGAAATGCAATACAAATGCAAGTGGGGTTCTTAGTTTTGGTTTTATCGTATCATATTTAAAAACACATCAAACAAACAATCGATTGATTTTCACTAGGCACTCAATTTATTTGTATTGCATTTTGATTCTTGATGATGCCATCACCGTGAGGTCACACAGTGGAGGCGCCTGCCTTTCTAAAAATGAACAATGTCTTAAATCGGTGAAGGTTAGAGAAAATGTGCACAAAGGATGTAGGACCTCTGTCTGTCTGTCTGCTCCCAGCAGTGTGTGTGCACCTGAGGGTGGACCATCTCCAGAGCGATGCCGAGGTTTGAATTGCTGTGTCCAGATTCTCTGACTCTTAACAATATTGTAAAACTTAGTGATGAAGTGATTGGTTTGCAGCAGACCATAGTCACTGAGCTGTGTCACAAACAGGCTAGAATGAAGGCCAACTTAATTCTGTCTCTTTCTCCTCAATTTCAGGTGTTGCCTCAGGCCACAGGGTAAAGAGCAGGGGCAGACTGGCCATTAGGGTATTTGGGCAATTCCCGGTGGGCCGCGGACTCTGGTGTGGTCATGTGCCAGCCGTTTCACGAAATAAATTTTATGTACTGGTTGCTGTTTGACATTAAAGTTAATTTTCTAAAGTACTAAACATTATCTGTCCAGTACTGCGATTTATATAGTCCTGTATCATATACTGTATTACGTCATCAAGTTGTTTTACGTTGCAGTGAAAAATGTGGTCAAAACTGTGTTTTGCCGATTTCTGTTTCGATACCGCTACGTTTCGGATAGCATATACATCATTGCAATTTATTTTATCTCATATCTAGTATTTAAATTATTCAGTACTAATAATTAGTTTAGATTATGTATTATGCATTTTATTGTTCTCTGGTCATCGGTGTGAGCAATAATTAGTGGTTTTCAGCTGCTATTATTAGTATGATGCAATAAAATTATAAAGCACAAGATAGGAATTTTTCACATTAGGATGGAACATTTATAGTTTATCGTTAAGTTAATGGAACATTTCAATCATGTGAGGTTTTCATTATAACCTCGGTTATAACCATTGTAAATGAGCAGCTACTAGCCTACTAGGGTACTGGCACTTGGACATGACATTGCCATTTGACATGTACTCTAATAACGTGTAAGCTGTGTTACTAAATTTTTATTTTTCATAAAATTTTATTTTAAAGCATGTCGTCAAATTTTAAGTTGTGTCTGAACAACAGTGTACAGATTAAGTTTGGCAACAGTTTAGATAGAGTTCATATCATAGGCTCATAGCAAGTAGTGAGCCGCGTACTCATTACAAATTTTAAGAAAATTACAATGAATAATAATGGGCCAAGTTGGTCGACCTTGTCACCTCACCCGTTGGAGGATTTTGAGACCCAGTCCACTCCTGGTAAAGAGCAGCAGCTTTAAGAAGTCATTTATTCTCAGGGCTATAAGCATTTTGAATTCGGTGACTTCTAGGGATGCTACTGAACTCTGATTTATTTACATTTATTTATATGCCAATGCCATTATCCAGTTTGAGATATGATTGTTTACATTTCTTTTCTTTTTCTAATTGGTGCACAGGAGAGTGAAGTAAAGACTTGCTTGGCGTCACTGAGTGTCAATGGCAGGATTTGAACCCACAACCTCAGGATTTGAAGTCCAAAGCCTTAACCACTGTGCCATACTTTATTATTATTATTATTATTATTATACTAGCCGACGCCTGCCGTAGCATACGGCGGTGTAAGAATAGGAACGGAAAACGGTGAGAAAAGAATTCAGAAATCAAGAAGAAATAAATACTTCTTGAAAGACAGAGTTGTGAATAGGTGTTTTGGTGGAGACGACAGATAATGAGTCAAAAGATCTAACCCTAGAAAAAGCCACGTACAACTGACTGTGGCTGAAGACTGGTTGTTGTAGATTAACGCAAATCTTTGCAAACGTTTGTCCTTGGGACTTGTTGATAGTTATGGAGAAGGCGAGTCTGAGTGGGAATTGTGTGCATTTAAATTTAAAAGGGAGATTGGTGTCGGAAGGAAGGAGAGAGATTCTGGTAATGAAGATTGTTTCAGAATTTTGGATAGCGATCAGTTTGCACTCAATAATATTTGTATGTATTCGGGTAACGATGAGTCTTGCTCCATTACAAAGACCTTTTGATGGCATAATATTTCGGAGGAGCATAACTACAGCTCCCACCTTCAGATGAAGGATATGGAGAGGCATGCCAGTTGGTGTGAGGATGTGTAAAAACTCCTGTGGGTACGTTAGTAGATCATTAGGATCGTCACTGACTACTGTATCTACACTCTTGAAGGTCACTTTTTCACCCTCTATAAGATCAAGAACTTTGTTGTTAATATGTAGAGAATCTTCGTTTGTGATGTTCAATATTGGTCTTGTAGCTTTCAGTTTCAAGAGCTCTCATATTTTTTGTGAGCTTTAGGACTTTCATTTTGTTCCACGTCCTGTGTTTGTTGATGGAAGAGGCAACGGTGAGGACTCGAGAACCGCGGAAGATAACAGGCAGTATTTGGAGGAAATTAAGGATACTGTCGTTCATTTTATAACAAAGGCTTAGGAAACAGCCGTCGCAGTATAACGAAAATAGGAATGAGCGAAATGAATAGCAAGGAACGAAACCAATGCCAATGGTCAACAGAATACCTTCCTGTAGCAGGCTACGGAAAAGACTCCCAGGCGCACACATGGCTGAAGTGAAAGATTACACAGGCTAGATATAGGGCAGTGATGTGACACCAATGGGGTCATGAGAGAGGAGCGGGGAACGCAGTAGTCTGAAGGAGGAATAGGAATCGAGAAAAGTGGCGTGGGGTGTATGGGAGGCCTCAGGCAGTGTGGAGAAGGGTTTGGAAGAGCAGGAATAGGAATCAAGAAATGCCGTGTCGGCTACGTGTGGGCGAGACCGGTTTTGAAGAGGAGCCACAGGCAGCGTGGGGAAGGGTTTCGAAGAGGACGAATAGGAATCAAGAAATGCTGTGTCGGCTGCGTGTTGGCGGGACCACTTTTGAAGAGGAAGCAGGACGAACCAGAAGAGAAATATATATAAGAGATGTAGTTATTCTTCTTTGTACTACTCTTGAGTGCGTGTGCATTTATGATAACACTAGTTTTCAGTTGTTGAGTCTTCTTCGTATTTTCTTTTTTTCTGTGTAACAGTGCCTTATGCTTTGTACTCTCCTGCTGCAAATGCATTTCCCCCTGAGATAATGACGTCTACCTAACCTAACAGAATAACGACAGCCACCCCCCGTGGGACACAAGCAAGTAATAATTTTACCGTATTATGTACCCAAAGGAATACAATTGCTATTTAGAGCAGCTTTAGAGTGCACTGAATTTATGTTTCATTATTAGGTAAATGCAAAGCACTCAAATTCACCTCGTACTCGTGTATTGTTGCTTTATATAGAAATTTGTGATGTTGCATGCTGTGAAAGGCTTTATATTCTGTAAAGCTTAATTATTCATCCTTCTACTTTGATATGTTTCAGCCATTATTTCTCCCCTGGCTGGGGTTCAAATCTGTTTGGTCTAATTTTGTGCCATTTATTTGTATTAATGTTTCTTCTGGTTATTATGTACATTTTGCTTTGTGTCTATTTGTAATTGGCAAATGCCTAGATTAGGTCCCATGTGTTTTGTGGGTGGTACCCTAAGGGGTGGGGCCACCTGCCCTCCACCCTATATATCAGAGGGCCTTCCATAGTTCCTGACAGTTCTTTTCGAATGCTTTTTGCTTTGGGATTTCCTGGATTTTTTTAATCTGTGCTCTGTTTTCGAACTTTGCCTTCTGTATTTGGACTTTAGTTGCTGTGGACTGATAATTTCTTTGTGCTCTAAGGAGCTTCTGATGCTACAGAGTGTCTTTGTTCAAAATAACTCTTTTATTTTATGAAGATTATTCAAGGCCCATTTTTGACTCTAGCTGGGGTTTTGACGATATCCCCCTAAGAGAGAGCAATTTTTGAAAGCATTTTTGGGACGTATGTGCTTTTGGGAGACATTTTCTATTACTGTACTTCTTTTTACTAGTCTCTGTCATAGGAGGCAGCAGCCTGTCTGTAAAGTTTCTCTTAATATTGTCAAGATGAAAGAGATGATTGCAGGCTTCGGGATAGCCCATGCTGTCCACACCCCACTACAAATTGAGGGCTCAACAGTGGATTTTGCCAAGAACACCAACTTTCTTGGTATGCACCTGGCAGTTGACCTTGTTTGGTCAATAAATCCTCCGGAGCCATGATGGTGCAGCAGTGGCTGAAGAAGGCAAGCCTACCTATCCTATCATCTCAACTGATGACAGACATCCATTACATGTAGAACTAAAGTTCAGTAAATCAGGAAGGATAGTCGCTTTGAAAACCCACGCAAAACTCCTTTCTTCCTAGTGCCATACGACTTTTCAATAAGAAATATCGGAGATAATGATTAAGGTTTTGATATATATCCTGTAATCTTTTTTTTTTTTTTTGTGTAAATATGTATTATCTAACTGCCTTACCTTAGCCTTTCTTGTTTCTATTTGTCTGTTTTATTTCATTCTGTCTGTTATTAGATACAACTGAGAAGGCAAATTTCATGTTTTCTTGTGCAAACTAAATAAAGAAACCTTAAACCTTAAACCTTACCTCACCCCTTTTCTCACCACACTCAACAGCAGCGCCATCAAAAGCGTTCTGACTGTCTGGTTTGTGAACTGCTGTGTCTCTGACCACAACAGAGTGCACACAGCAGAAAAGCTCATTTGGACCTCTCTGCCCTTCCTTTACCCTCTGAACCCAGCAGGCCATTTTTTGTGCCAGCCACATACCTGAAAGGCTAGTATGATGGCCCACCTATCTATCGTCATTACCCTGCTGAATAATGGCCTATGCATATCTGTTACACTGCACTACAGTTCGCTACTCTACTCTGTAAAACTTTCAGTCCGCTGCCTCAAAGACATTCCCATAAGGGAAGGGGGGATGTGGGGCGATTGATTCAAAGGTGGTGAAACTCATATGAAGTGTCCTTGTGAATTGTTTTTGCCACTGAAAACTGTTTTGAGGCCTATCACTCAAATGGTGCAGTTTAGGTGCTAGGTTCTTATAATGAATGGTAGAAAATGATGGAAAGTGCGAGACCGCAAGTGATACAGGTTATTCTATAGTATCAATCTGTTGTTATAACATTGTGGGTTGCCATCATATTATTATATAACTAGACAAAGAGCCCGTTTCAACAGCGTAAGATGAAACGGGCACGAGTTTGTGTCAGCAGTGTATGAAGAACAAATGATAAGTAACGAAGAAGTTGTTTTGTAATGATTGTAGTCCGCTTTACTCTTTACTGTACAGGCTTGTACTGTTAGTTGATGAATTTTCCAGGCCTATAGTATAAAATAGAATGATGAATGTTCCAGTACAATATGGAATAGTAATAAGTATAAGCACCACAAGCTAAAATATAAAGTGCAATATAAATAAAATTTATTATTATTATTATTATTATTAAACCTGATATAGGTGTATTGAATGAATGCGTAATTGAATCAGAATGCGTAATTAGGCCTCGAGCTGTAGTCGAAATCGCCTTTCAGGACTCTAGAGCTTTAATCGAAGTCGCCTTTTTCTTTGAATTTTTGCCGGCCGTAAATCTGCCGCCTGCCACAATGTTGGGGTTGGATGTCGGTCTCGTAAGGTTTTTCGGGCAGCTGCGCATTCGGCGACTGCACATTCGGCTTCGGACGGACGTGAGTGAGTGAGTGAGTGAGGAGGCAGCTAGTTGATGAATTTTCCAGGCCTATAGTATAATATTGAATGATGAATGTTCCAGTACAATATGGAATAGTAATAAGTATAAGCACCACAAACCTGATATAGGTGTATTGAATGAATGCGTAATTGAATCAGAATGCGTAATTAGGCCTCGAGCTGTAGTCGAAATCACCTTTCAGGCCTCTAGAGCTTTAATCGAAGTCGCCTTTCTCTTTGAATTTTTGCCGGCCGTAAATCCGCCGCCTGCCACAATGTTGGGGTTGGATGTCGGTCTCGTAAGGTTTTTCGGGCAGCTGCGCAGAAGGCGACTGCGCATTCGGCTTCGGACGGACGTGAGTGAGTGAGTGAGGAGGCAGGCGAATTACGTATTAAGATAAACGTTTATTTTAATAAATCAAAATATTTGTTTTTCAAAATGTTGAAAACTGCTGGGGAGGCTAGGAATGTAATGCTGAAACACTGGGGAGGCCAGGGTTCAAAGAGTTAAAGACATCTTTATAAAGCCTTGTACCTGCAAAGCCTTTAGCATTGTGAAGGATCCCAGCTCCCATGGTCTCCTCGTCCCACTTCCATCTGGCAGAAGGCTCTGGAGCATCCAAACCAGTTCTGCCGGGTTCTGTAACAGCTTCTACCCTTTGGCTTTAAATAAAGTACATTTATTACACTTGTTATTAATGTTGTAGTTTTTGTTATTATTTATATATTTATTTAAAATTATTAGTATTCATTAACTTACTGATTATGTATTTATTTACAGTATAGTATAGTTCTTTACCTGTGTTGCACTTCTCATGTGCTTATGTTGTTCAAAGTTGCGATGATAGTTGAAGAGTTGATGTAACAATGAAATAATTGTCAGCTATGTTCATGAAAAATGAATTGCAAGATATGCATTCAAAGTAAACAGTATGTCAAACCCATCAAAAGGAGATGAAAATGCCTGCCATGAAGAGAGCTGATAATGACGAGTCGCAGGAGATGAAGATTTCAGGGCTCAAAACACCTGAATCAGTAAATGTGCCTAAGAAGACCAGCAGAAGCACAGACGAGGCTGCACAGCATCCATCTTCTGACTGCACGTCTAAATGAATAACTAAAGGAAGTTAGCGTTACTGTCTAATTGGAAATGCAAGCATGCTATCCCAGAATAGAGTCACAGCGTTTTAACACATTGTATGTCCATAGACCACAATGCTTATCTAAATCCTTGATTACGCTTTTAGGCCATATAGTGATGCAATAGTCAAAATGACAGAAAGATATTTTGCAGGGAGAAGCTCTTCTCAAATGCATATTGTGTGTGCAAGAACCTGCAATGGTCTGCTGGTGTGTGTATGTGTCTGTCTGTCTGTCCCTTCTGTCACCATGCTGTTCACATTGCACAAATTAATCATTATGCTTCTGTTACTTTGTTGTTACTTTGTGCTACTGAGCTCCTGAATGGATAACAGCAGTTTTAGCTTTTTATTTTCCCACACACTCCAGTCTTTTGTTCAGCATATCATTTACTCTCTCGCTGGAACCCAAGCGGTGGTTTAAAACACACGGACTGGAGAAATTGGGGGCAGATGTTTTAAGAAGAAGCCCTGTGGGTAGAGCCATTACACCGGTGGATTTCCCAGCTATTCACTGCAACCTTTTTAATGAGTTGTCCCCAAGTGGATATTCTTGGTTAAGAATCATGTCTAGCCCCTCAAAGCTACTGCAGCCGAGACACTGAGAGACGCTGAACTAATCACCTGGACAGCATTACCTCTCTCCATGGTGATGTTTGTCAATAGAGCTTTACTTTTTTGTGGTGTTCATTAAATGCACTACATGAAGGAATGCAACAAATGACAGCTGCTCTCAAAATACACTCTGAACTCTGCTTACTTGAGCAGTGAAATTCATTTATTAGTTTATAATAGTAGGGTGTGTAGTAGGAGAACGGTATAATATACATTTCCTGGACAGGAGGCCAGAGTATGACAATAGCATAGTGGCTGATGGGCCAGAGAAATAACTTTGTGTCCAGCTGGCAGGAAATAATGGACCTACCAGCAATAGCCACGAATTGAGAGTTGTTCCATTCCCCATAAGCTAGACGGCAGTGGTCCTCATATGAGATCCCAATCGGGACACCTGCAGGGATGCTTGGGAATTGGAGTACGGAAATGCAGCCCTGTTGGGGTCCCTATGTATCGATAGAGGGCACTATCAGGGGAGGACCTCCCTACTTTTCTACTTTTGCCCAGAAGTGTTTCCCAGAGGATATGACATGGCACCTGAAACACTCCCAGTCTTGCATAAAAGGGAGGCCGTTGCCACACATGGACGAGTCAAGATTTGGGAGACAGGGGGCAACACTAAACTGAAGGAGAGAAGGAAGAATTGTCAGTTAATTGAATGGTTTTATTGTAATTTGTGGCACACTGCTGGAAGAAGGTCTGTGAAGGTACATTATGGAATAAAGATACTTTATTTTATTAAAGTCTGGTGCATTGCTGGGTCTGTGATTTGGGGCTCCCTGGTGCCATTATGGATACAATGAGAAGTCAAGCAAAGTGATGCCTTTTGTTGGCTAACTGAACAGATTACAATATACAATCTGTAGTCTACAACTTGCCTGAAGAAGGGGCCTGAGCTGCCTCGAAGCTTACATATTATAATCTATTCAGTTAGCCAATAAAAGGTGTCATTTTGCTTGACTTCTCATCACATTCATTAGTTTACTAAATCTGCTTATTCTTTATACTTTAATGGACAGCTTGACATTATAATTATTATTATGAAGGGAGCTCAGTGCAAGTAGTACTATATAACAGAGACTGAAAACATATTTCAGACACTCATGTGCTGCTACTTTAATTTTTCAATTTCAGCAGACAGCAGATTCTAGAGATCTAACCATCACGCTTCTGGGAATTTCGGCTGTTAATAAGCATATCCCAAAAAAAAACAGAAAAATGCTAATTGTGACTTCAGCTGAGAAGCCCTTGGAAACCTTTTAGCTTGACTCATTTACACTGGGGCCTGACCAGTTTCACAGATGAACTTGCTGACATTTTGATGAAAATTCGTTGCTCCCAGATATTTAATCATTTTTGCACAAATTGTAGGAGGTGTCCGCATGAGTCAAATGGAGAAAAATGAAGTCACAGTATTGATCAGGATCATCCAGAAGGAATGTAGTAGGGAAGGTAGACTATGTCTTCATCATCATTATGTCCGTCCATCCATCTTATGTACTCATTAGTGAGTGTAACTGCTGGGTACAAGCCTCTGTGAGGACGTGCGCGAAAACAGACACACATTGTCTGCAAAATGGCATCAGAAAAAATGTCATTCTGCAGGTTGATCTGGTTCTGCCATTGAATCTATTCTTTGCATGCTAAAATAGAAAAGAACTGTCACGATTACAAAAATAAAAGAGTCAGACCTGTTGCAGATTAATTTATTCTAGGGTCAGCTATGATTGAAACTCCAGACAGTGCTGTCTCAACCAAGACACGGCAGATCTGCTCAGGTCAGTATGGCTGGGGTGTTCTCATATTAACACTACAAAGTGTTCAACTGGAGAAAGTGGAGAATGGTGATGCTTCACAACATGAGGCCATTTTATATCCATCCATTATCCAACCCGCTATATCCTAACTACAGGGTCACGGGGGTCTGCTGGAGCCAATCCCAGCCAACACAGGGCGCAAGGCAGGAAACAAACCCCGGGCAGGGCGCCAGCCCACTGCAGGGCAGCCATTCTACATCATGTTATGTTATCTTATAGGCAGCACAGTGGGGCAGGCCTTTGGCTCTTTACTGCTGTCTTTGTAATGTCCTAATATGTGTGTGAAGAGCTATTTTATAATGGGCCATATGCCTTCTGGCCCATGGAGCTTGAAGTGTTGATTTTGATTTAATGTGTCATAATTCTCTTTTTGAAATATAGGTTTGTTTGCATTTTTGATTAGATGTTTTATTTATTGTCATGTAATCTTTAACTTCAATATAAATTCTGCTCAGGGTTAAAATCCTTTGTTGGTCACCGTCTGTGTGAAGTCTACTTGTTCTCCTCATATCTGTGTAGGTACTTTGATTACCACTTCTATCTCATAGATCTTCATGCTTGTATGTGTCAGAATGTGCCCTGCAATGGTCGGACTAACACCTTGTCCAGTGCTGCCCGCTGGACTTAATGAGTTTTAGTCTCCTGTGATCAAAAACAAGGAGCAACTGGAGTTGAAAACATTAGTCAGACAGTCATTTTCTAATCTGCTTAGTCCTGAACAGGTTCATGGGGGTCTGCTGTGGCCCCTCCCAGTTAGAAGAGGGCGCAAGGCAGGAACAAACCCTGGACAGGGCGCCACTCCATCGCAGGGCATGAAAACATTATATTATATTATATTATATTATATTATATTATATTATATTATATTATATTATATTATATTATACAGGGAGATTCACTTAAAGAGGCCCCGAATATTCTGTAATAACTCTCGCTAGGACGAAGCAATCTGAACGAAACAACAATCGTTCAATGTGACATTTAACTTCCGTTTACAACTTCTGGGTGCATAGCGCCCGTACCCCTTCACTCAGTCACTCGATCTTTCATCAGGATGGTGGTATACAGCATTGAGCAGCATGTCTTCATGGTGCGAACCTATTGGGTCACCAATTTGTTTACGCAATGTCAGAATCAACTGGATAATTATGAGTAAACTGAAGGTTACTTCCAGCAAGATGGAGTAACGTGTCACACATCGGCAGGGAGCATGGCAAAAATTGAGTCCTTCTTCATACAACAGGGTAATTTCAAAGGGGCTTTGGCCACCACTGTTTCCGGATCTGACACCACCAGACTTCTTCCTTTGGGGTATGCTCCAAGGAAAAGTCTATTGGAACAAGCTTCACACTGTGGAAGATTTGAAGGCAAACATCTAACATGATGCCGATACGTTCAAGAACATGGAGCGCCACGTCAAAATGTGTCTGGAAGAAAATGCAAACCACTTCCAGCATCGCATGTAATGCAATCGATTACCCATACGTCAAGGTATCCTCTTTAATAAAACCCCTGTGTGCGTCCAGTGTCCGTGTGTGTGTGTCTTCTGGTGAAGTGCGCATGCGCGGGGCATGGTGCGATGCTTCAAAGCAGATGCTTCAAAGGTCGCCTGACGCGTCACACAAGACAGAGAGGGCGGGACCTATAAAATATCGTGCGGCAGATCCAATTGGATTTCGGTAAATGAGGTAAGACCTAAAACAGAAAACACAAAAAATCCAATCGGGTACTAAGACACGGAGACCAGCTTCCCCATTGTTGTACAAGTGTTCACTCTGAGGATGTCAGATTTGTGATTAAGAAAGCTTGGTCCGGTAAAGTGTAAAGTAAAAGTAGATTTATTTTCACGCACATTACATCAGTTGCTGGGGAGAATCTGCTGATTGCCCACTGTTGTGACAAAAAATTAAATGCATATTACGGACAGCAAAGCCAGTATTACAGGGTACTGTCAGAGAAAATTACAGGCATTTTACGGAAAAAATTTAATGAGGTAAAAGGTCCCTTGCCATTTAATATAGACCTGTTCCTACTAATGTTTATGGACTACTGTTCTAGTGCCCGTTATTGTATTTTTCTTTGTCTTTCAGCCTTTCTTTTGTTGATGTTTACTTGCTGAGCTGACCGTTCTTTGTGGGCTGCCGCCGTGTATTGTGTGTCTTTAATTTTCTGTGACAGTAATACTGTCTTGTACGTCCGTAATATACCTTTAATTTTCTGTGGCGGTAATACAAGCGTGCGCATCGGTAATATGCCTTTAATTTTCTCTGACAGTAATACTGGCTTGTATGTGGCTATAATATGCGTCACTGTATTGTGTACCTTTAATTTCCTCTCGCAGTAATACTGGTTTGTATTTCTGTAAAACGCCTGTAACTTTCTCTGACAGTAATATCACGCATCGCACCGTGCCTCGCACATGCGCACTTCACCAAAAGACACCCACACACGGACACCTGGATGCACACAGGGATTTTATTAAAGAGGATTATATTATATTATATTATATTATATTATATTATATTATATTATATTATATTATATTGAATGGTGGTGAACTGATTAGCATTGCTGTCTGGTCAATTGTTCTGGGTTACGTTTCAACGGCACAGAGTTTCTGTACTTCACATGACTTGTGTGGATTTTCCTCAAGGTTCATGGATTTTGTACCCACATCCAAAAGACGTGTAAACTGGATTAATTGTTGATTGGTGATTGGTCTTTTTTGAGAGTGTGTGCCCATGTGTGAGTTAATCACGTGACCCTGGGTTCGTTGCTCACTTGAATTCAGTCCTGCAATTGCTTTAAGCAAGTTGGCAATTATTATATGACAAGTATATAATTTTTTTTTATTCCCTGTTTTGGAGTGTTTTCATGAATAATTCACTTATAGAGATACACCAACCTAATACTGTGGAACATTTTTTAAAAACTTTTTAAAACCCACCTTTTCATTTGGCTTTTTCATAGATGCATTTTAGTTCTGCTTCTAATAGACTATACAAGCATAGAAATATCATATTTACTGCTCAAATCATTGTGAACGTCTATTTTCTTTTCTCTGATGGTATTTTTGCGCCACCACCACTACCTGATTAAAGCCCATGCAGCTGTCTGTGATGTTTGAATGAAAGCAGATACCCTGTTGATGAGACCCCTTGCTTCAAATCTTCAAGGACGAAGCCTATAAAAGAATAAAGGACTATCTTTATATTAGGTTGAATACCCAGTGGAAGCTGCCTAGTCATTTAGCCACGGACCCCCTGCAGATTTTGTTTTTTTCTTCAGTATCTCACCCCTGGAGCATTTTTTTTTGTCCTCTGTGGCCATCTGACCATAGTATTGAACTTTTCATTAGAGACTAAAAAATGACTGCAGATGAACCCTGATTATCCAAGGTAATGTGGACCAATGCTACTTCATATAGATAAAAACTCAAAATGGATGGCCGCAACAGTGGCGACACAACACTGACACAGAGAGAGATTAGCTGACGTCACCAGGGCAGCATACCACTCACAGTGGTCAGTGATGATGAATGTAGGTCTCCATTTAGCTCACGCTGCAAATCACTCGCCTCTGAGTTAGGGAACATACGTTTTGTTGTTCCCGCCAGTAGTTCACCACTGCACTTTGAAACACAAAAATTCTAAATGAAAGAAACAGCAGAGCAGGTGTACACGGTCAACGCTGGTGACGTGCTCACTGTAGCCGAGGGGTGTGCTTGGGGTCCACATTCCCACAGTCACCAGCTCTTCGACCACTCGCTCAGCACAGGCGAGGTTACAGTATAGTATTTACACACTTGGTACAGTCTTCATGGCAAAGCTTTTATGAATTATAAGAAAGGTTGTGTATTATGCGGAGGTTTGCATCGAATCAGGCAGAACCTTGGTAGATCAGGACACTGATATTATGGGTTTGACTGTACCTCATGTAATGAATCTTCATTTTCTATATATGTCTGTGTTTTTAAGCGTGTATTGATTTATTCTTACCCACTGTATTTGATATGTCATTTATTTATTCTTATTTGTATCTATTTAATATTTTGTTTTGTGTTTTTCTTCTTTGACATCTTGTAAAGCACTTTGAGGTACATTCTTTGTAGGAAATTGTAATATGGAAATAAATGTTGCTGTTGTTACATACAGTATATTTCATTCCACCTAATAAACTGGATAACATATTGAATAACTGAATTGAGGCACCATGGGAAGAATCTATTATAGATAGATAGATAGATAGATAGATAGATAGATAGATAGATAGATAGATAGATAGATAGATAGATAGATAGATAGATAGATAGATAGATAGATAGATAGATAGATACTTTATTAATCCCAATGGGAAATTCACACTAGGGGGGCCAGGTGGGATTATAGACATCACTGCAAGTGTCTGTGTTATTACAGCAGACAGCACCAATGGAGTTATAAAGATCATTAAAACTTGTTTCATTCAACACTGATATAAAATTGATACAAATAGCAACACTATATTGGAATCAAGACCTAAACCTATAAGTGCCTCATCATAAAATGGATTGAATAAACGTCAGCCATCAATGAATCAATCAAACAGACGATCAACATCAATCAAACAGTAAAAGCTGCTAACACTATCTCCATATTCTGAACAGCAGCGTTTGGCATGAGTTTCACTTTGTTTTATCGTTGCTTACCTCAATCACACTTTGTAACAATTTGTGTCATCAGTTAATTTTAGAGTTATTGTCATGTTTGCACAGTGCAGTACAATTCTTATCTGCATGCTTGACCAACGTGGCGCAGGCTGCTGCCGTTCTTGTCCAGTGGTGGCTTGTGTCTCACTTATAATAAAACATCACAAAATAAAAGACAGTGGTGAGTGAAACAACTAAGTTTCCTTTTGTATTTGGTTTCACGAAATTGATGCTACACTTCATTTCGCAGGTGATTTTGAAACCGCGAAACTCATTGAAAAGTGTGAATTTGAGTTTCAAAATTTTTTGGGTGATTGAAGCAAATGACTATTGATCCTTAAGGGTTTGCCAACAACGTGCACCAATTTTGAAAAAGGATCCAAATGAATACAAGTGAGCAGTAACTCTCTATTGGAAATGGCAACATGGCTAAGCACATCCCAGAATGAGAAAAAATATGTACTCTTAGACAAAAGCTGTAATCCAGCAAGACAATGAAACTGTGATCCATTTTAGTTGAGAAGAAAGCACCTGCGCCACAGATGAGATGCCGCTTTGGACAAGTGCACAACTTTGATAACTTCCCATTAGCCCTGCTGACTGATGAGTATTCTACTCCCCACATTAGTGCTGGTTTTTGGGTTACCCTGTCCAGTTTACATTTGTTTATCTATGATGAAAATGACTTTCCAGTAAATGTCTTGTTTCCTATTCCCCAAAATCACAAACCCCTCCATCTCTCTAGGCAGCTACACATCCCCACTTCTACTTTTCTCTCATACCTTTCCCTTTTCAAACTCTTTTGTATCCGCTGCACATCTTGGGTTGCACCTGTCTTTATTAGAATACACCTGGTATCCCACATCCTTTTCTCTGCCAGACTAATAATAAGCCATAAAAAAGGCTTCCTTTGAACTTCTGCCATTCCCAGACCCTCACCTCTCAAAATTAAATCATATTGCAAAATAACTAAATCTTCTACATATTATATTATATTATATTATATTATATTATATTATATTATATTATATTATATTATATTATATTATCCATACACCCATCAGTCTTACAAATCCAAATCTTCCCTAAAATAGATGGTAGGATTATGGTTTACTTACTGACTTATCTACGGAAATAGAATCAAATGTATATAAAAAGACTTAAAGAGGTCCTCCCCAAGGGCAAAACAAATTCTGATACTCCAACCACTTGCTGTATTGTCTCCTCAAAAAGAAAATCCTCCAGTAATTCATTGAGTAAGACAATCCCAATGAAATGCTAATTACCATACAGTGCATACAGTTATGTACAGTATACTCGATTTATACTCATTTAGGCAAACCTCTGCACCAATTAATATTGCACTTATATGAAATTCAAAGTGATTAGCTAAAAAAATAAGCATGTCATTCCAAAGCAATAAAAAAAGGTGAGGCGTAAATAGTGAATTTCTGATTTATATATATTCTTAATAGCTGGAGTCACAATACAAACCCAGAATGCTACACCTGCTGAGGCAGTGCATCGAAATTGGCTCTGCTTCGTTCCCACACATCCTCCCTCTCACTCGCTGTCTGTGAGACCTGCTGTATTATGTCTTCACGGCTTTATTTATAACAGTAAGAGCCACTGAGAATCAGACAAGTGAGCAAAAAACAAAATATGACTTTGTGCCCCTGGGGGGAAGAAGATGGAAATGCGTCTTGACAGGCACACACATGTAGCACTACCCGGGCAAAGTGGCGACGGGTGACTCACAAATCAGAGTGGCACGTTCTCTCCAAGGGCTTTCATGTTCAGCAAGGCCTGAAACATTTCAGCCGCCTGGGTCACATGACACCGAGAGGCTGAGCGAGCATGCAGTTGAACCAGACTAACAAACCGAAATGAGGAATGAAAGCTGCTGGTAAACTCATATCTCCAGGTTTGGTGAATTGGGGGTGGGGGGTTATGGGGTCATTCAGTTTTAATGCAGTTTAGATAACCACAGACATAGGCTAAAAATAGATACACTCAGTAATAAGTTTCACATTTATCAGGTGAATTTATTTTTCAGAATTTTAGGCAAATTGTATCATCCACATACCAAGCATTGCTTTTCTGTTTGATTTGTGTTAGTAAATGAAGAAAGAGTTTATTATGTCATTTTGTTTAGAGTACATTAGGCAAGAACACCCCTCTCTTATTATATAAAGGGGAGTACAGCTCTGCAAATGAAACATTACTAGAGTGACAAAAGTCTGCAGACTATCTATCTATCTATCTATCTATCTATCTATCTATCTATCTATCTATCTATCTATCTATCTATCTATCTATCTATCTATCTATCTATCTATCTATCTATCTATCTATCTATCTATCTATCTATCTATCTATCCACTCCTGTATTTGAATAACTCCAACAAATTGACTTAGTGAATTGATTTTAAATGTAGGGGTGGTCCAGAGCCCATAGCTTAGTCACTTTGAGACCCTAAACAGATTAATTTATTATTAATCTGTTACACTGCAAACACTTCAACATATTGCACTCTGTTAAGGTGCTACATAACATAAAATGGATAAATGTAGCTACCATAAAGACTCTGGGCAAAGCTAGATAGACATAAATTAGGAAACACATTAAGATGAGTTGAAAACAGGATGCTGCTGAGTTGTGGAAGAACATTCTGTCTGATGGATTGAGTTTTTTTTTTATTATAAATTTCTCACTAGCAAAACAAAAAGTCTTCTGTGCTTCAGTGGGAAATTAAAAGGCCCCACCTCTGTCTCTTGTGCTTGCTGCATCGGCACAGATATCACCCACGTCGTACTCAAGAGCGTTCTCCTTTACAGAGGATGAATCACATCTGCCTTGAAATAATGAGGAAATTCTTCTAAGAAAAGCCCTTAACAATAAATAAATAGATAGATAGATAGATAAATAAATAAATAAAATATGGCTCCTCGTGAACCAGGTGATAATGAACAGGAACACTTTGGACTGCTATCCTAATTAGTTTGCACAACCCAGAATAAACAATGACATCAAAGCCTCTTTGTCTGTTTTCCTGCTACTCATAACTCTCAACCTATTCGTCACTGTGGTCTTTCCTGTCAGTGAGGGTGGGAGCTACCTGCCTCAGGAAATGCCAGGGACACCAAAACACCTCCATGACAAGTGCTGTGCAGCCTTTTCCATCTTCACAGAAGATATTTAAATGTCATGAGAGAATTTTGTATGGCTAAAGTGGGTCTACCAGTTATTAACACTTACTTGTTCACTGTGAAAGACACTATATAGCAAAAAAAAAAAGAAAATTCACATGTGGTGTAACATTCAGGTACATTCAGAGACTTAATTAGAGAGGTTGGGAGCATGCGCTGATTACAGACCCATGGCCAGATTAAGGTGGGTGATATTGATGCTGCAGCATTAGGTCCATTCCTGAAATAGGCCCAGATGAAAACAGACGAGAATTTGCCGGAAGCTGAACAGTTTTCCTTTGCTATATTAACCTGAAAATAATTCTTAGAATGAAATTTGGAATCCGACTTTACTTATTGTAAAGTTACTTATTGTAACAGTAACTTACTGTTACTTATTATACAGTTACTATTGTTCTTTGCGCTGTGATGTACTGTAACTATAACGTCATTGTGTTTATTGTTAACCGAAGATTTCAAGTTAATACTATCAATTTTACATTAAACAGTTTACTTAGTAATTTAGCTGCGTTTTTTGCGATATCTTGGGGATTCTTGCCACTTTATTATTGTTCGGTAAGTGCCACGTAGTAAATTTTAAATGGTTATCTGTAAAGGTAAATCTAAAAGCCGGCCCGTGGGCCCGGCATGGAAGTTTAGAATTTTTAAACTATTCGACAGGATTCTGGTCTATTATGAAATTTAAATCGTTGACAAATTTTTACCCTCAAGAGCCTGAACTGAGTCACTTTGACCCAATGTCTCTGCAAATTCATTTTTTCTTACTCTGTTTCGTAAGAGAATTGCGAAATTTTGTGTATTTCATTGTTAGGTTTTCTGCATTAAGTGCACTTTTCAGACAATTGCTATTGAATATTGATGTTGCATAGTTTGATGTTAATCTCGAGTTGTTTCGATACTATGTCGTTATTATTATTCAAGTTCAATAAAGGCTGGCTGGTTGCGTCGCAAGCAATTAAGGCTCCGTGGTCGGTCTGAGTGTGCATGTATGGTGTGTATCGAATGCACATGCACCAAAGCCGAGAAAAAATAGGCCTTTTTTGTGCTGCAGCATCAGGCCCAATTTCGTCTTAATCCAGCCCTGTACAGACCACACGTATGAAGCCACTCAGATTAGGATCCGAGTGGAGAGGGTGACAACTCAGCACCACACTGAACAGTGTGAGGTTTTTTTACGGTGGCTGGAGTGCCTATCCTGCCACCAACCACCAAGTTTCCCTGTAATTTGGAGGACCTGCTTGCAGGGCTGGATGCAAATTAACGTCATACCCAAGATGAAGCCATTGCTCAAGGGCCCAGTGGAGTTGAGTCACTTTACAGGATTCAAACCGCCAACATTCCAATTGCTAGCGCAGATCCCTAGCCTCAGAGCCACCACTCCACCCTACAAACTTGGTCAGCTACTTTGAAAATTGGAGCAGTTTAATATTTCTATAGTCACTACATGAAGTGTTTGCTCTTGCAATTTTTTATTTCATATTTTTTAATAGTGAATGTAATTACATGTATAAGTAGTGTGTATAAAATATTTTTTAATACCATCCATCCATATTTCCACCCATCCATTTTCTTACCTGTTTACAATATAAAATGGTTGAAGTTGCTTTCATATACTGGGATGAAAAGATTCATGTGCTGTTGTTAGTTGCTTGATATGGAAGATCTTTGGATAACTGAAGTTCAGGTTTCTTATATAAAATTTTTCAAAGCAGTGCCCAATGGGAATTTAAAATCGGTGCTGAAGTTGTTGGAAGCATTCAAACATGATAGATAGCGAATCATTGAGGCACCACACCGATTAATTACAGTATAAGTGAAATTCTGAATCATTGTGATCTTTAGGTAATGCAGCCACAGAAACTGGATCTCTGCTGCTCTTCTGGGCCTTACCACACTGATGTTGAACCCCTGGCTGTCCACTGGGGATGTTCTTCCTCTCTCCCACATGGTAAGTAGATGTCATGAATTAGAGCTTCCTTCAAAACAGAATACATGTGAGGCCACCAAAAGCTGCTAATCAAAGAGGCCAAGATCTTTACTGGTCTGTCCAGCAAAGCTTCACCTAAGCCCAGCTAAGCCTTTAAGGCTAATACTGGCCGCAGCCAGAGCAGGTCCAAAAATGGGGAGCTGGAAAAATAACTATAAATATTGCCAAAATATAACAAAGCCTCTAAGAGGCAGGATGACTATAGGCCCTCAGCTTGTAGAAAAAGAGCAAATGAAGAATCTTTATAAATGAAAGATTTATTAGCAAATGTAGAAAAATACAAAAAAGAGAAAAAGAGGCACAAAGAAATTTCCTAAAAGCCTATTTACAGCATACAGATCTCATTAACACATACAATCCTTAAAGCAAAGTGGGAAATAACCAAAAGTCCAGAAAATCCAACACAGAAAACATAATACTTACTGAAACCCCACCAAAAGAATGATTCCCAAGTCCTGAGCCTTCTCACCCAATTTAAATAGCCTGAGAGAGGACCCAGGAGTGGTGATGTCAAAGTAGCCCTACTTCCTTGGACTCTACCCACAAAGTACTAGGAACATAATAACATTTAAAGGCACAGTAAACATTTGTAAAATAACAAATGAAATAAAAAAACACATAAAAATAATACAGTAAAATTAACAAAAAACAACAATAAAATATAAACTACAGATAACCAAAACAAATACATTGCAATAGCTACAATAATAGTTTCCTTTTACCTCCCTTCTCTCTCTGTTCTCCAGCCTCGTGTCAGTCAAATGTCTTCCCCAACCCACCATCCAATTCCACATTCAGTGAACCACTTTTAGGCTACTGCTGGGGTGAGGGATGTCTTCTGCAAGTTCTGATGCTGACTCCATTCAAAACAAATATGGGTGCTTTTAGGTGTTTCTGCATCCTTGAGGCTAACCACACAGTTAAAGGGTTAAGGTTTTAGCAGCACTACCTAAATTTCCTACAACTCCAAGCAGCCCAATTAGTATTTCACCATTGAGCAGCTTCAGTGTGGCAGCTTTTGCTGAGAATTAGATGCTCTGTTTAAAGAGGAGCCAACGAGACGCAAAAGGAATTATGATCATCTGTGTAAATTTGTGCCTACGCATCACTAACTGTTGGGTTACAATACAATCACCCTTGGATTACAGCTTCTTTCTGTATGTATGTGCCTACTTGTTCATATCATTTTATCTTGATTGGATGTATCCTTGTTTGGGGAACACTCTCCATCACATCAAAACTCCACATTACAACTGGAACCTGGTAGGACAAAACTTTCAATTTCATTCAGACAGTTGTTCACAGGCCACACACCATCATCACGTGCACTTGCTGTACAGGACTGTGATTGGACGTTATCGTGTTGATTGGTTACTGAGTAGTGCCTAGTGTTTCGTTCAGTTTTGCATATGTAGTGTTTGAGAGATTGCGGGGGGGCTTTCCCGTATACGCTATTTGTCTATTTTTTTTGCCTTCTTTATTTAATATATACTTTATTATCTCTATTGTTAATCAAATTATCGAAATATTGAGCCTCTTTATCAGTGTCACTGCATTCATGAATGTGTGCATGCCAGGTCAAGGCTGGGTGTGTTCCTGTGGTCCCAGTAATGAAATAAATAAATCACTATCTTCAGACAGTGTGAATATTAGCATCCTCACAACTTCTACAAGGTGTCCAAACACGTCTGCCGTACGTATGAGGGCCCCACGAATACTGTGGGAGTTTTACACTGATGGCTTACAAAAATATTAATCACACTAGATATCCCTAATTTCTTACCCTCACTACACTGCTAGAGAAGAATTTCATTTCTTCTTAAGTACAATGATATTGGTTAACATGTTGAAACGGCCTCTACTGCTACACAAAGACCGAATTCAAAGTGTGGGTATGCTGATGAGGTCTGGTTTCATACAACTGTGTTGAGGAAGGATGTCTCAGGCCATGGAGGGTTCTTCTTGCTGGAGATGCCAAGGGAATCATGGGATGAAGAGAAACAGAAGTCACACATTGATCAAACCTTTCAAATGACGAAAGAACCCCTCTTCCTCTTGCGGCCCCCTTCTTATAGGGAAGCTCCTTTACCTACCTCCTCTACATTAGACCGGGTCCAAGGATGTTTCTAGGATCATCAACCCCCAGGCCATACAACTTAATTCATATGTCGAAAAAGGGGTGAAGTTTGTTCCACAGATTGTGGCCTGACACCTGTACGGCCTCAGAATCAAACCCTCACATATACATCAATTAATCAATTTACTTTAAATTGTGTCTTTCATAGCATGCATAATAAATTAATTGATTTAACTACAAGACACGAGACAGCTGGCTTTATTTGTTTTATCTGCAGGTTTTCATCTGCCATTTTTTATTTTATAAAATACAAATGCTGTAAATAAAAATAAGAACTTCCCAATCACCAAACTGCTTAAGGGTCACAGCAGGAGTGTGAATAATGTGAAACCAAATAAAAATGTTATTTGATCCAACAAACTTCACTTGCCTTGGATAGAATCTTCATATTTTTTGTCAGTCCTGTGGACGTCTCTCCAAATGGCGATTAATTATATTTTCATCAGGGACCCATTATTTGGTGGGTCAACACTTCTGATTTTTTATTCTTTATGCTATGAAAAGAGATGCCCTGCATTTATGAGCTGACCTATAATAGCAGCAAATGCTGAGTGGACTCTCTCCGACTAAGACTTGAATGCAAAGCTTTGCTTACTGGTGGTGGTGTTAATTGACAAAAGTAAAAGCTAATTGGTTAAAGGCTTCTAATTATCAAAGGACTGGTTTACTGATTTGTGTTCTTGCCTAAATGATGCTGTTCATTTCCTTTGCATTCTTTTTGTTTAATTCATCCATTGTTTACGGTGGCTCCATCAGCTGTCCTGTTCATTAGCACCTATGAATGTGAAGAGTATTAGGCAGGAAATTAATAGTTAGCTCATTAACAACTCTAATGGCTAATCTGAAATGCTGAAGAAAGTCACTGGACAGCTGAGTTTTAATAAGCTGTGGTGGGGAAACCACACTGGCGGCTTGGCTTGCACCACACCTAAAGAATAACAATGTACAGATGCAAATTAGCTTTACATTTACATTTACTTGCTTAGCAGGCGCTGTTATCCCAAGAGGTCAACATAATCGAGTCTGGGGTGCTGTTAGGGTACAAGTGTATCAGGAAGGAGGACACAAAATTGATCACCACAAGTGAAGAGCTTAGAAAGGAATGCAAACGCATTTACAGAATCTAGGGTTACAAAATCTAACAGCAGATATCAGAAATTCCTCAAACAAGAGAGTCTTCAAACACTTTTCAAACACATTAGAGGAAGTGAGAATTTCAAATGGAGAAGGGCAAGGAGCTACAAATAAAAAGAGTCTGGATTGAGATTGATTGATTGATTGATTGATTGATTGATTGATTGATTAATGCCAAGCCGAGGTGGCATCACCAGATACCTCTTACCAATAGAGATGAGTGGTTGAGAAGGAGCCGAAGACCTCCCAAGTGTCTCCATATATATAAGCCCTGACTTCTCTGTAGACAAGCATCAAGGATTTTAACTTAATACATGCCATTGCAGGAAGCTAATGTAGTGTTCTGAAAAGAGGAGTGACACGTGCCCGCCTCGGCTAGTTGAACACCAGATGTGCTGCTGTATTTTGAATCATCAACAGCTTCTTAGCAACATGTGCCTGTCCTGCTGCCAGCAATGAGCTGTAGTAGTCCAGATATGACAAGAGCAAAGCCTGCATACTCTGTCAGAAATGGTCTGATCTTGTGGATGATGAATAGAGTGAATCTACAAGACTGAGAGATGATTGCAACATGGTCAGGGAAGGACAGCTGGTCATCAATCACCACTGCAAGGTTGTGAACAGACTTGGGGGTGGTCAGCGATAATCAAGTCGAGCTGAACAGAATTGGGTTGCTGAATAGACGGAGAAGCTGAGATAACAAGAAGGTCCATCTTTACAAGGTTGAGCTGGAGATGGTGCTCTGTCACCTTGATTGAAATATCAGTGAGGCATGCAGAGATTCCAACTGAGGTCCTGTGGTCCTATGGAGAGAATGACAGGTTCAGCTGTGAATCATCAGCGTAGCACTGATAAGCCCTTTGATTGGATAAAGGGGCCTAGTGAGGAGGTGTATGGAAAGGAAGAGCAAGGGGCCCAACACTGATACCTCTGTGCTTGCTTGGTGCACCCTTGACATCTCTCCTTGCCAACACACGCAATAGGATGTGCCCAAGAGTTTCAAATCACCTGAAGGCAGTCCTAGTGATGCCAAGGTCAGCTTTACTGTTACTAGGGTGCAGTAAAATGATTTTCTTGTTTGAAACAAACATAGCATCTAATAAAAAACGTCAGTGTGCATATAATGCACTGTTCGCCTTATCTTACTGCACAGTTATCTTACTTACTTGGAGTACCAAGACAATGATTTAAAGTGGGCACTTTAAGGATAGCCAAAGGTATTCAATTCAGCACAAGTCACATAGAGGAGCACTTTATAAATAATCCAGCTGTGTATTCATCAGCCCACTTGAATCAAATTCAGAGTCTCAGGAGGCTGGAGCCCACCTCAACCACAATGACTGCAATGCAAGAACCAGCCATGGATAGGGAGCTCAACTCACATACACACACACTCTCACATATTCTTCAATCTACAGGCCAAAGACACTGACTTGGACTGGAGAGAAGAAGGTGCTTTCCATTTTGTTTTGACTCCAGAACACAGCCAAGCATCCTAACAATAATCTCTTGTTCCTACACTGTTTAAATTATATTATTGCTTTTGAATCGTTCCTTATAACCTTGCTGTCCATAAAAGGCATTACATAACATCAAAAATGATACATGGATGATACAGCTTTTCAGAAATATTCAAACTTTCCTATACAGCAGCTTTCCCAGAAACCCCTCCTGCTTGATGAATACAGTGAGCCATTTCAGTTAGATTGCAAAAAAGAGACAAAAAAGCTTATCAGATTAACATTTCAGTGATTTCCTGAATGCAGAGTATCACCCAATGGTCAGCCCAAGTCATTGCCCTTGTATTTGAACGAGCATTTGCAGTAAAACCACAAGCTGGAGTGTTGATGAAACCTCTGGTGAATATGAAACATACAGTATCTCACATACACACAGTGGCCTTGAGTTCACCACAAGTTTCTATTACTGGCCTGGAAAGCAATGTAAGTAAGCAAAGAAGGCGTTTAGGAAAACGAGCATAATGTGAAAGTGACTTCACTTTTTCTTGAGAAAAAGGAAGTGTCCTCAGAGAGTCTGCATTACACAATAAACTGACTATAATCGTAATAAATTAGCAAATGGAAAGAGCACATCATAGAAAAAAGATATCTTTAATTTTATGGACCCAATTCTTTCTATATATATATATAGAGGACAGGGAGAGATAGCTTTGCATGGGCCTTTGTCTCCCCTGGGACACTACATGGTAGCCCCCCTGGGTTATGGTATGGCCACGGATTTCCACAGGGCATTTTTGGAAATGGAGTTCGCTGTCTCAGCCCTGTTGGGTTTCATGGGTGCCACCAGGGGGTGCTGAGAGGACTGGCGATTCTTACTTTGTTATGCACTCACCTCACCTGGAAGTACTTCTGAGCCACAGCGTAGCTTCATGACACCAGAGGTGCTTCAGAGTGTTACATAAAAGGAGCTACATGGCATAACTTCAGGAGCCAAAGTCAGGAGGAGGAAGACAAAGGAATGTGAGGAATGGAGGAGGCTGAGAGAGGAAGGTGACGACAGAGAGTTACAGAGAGTGTTACTGTGCATTATAACTGTAATTGTGGTGGTGGTGTGGGAAACTCTACACTTTAAGAGCTTCACACAATGAAATATTTAGTCATTGGCAGGTTGTGTCTGAGCCTGTGTGTGATGGGAGTTTGGGGTGATGCAGCTCCCCCTGGTGACCACTATATACTGCATATATATAAATAAATGGATTCAGACCCATAATTTAGTAATTCAGTAATAAATTCATCTACATGTTAATTAAAGAAAGCATCTAGAAATACATGATGCCCTATTGTTAACTCTGTCACATCATTAAGACATTAAAGTTAAGTCATCTGTTTACTTCTTCTTATTATTATTAATTACATATTCATAGTTCTATTAATGATTTCTTAATTTATAAAGTTATGTATTTTATTATCCCTTTGTATTCATGCCAAGGTACTGACACAGGAGTTGAGCAACAAAGCATTTCACTGCATATTGTACTGTATGTATACTTTGTATGTGACAAACTAAATGTGATTTGATTTGATCATTTGTAAGACTCCCTTTTCACAGTAATTACAGCTTTGATTCTTTGTGGAGAAGTCTAAACAAGCTTTTCACACCTGGATTTAGGCAGTTTATTCTATTCTTCCTCTCAAGCTCCATGAGACTGGAGGGGAAGAGTCTGTAAACTGCCGTCTTCAGGTCTACTCACAGGTGTTCTATGGGGTTTAAGTCTGGGCATTGGCTGGGCCTTTCAAGGACAGTCACAATTGCCCCAAAGCCTCTCCAGCGTTGTCTTGGCTGTATGCTTTGGGTCATTGTCAAGCTGTCACCCTAGTCTGATGTCGCATGCTCTCTGGAGCAGATTTTCTTTAATGACTTCTCTGCAATTATAACGGGAATGGTAAGTTGTCTTTCTTAAACTACAACTTGAATACAAAGCTTCGCTTACTGGTAGGGGGTGTTAATTGACAGCCTACAAACGTAACATCTAATTGTGTCTTCTTGTCCCAGCCATTGAGAAGCACCCCCATAACAAGTTTCAACTGCCAAGAATGCCTCACCATAGGGATAAGATTAGGTAGGTAGTGAAGTGAGCAGCACCTGGTGTTTTGTCGGACATAATGCCTGGAGTCTGACCAAAGATTTTGTCTCATCGGACCAGATAATGTTTTTCTGATCCTCTAAGAGTCCTTTAAACTGTTGTATTCCTGCTACTCAAACGTGCCTCCATCTAGCCACTCTACTATAAACACCTGATCGATGGAGTGCTGCTGAGATGGTCATCCTTCTGACAGGTTGTCCCATCTCAGCAGAGGACCTCTGGAGCTGAACAAGGTCCTCTTGCCTGGTTACTAGGTTTGTCTGGATGTCCAACTCTCCAACTCTAGAAAGAGTCCTGGTGGCTCTAAACTTCTTCCCTTTCACAATGATTGAGTACACTGTGCAAATCTTTTGAAGTAGTTTCATAGCCTTGCCCTGATCCAAACCTCTCCACAATTTGATCTATAGAGAGTTTCTTGGACTTCATGGCTTGTTTTTTTCCCCCAGGCATGCTGTGTGAATTATGGGACCTCACAAACATGTGAGTGTTGCTTCCTAAATAATGTCGGATCAATTTAACTTTCCACTCCCGTCAAGCTGTAGACACCTCTCAAGGAGAATTAAAGCAAACTCGTTGCACCCGGCCACTGTCAAAGATTTGAATGCTTACTTAAAAGAGAAATTTCAGCTTTTGATTTTTAATAAGTTTTCAAATCTTTCTGAAAAATGTGCTTTCACTTTGTCATTATGGGTACTTGAGAGTAGACTGATGAGCAAAATTGGCAAATTTATCCATTTTACGTTAAATCTAAAATATAATAAAGTGACCAGAAAGTGGAGGGGTCTGAAGACTTTGTGAATCCACTTCATCTGATGCATTCACCATTTTATATTTGTGCAAGCGGAGTGAGTGATCACTATTTAAAAATAAATGTAACTGAAACAAAAAAAAGGGAAGCCAACAATATACCAAAAAATATGTGTCATCTTGTACTCGTTTAAATCAACCTGCATACATTTGCCAATTTGCTGTCAAATGATTGCATAACAAGTAGATAACAAAATTACATTTTAAACAGGAACTGAAAAGGGGTCACACAAATGTGAAAGCAGAGAAAACGTGTTGGACAAGAAGCCAATCCTTAAGAACCTCTGGGTGTGACCGTGAAAGTGATCTCCTCCGCAGGTCACTTGCGTCATGAGGGTCTTCATTTCAGCATTCCTTTTCATGTGTGTGTGTAGAGCTCTTTTTGTGAATAGTCACAGTAATAACTTAATTGTTTTTCACACACTCCGTCAGCACTCAAGCGGTTTTATGAAACAAATGAAAGGAAGGGTGGGTTTGTAGTGCCAAAGAGAACATTCTGGAGAAGCCTAACAGTCAAGTACTTGTCTTCAGGTCAGATAAATACCAAAATGTAAAATATGCTATGGGAATTGAGTCATTAGACAAAAATGTTTCAAAAGTATCTTTAAAATTTTGACATAATATGATTATAAACAGTATTTTGACCTACACTAAAATAAAAAAAAAAAAACCTCGATTTAAAAATATTTAATAAATTCTTATCGGATTACTTATAAAGTTAGTTATAAAACAGTTATTTTTTGTGTGCAGTTTCAAATATGTTTATGATGAAATATCAATCTCGAAAATATTCAACATTGCAGGGAAACATATATGTAGAAGAACACTTTTCAGATACAAAGCCGGGTGTATGATTAAATAAAGGCAACAGATATGGCTGATGACCAATGACATAATGAGCTGATTGAACCAAAATGATTAACGGAAATAGAAACGGGTGTGCAAAGAATCAAACAGGTTGAAGGACACCAGACTAGAAGAAGAGAGTGCGGAATATGAGATGGTTTAACCTTCAGATCATTTATTTTGACAGCATGTCAACAGTGATAATAGCAGCAAGACACAAGATGGCAATCCAGAATCATCCAAGCAGACATTTCACAGCAGACAGTGTCACACATGTGCACATGGGAGCCAGCCACAGGGACCAAAAGAAGGGATTTCCATGCCTGGCCGAGGGGTGGTGAGGTGCTCTCAACCCTCTTATTTTGTCTCTGCAGACCAGACACGGGAAATTCTGCCTGAGTACAAAGACGCCACTTCCACCTTGGCCCTGAAGACGATGCCACTTCCTGTCTCGGCTCCGAGGCTGACGTCACTTCCTTAAAACCTCCCTATAAAACCCAACTCCCGTCCTCCGTTAGGAGAGTTCTGTTTTGGACTCTGATTTGTAAACATCAGTGCTATCAATTTATTCAGTTTTGCAGCCAGGAAATAATATATGGGTGGCTGCCCCAAAGCTTTGTTTTGTGTCAAAGCTTATCTTTTCACAACAGGAGTTTCAAGATGTGATGCTCACGAAGCAGAAGGGAACGGGCAAGGTTGGGGCTATGAAATACATCAAGATGACGCTTCCTTGAAATCAGAAGAAGTCCGGCTCTGATGTCTGCTCCAAACTCACAGAAACCCTGGAACCCAAGTACACCTTGGACGTGGGTTTCATGGAAGAGTTGCTGCCAAAAAACTCCTTAAAAGTGGAGACAAAGCTAAGAGACTGACCTATACAACAAAAAACAAGGAAATGTGGTGCTGAACAAGAGCAGCAAGCACTCTGTTCTGACAAATAAAAATTAATATAATTATATATTAAAATTAAAATAAAAAATGTGAAGGATGCCGTCAAGCTGAAGAAGGAGTCCTACCGGTCCCTTTTGTCCTGTGGGACTCTGGAGGCAGCTGATAGGTACCGGCAGGCCAAGCAGAATGCAGCTTCGGTGGTTGCTGAGGCAAAAACTCGGGCATGGGAGGAGTTTGGGGAGGCCATGGAGAACGACTTTCGGACGGCTTCGAGGAGATTCTGGTCCACCGTCCGGCATCTCAGGAGGGGGAGGCAGTACAGTGTCAACACTGTGTATGGTGGGAATGGTGCGCTGCTGACCTCGACTCGGGACGTTGTGGGTCGGTGGGGGGAGTACTTCGAAGACCTCCTCAATCCCACTAACATGCCTTCCAATGAGGAAGCAGAGCCTGGGGACTCAGAGGTGGGCTCCCCCATCTCTGGGACTGAGGTCACCGAGGTGGTCAAAAAACTCCTTGGTGGCAGGGCCCCGGGGGTGGATGAGATACGCCCGGAGTTCCTCAAGGCTCTGGATGTTGTAGGGCTGTCTTGGTTGACACGTCTCTGCAACATCACATGGACATCAGGGACAGTGCCTCTAGATTGGCAGACTGGGGTGGTGGTCCCCCTCTTTAAGAAGGGGGACTGGAGGGTGTGTTCCAACTACAGAGGGATCACACTCCTCAGCCTCCCTGGAAAAGTCTATTCGGGGGTTCTGGAGAGGAGGGTCCTGTCGGATAGTCGAACCTCAGATTCAGGAGGAACAGTGTGGTTTTCGTCCTGGTCGCGGAACAGTGGACCAGCTCTACACCCATAGCAGGGTCCTGGAGGGTGCATGGGAGTTCGCCCAACCAGTCTACATGTGTTTTGTGGACTTGGAAAAGGCATTCGACCGTGTCCCTCGGGGAATCCTGTGGGGGGTGCTCCGAGAGTATGGGGTATCGGACCCCCTGATAAGAACTGTTCGGTCCCTGTACGATCGGTGCCAGAGCTTGGTCCGTATTGCCGGCAGTAAGTCAAACCCATTTCCAGTGAGAGCTGGACTCCGCCAGGGCTGCCCTTTGTCACCGATTCTGTTCATAACTTTTATGGACAGAATTTCTAGGCGCAGCCAGGGTGTTGAGGGGGTCAGGCTTGGTGGACTCAGGATTGGGTCACTGCTTTTTGCAGATGATGTTGTCCTGTTTGCTTCATCAGGCCGTGATCTTCAGCTCTCTCTGGATCGGTTCGCAGCTGAGTGTGAAGCAGCTGGGATGGGAATCAGCACCTCCAAATCCGAGACCATGGTCCTCAGCCGGAAAAGGGTGGAGTGCCCTCTCAGGGTTGGGAGCGAGATCCTGCCCCAAGTGGAGTAGTTCAAGTATCTCGGGGTCTTGTTCACGAGTGAGGGAAGAATGGAGCGTGAGATCGACAGGCGGATCGGTGCGGCATCCGCAGTGATACGGGCTCTGCATCGGTCTGTCGTGGTGAAAAAGGAGCTGAGCCATAAGGCAAAGCTCTCAATTTACCAGTCGATCTATGTTCCTACTCTCACCTATGGTCATGAGCTATGGGTAGTGACCGAAAGAACGAGATCGCGAATACAAGCGGCTGAAATGAGTTTTCTCCGCAGGGTGTCTGGGCTCTCCCTTAAAGATCGGGTGAGAAGCTCAGTCATCCGGGAGGGGCTCAGAGTAGAGCCGCTGCTCCTCCGCATCGAGAGGAGTCAGATGAGGTGGCTCGGGCATCTGATCAGTATGCCTCCTGGACGCCTCCCTGGTGAGGTGTTCCGGGCACGTCCAACCGGGAGGAGGCCCCGGGGAAGACCCAGGACACGCTGGAGGGACTATGTCTCCCGGCTGGCCTGGGAACGCCTTGGGATTCCCCCGGAAGAGCTAGAAGAAGTGGCCGGGGAGAGGGAAGTCTGGGCATCTCTGCTCAAGCTGCTGCCCCCGCGACCCAACCTCGGATAAGCGGAAGAGGATGGATGGATGGATGGATGGATGGATGGATGGATGGATGGATGGATGGATGGCTTAACGAGAGGCAATTTGTCCATGGAAGAGCTGAAAAATGCTACATGGAGGAGTATCTGCAGAAATCAATGAAGCACATTAGAGGTTCTCTGAATATTTGGGGCTGCATTTCTGCAAATGGAGTTGGTGATCTACTTAGAATGAATTGGCCTCCTGACTAGAAAAGGAAATACCACTCATCTTGATCAGATGTCAGTCTATCACATTATATATGTATACTTCAGTGGTCTGTTTTGTGGTCTTCTGCTTCTTGGTAGCCTCGACCTACACTATAACCCTAGGCCCTAATCTAGCCTAAAACTCTTGAAAGTACCTTGCTCATCTTTTCTTCTGTGACTATGTTCCCTGTTTCCTGCTCTTCTGTATTTTACAAGCGAAAATTTCCAGGACATATCTAGAAGAGGTGCAGGGATACTTGGTTTTAGTCCTAAATGCACTTCCCCTTAATTTCCACTGGTGTCCTCAAGTATGTGATTCACTGCTAAGTTGAAAGAATTCTGCTTAGTCTACTTTATCAGTGCCTTTGAGAATTTTGAAAATCTGAATGAGGTCCTCACACAGGCTTCTCTGCTTAAGTCCTGGGATGCACTTGGTTGCTCCCCTCTGCATAACTTCAAGCCTTGCTGTGTCTTTCATGTAGCGTGGTGACCAGAACTGCACATAGTATGCCTGATGTAGTCACACTAGTGAACTTTGTACATTATATAGTCCATATACAGAATTTAATATCCTTATTATTATTTTTATGGAGCTCTTTGTCTTCTAAAGCAAACCTGAGTGATGGTGGATGTAGTTGAAATCCTTAGAGCAACTGAAGTTACATCAGAGCAGCAACACAATATAATCTATCTATCTATTACAAACCGTTCACCATGAGAATTCAGATTTGAATCCCAGATTCAATCCTGGATTCTTGGCAACAACCCCAAGTTGGGATTTCAACAGCATTTCCATAGTGATAAACTTATCAAGGTGCTGCTTCCACAATTCCAAACCTCCAGATGGAAACAACTCATCTCTTTGCTGATGTCTCTTTTGGGTTTGAATTACATTCACTGTGGGGGCATCCTGTGATGATGCCAAAGTTTCCCCATTGGCAGCCTGCTCTGTGAGGTGGTTTTCAATGCTGGCACACACTCAGTTTGGGCAGTTGCTGGGCCTAAACATCAACTGGTTTGAAGGTCCTTTTTTCACTTGTTTTCTTCATAAATTCTTTCCCTTGACCCCAGTTATACAGAAATGTGCTGCTGCCCCCTTGTGGCAGGAGTAATCCACGCTGTCTTCCAGCCTTTCCTTAATGGTTTTCTTGCTCCAAATCCTTGAATGGCAGTCAGGCACCAGGCTTTCTGTTGCAACTGTCTCACAGACCCCGTGATTATCAGAGGTGACTGTGTGCAGAGAATACAGACCTATAAATACCTGGGAGTGCAGCTGGATGATAAACTGGACTGGACTGCCAATACTGATTCTCGGTGCAAGAGAGGACAGAGCCGGCTATACTTCCTTAGGAGACTGGTGTCTTTCAACATCTGCAATAAGATGCTGCAGATGTTCTATCAAACAGTTGTGGTGAGCGCCCTCTTCTACGCGGTAGTGTGCTGGGGAGGCAGCATAAAGAAGAGGAACACCTCATGCCTGGACAAACTGGTGAGGAAGGCAGGCTCTATTGTAGGCATGGAGCTGGACAGTTTGACATCCATGGCAGAGCAACGGGCGCTGAGCAGGCTCCTGTCAATCATGGAGAATCCACTGCATCCACTGAACAGGATCATCTCCAGACAGAGGAGCAGCTTCAGCGACAGACTGCTGTCAATGTCCTGTTTCACTGACAGACTGAGAAGATCGTTCCTCCCCCACACTATGTGACTCTTCAATTCCACACTTGGGGGGTAAACGGTAACATTATACAAAGTTATTGTCTGTTATACCTGCCTTGCACTCTCCACCTTGCACTTTTTAACTTGCACTGTGTTTTTAATCACTCTTTAATTAATATTGTTTTTATCAGTATGCTGCTGCTGGAGTATGTGAATTTCCCCTTGGGGATTAATAAAGTATCTATCTATCTATCTATCTATCTATCTATCTATCTATCTATCTATCTATCTATCTATCTATCTATCTATCTATCTATCTATCTATCTATCTATCTATCTATCTATCTGTTAAAAATTCATTGCTTTTTTCATCATGTGTTGTCTGGGGCTCCTCTGATGTCCAGTAGATGTCCAATCCTTTTTTGATTGGACAGCACTGACGTATTGACTGGTTTGTGTGAATGTCTATACATGTAACTCCCAAAAGCTTTCTGCGCAATGAGCTCAAGAGAAAGAAACAAAAGCAAACAGACAAGTGTGGACGCCATTCAAGGAGTGGCAATAGCTGACCTGCTCTGCTCAGAAGGGCCGTGTCTATCAGCAGAAGATGACACATTTTCTTGGGCACTGAGTGGTCTTTAATGAAGCGAACTAAAGTTAAAATTTAAGGTAACAGAGTGGTGAGTGAGGAAATCATAAATAGAGTTCACAGCCGGGCAAAGCCTGCCATTAGATGGTCACCTTTGAAATCCCATCATCCCCACTACCACATCTTATTCATACTCAATTCATGTAACTTTTAAAAAAAACTACATGGGTAGACAAAGGTTAATGTTTCAAGAAGTATGCAACTCTTTAGACATCTTCTTTTAACTCTGGCAAAAAACTGAAAAAAATCACGTTTATGTGGGCGAATGCCTGGCTGTGCAGTCAGGAATGAATCAGCTTCTTGCTCTTCTTTTTTCTGCTTGAGATGATCCAATGAAGGCACATGGGGATAATCTGGCCTGCACGTTGATATATCAGATTCTGAAGAATTATTCATAAAGAATGAAACATTGATGACCTACCTGCACGGCCTTCTGTTTGCCAGCTGCACCAAGGGACCAGCCTGACGACTGCACAAGTGGGGTGCGCGCAACATGTCACCAGCGCCACCAGAATCCCCTCGCTTTTGGCCATGGTCTCTCTTCTTCTTGATGTAAATTCGGGTTCTTGGGAAATCTTCTGGAGAAATAAGATGACCTTGCGAAACATGTAGAGTGAAATTCACTTATTCTGCTTGACAAATGTACACATGAGCCTTGAGCACAGTGAAATACAAATAAGCAATTTAGTTAACTCAGTTCTGGAATGAGCTGTCATGCAGTCAAGGATTCCTTTAATACTCATTTATAAGAATAATAAAGTGAATCAGAGAGAATCATAACATTTGCTAAACTGGAATGTCCAACAAAGATTACTTGGATTCTATGAATTTGTCAGTATCGAGTCAAGATCTGATTCCCCCAATGATAGCAGTTTTACACTTTCGTTTATGAGTCATCTCTTGAACACCTTCAGTCTTTGCGCTCTTCGTATTTTATGTCTTCTGAGTCTCATTCCACTTTTTGATTTTTTACACTTTTAGATGACAACACGTCATCAAAACAACTTTTGGCCATCCTTGTTTCAACTTTTGATTACGGTTTTTGGCAGTTAGACCTTGTCCATTTCTTGACTGCATGCCCATCTCCTGGTTTGGTTAAGGCTGTTCTTGAAATTGCACACGTTTCTTTTTTTTTTTGCCAGGAAACAATTCAGGAAGGTTGGCTGGAACTACAAAAAGCAGGTGGACACACTGTGTATGCAGCAGTCGGGCAGATCGTCTTTTTATACTTGTGACTGGCACAACAGCCAAGTGATCTGAGCCTGTACTCATTAAATACTCTTATACAAAAATTAAATGAATATTTGATATTTTTATGTTCCTTTACTACTAGACAAGCTCAATGCAGGAGGGCATCCACAGTGAACCCCAGTCAGCACATCACGTTAATCAGTCCAACTCATTACTTTGTGGCTTTTACATGTTCTTCTGACTGCCACCTTTTGAGCAACTGAAGCAAAGTCAGATTTTAACTTGATGCAGAATTGCTACATGACTGAGGTTATCTGGCACCTTGTCCAGTGTGGATTCCTGCCCAGTACCTAGGATTGCCACTTGTCCCGGTTTTCCCAGGAGTGCCTTTCTTTTTAATTGTCAGTCCCAGAAAAAATATTCTCTCTACCGGGACACTTAATGTCCTGGTTTTCAGTAAGCTAGATCAGTTTGTACTGTTCCTGTTTAACCGACGATTTAGATTTTGTCCTTATGCCCATCCTCTGGTGTGCACTATCATTGGCTCTAGCAAGATCATGTGACGTGGCAAGCCCATCTAATCTGTGCAGCTACTACTGGCGGCACTAGATGTGCAGGGAACTGATAATTGAGCTGAGATGGGTGGCGAGACGGAGGATAAAGATGAGATTTTGTCTTCTAAGTCTGACATGCCAGTAAAAAAGAAACTGAAACATTCAATGTCTTTCAATAATGACTGGATGAAAAATCAAATTAACATTCCATGGCTAAAGCCAACCCCAGGTGATCCACTTTCTGCTACTTGCTCCTTATGCTCAGTTAATATTGTAAATAAACATGAGGGCAAAACTGCTTGGGATGACCACGCTAAAACAAAAGGACTCCAAAATCTCATTCAAATCGCTCGGCAAACCAAGGCAATTTCATCATTCATGACCAAGAAAGACTCAGAGGAGGACAAAATCGCTGTGACTGAATTAACAGCTACTTATCACGGTGTGTGACATGGCCACAGCTCTGTGTCCACTGACTGCGGGAACAAGATCAATGCGAAAATATTCAGTAACTCCAGAGATTAGCAGTGGAGTTGCAGAAAGCACAGTACTCTGAAGTGTGTTCTGATGCACCCAATTCTGGTCACAGAAAATTGTTCCCATATGATATTTCTGTGCAACCGAGGGTGTAAAGTACGGATTACTAGATTTTTACAATGATCCAGACAAATCTAGTGAAGCCATATTTAAACAGATAGTGTCCATCACTGAAAACAATGGAATTTCAGTCACGCAGATTAGTGCCTATGGTGCAGATGACACATCCATTAATTATGGTTGGCAAAATTGAGTTTTTCAAAAATTCAGGGAGGTGAACCCACATATTTTGAAAGGCAATGGCAAGTGTCACGTCACTAATAACACTGTGAAAACAGCTAATCGTGTCTTTAATTCTGTAGGGTGTGACGTGGAGGCCTTTGTCCTTAAGGTGTATAGTGAATTCAGTTGTTCTGCTAAAAGCACTTAAGGAGTTCTGTGAATTTACATCTACAAACAACAGGGAGATTCTGAGGAACGTCCCCACACGCTGGCTGTCGTTGCTGCCAGAGATCCAGAGGATTTTAGAGAGTTGGTCGGCGTTAAAGTCTTATTTTGTAAGCACTTGGAAAGGATGACTACCCAAGTATTGTCTGGATATTTGTGTGTGGTATTACTGATACAGGAACTGTAGACCCTACTGTTGTTAAATGCATCCTGGCATTCATGCACAATGTGATGCAAGATTGTGACTGCTCTATTAGGAAGCTAAAGAGTGACAGTGCTACTGTGATCAACGTTTACTCAGTGATGAACCATTTGTGCAGTTAGCTGATCACAAGCGGCACCAACAAATTCTTTGGTAGCAAAGCAAAACATATCTTGAGAAGCCTTTTACCCCAGCAACAGGAGCAGTTCAGAAGCCTGGCAGAGAGATAGGAGGATACATTTGACTTCAATGACCAGGTTATTGCACACATTGGCTGTCTCAGCCTTGATGAAGGACAACCACTCTAGTAGTACGAGTTGGATCGTTTAGTGGAAAAACTATCCTTGGGTGTGGATGGAGACAACCTGTATGGTAATGTAGTCATCCTGAAGGATTTATTTGACACCATTTCAAATGGGCCTCTATTTTCAGTGAGGTAACTGAATGCACTGAGCTGCTGAAAGTAGGTGCTTTTGTTTTTTGCATAGTAGTCAGCAGTGCCTATGCAGAGCGAGTGTTCAGTCACATGGAGGATGTTTGGTCTGACAGACTGTTATTTACTATGCCGAAGTCTGAACTTTAAATCATCATGCACTGAGTTCAAGTCATTCATTGAAGAACAGAGACTGCTGAGAGCTGCAGCGAAGGGGAATGCCAAATATAAATGGAAAATTAGTTAAGATAAGGTCTATAATAGGTATGTTTTCTTTTAAGTTAAGGGCAATTTCAGTGTCTGATTGTGACATACAAAGCAAATAAAATAAATTGTGCTGTAAATGAGTAGATTATGTTTAAGTATGGTAAATACAAATCTAAGGGGATCCTATTACTGATTTGTTTAGCCAAGAGGGAGCAAAATCAAGCACAAGCAAAGCACACACCAGTAGCTAAGCAATCAGGTAAACAGCTGTTATTTTCTTCATGAAGATATTTAAAATATTCAGGGCTACACACAACACTCCTTCACAAAGCACAAAGGAGGAGGAGGAGGAGGTTGGGAGCATGCGTTGATTACAGCGCGTTGCCGCACCCAACACATGGCAAACCACCCGGATTGAGATCTGAGTGCAGCCGTGCAACGGGTGACACCTCAGCACTGAGGTTTTTTTTACAATGGCTGGAGTGCCAATCCTGCCACCAACCCCCAAAAAGCCTTCTCTAATTCCATGATGCCAGTTCATGGTCAGTATGGTCATGTCCAGGAAGCCCTACCTGTACCCAATGGTTCCCCCTATGCACCCTAAACTGAGTTAAGCGGGTCTGAAAATGCTGTGCTGTCTGTAGAACAAATTTAGACTGTAGGATGTTTAGATCATCAAAGAAAATCAAGATAAGAAGACTGAAATCCTTTTCAGTAATGTCATTGTGTGTTGATTAGATTCAAATACTCCATGAACTTAAACAATTTGTAGTTAACAAGCTGAAACTTGTGATTCTTTTTGATTTTTTAAAATGTTCATATCATCTAAAATTCAAAACAGACAGCAAAGTATGTCCTTCTTTTCCAAAGTTGTAATTTCTGTTGGATTTGACCAGCAGTTATTTTTACAACATACAGAGTACTTAAAGATTTCATAATTTATTACACAAAAGTGGATTTAGAGCTCAAGTTTGACACTCATTTTTGATTTCTTACTAAGCAATATGATGTATCTGTGATTGCTTTCAATATCGTAAGGTGGAATTCTTTCATAAATCTTAATAAGTGTTCACAGCTTACATTGAAATAAGATCTTTTCAGATAAGGATAAACCGAGTGGCACGGTGGCACAGTGGTAGCACTGCTGCCTCGCAATAAGGAGGCCTGGGTTTACATATTCCATACATGGAGTTTGCATGTTCTGTCTGTGTCTGCGTGGATTTCCTCCCACGGTCCAAAGACATGCAGGTTGGGTGAACTGGCGATGCTAAATCGGCCATCATGTGTATGTGTGTATGTTTGCCCTGCTGTGGACTGGCACCCTGTACCGTGTTTGTTCCTGCCTTGTCTCCTATGCTAGCTAAGATGGGCTTCAGCCGACCTCAATAACCCCCAGCTCCCCACTCCACCCTCACCGCAACCCTGATCTGGATTAAGCAGGTTAGAAAATGACATGACATGACTTAAAGCTTTACCAGTTTATAAGAAGGAGATTGGAGAATAGCCATTCATGCATTGTGAATGCCACTTAGTCCAACTCAGGGATTTATTTTCAATGTCTGAATTCGTGTTGGTATTGAGGCTTTTGCAATTATGTTATTATATGAGAATTTAGAATTTGCAACACAAAGAGATACGGGTAACCTGTACTTAATTCTCTAATTTCAGAATAATTTTGATTTCTTAATCAGAAAAATAAGTCTGATTGCTTTCAATGGTGTAATTTAGAATGGATTTTTGAGTATGAATAAGAATATTTACAAGTATTTAATTGACTGTTTTCATTCTTCCAGGCTTTTAGTTGTCTGTAAAGAATGGAGGTCCAGTCGGTGGAGGGTTCCTGCCTTGTTCCTCAGCTCCTGAAGTTTTGAGCTGCTTTAATGAATACTTGGATGAATGTTTGCAGTGTATTAGAAGCATTTCAAATTTGGAACAAATAGTGAAACATGCATTTCATACTGTAATTTGGGTTGATTTTGCTATGTTAATAAGCAAAATGTGTTTTTGGTGTGCAGTTACACAATAAAAAGGCATTCAATTGTTTTCATTCATTCTATTATTTAGTACCACATGCGGTCAGATTTATTAAAACTTGTTTACGCACATTTTGGGCCTTTTTTTTGTACATACTTTCCACGCAGTAAACAGGACTTATAAAAGAAACTTGATGGGAGAACGTGCAGATATTTATGGCAACTCTGATGCAACATCACAGAGAAAATGTGAAACTACAACACCCTTAATCAAGTAGGGAAATGCAGCCAAACCAGCATGTAATAATAACTCATATCACTCAGCCATTACTATAATGTGCGCTGATGTTGTAAACATATTAAACCACAAAAATGACAAATATGATGAACAGACTTTATTTTATTTCCCTTTTAAGATGCTGCAAATTTGCACGCAATAACATTTTTGGATTTTCATCAGTTTTTATTGCCTTCCAGGCTGACAAGTCAGGAATATCTCAGCCAAGCCTCAGCTCTGTCTTGCCTGCTTTGCTGCACTCTACTAACTGACCAACTAACAAAGCTCTACATTCGCTTTCTGCATGGTGTAATGTTCATATGTTAAATAAAACATTTTTTTGCCAATATTAAAACACCATTTGCAGTAGTGTCCTGTTTTCTTATTTGGTGAAATCGACTTCACTCATATTGCACTAAGGGCACCTAGCAAGAATGAAGCTGCTTTTGTTAACCCTGAGCAGTGACAGTCCATTAACACGCAAGTCATCTGTTATGCCAAGATGAGATGGACCCACGTCATGGCTTGTTGGCCTGTTTCAATTCAAGATTCATTTATTTTGAAGCAGAGTAGCTTGGGCAGACATGATGGTGCTGAATGTGGTGGTTGGCTTCTTGGTAAAGTAACTAACCCTCGGTGTTTCATGAGGCCTGTACTATTCAGAGTAACAGCAATCCTGTCATAGCATGTGTTAGGTTATAGTGGCCCTCTGCACCTTATGCCTTTCCCTGACCCCCAGAACACAGACGAAAAGCACTATAATGCCATGTATGATCATATGTACTCAGTTGCAGAGCACATCATAGAACTCGATGCGTCAGGTAGGAGGCTGTTCTACCAGACAATGGAGGCCTGCATCATCGTCACTGAATGTGTGTTAGCATCATCCATATATGATTGTTAAAGGGTGGCGACCAGGTAGGATTCGAGATGTGTTTATGAGTGCACCCGGTTTTTAAATATTCACAGTTATACATACACAATTTCCTGTTTTTTGGTGTACTTTTACTTTCATGCTTGAATCCAAGCAAGGTTTTATAAATGAAACAGTGTTTGCTAGGATAGATTCCACCTTCCCAAGCACTTGAAATGCATTTAATAATTAATGAATGAACTGTTACTGTTTTGAAATTCGGGGTAGTCGTTGGAGTATTTCAGGTCTGCAATCAAGAGACTGAAATTGAAGTAAGCATTTTCAATATTCTCATTTGGATTTGAATTAATTGTTTTTCAAGTTTAGGATGTAAATCCTATACTTCTTCCTTATCTTCACCAAAACTGCTAGCTCTCCATTGTCTTCTGTCAGCTATCATCTCAGTGCGTATCCCACATATCCTTATGTCCTCCCTCACCACTCCTTTCAACTTTACCTTCTCCTCACACCTGAAACTTCCACGTTCATCATTTTCTTTCTTTTTTGAGATCAACTTTATATTAGGTAAAGACAGATTTACAGGATATATTAATAAACGGATATAGCATACAACATAACCCAACCCCAACCACTACCACCCAGTCTGAGCCAAGGGATTTCTTTCCATGGCCGGCCCATCTCAGTCATGATTATCTCATCTTCTCTGCATTCTGTGTTCTCTAATTGTGACTTTATTTCCTACTTCTGCATTTCTGATCTCGTTTTTACAACTGACCCCACACATCTAGCACATCATCCACATGTTAGTCTCACCCTGCATTAGGGGCATTAAGGACTCAACATTCTGCTCCACACATCAAGCCATGTCAGACAACAGCTTCATAGACGGCTGTTGCACATAACTCCGTTCACTTCATTCTGCTTTCCCTAAGCTTTCCTGATTTTTTCACTGACTTTATTTCTTCACTAGACAAAGAGCCCGTTTCGACAATGTAAGATGAAATGGGCACGAGTGGAATACTATAATATATAATAAGTATAAGCACCACAAACCTGATATAGGTGTATTGAATGAATGAGTAATTAGGCCTTAAGCTGTAGTCGAAATCGCCTTTCAGGCTTCTAGAGCTTTAATCGAAGTCGCCTTTCTCTTTGAATTTTTGCGGCTGTAAATCCGCCGCCTCCCGCGATGTTGGGGTTAGATGTCGGTCGAAGTCGCCTTTCTCTTTGAATTTCCATGGCCGTAAATCTGCCGCCTGCCGCGATGTCGGTCTCATAAGGTTTTTCGGACATACGCAGAAGGCGACGTGCACAGAAGGCGCATTCGTCGTCGGACAGATGTGAGTGAGTGAGTGAGTGAGTGAGTGAGTGAGTGAGTGAGTGAGTGAGTGAGTGAGTGAGTGAGTGAGTGAGTGAGGAGACTGGTGAATTATGTATTAAGATTCTGTTCCTGTTTGGAACCCAAGTGTTACGACAGCCACTTAGTCCAAGAATTATTGTGATAAATACATTTTTAAAGCTAGGAGTTGACTGACCGGAGGCAAGAATTGCAGTTAGAGAGCAAGCCGGGGCTGCAACAGAAAGGGACAAACAAGCAACCAAAATACTCTCAGAAATCAGTAGTCAAAGACAGAAAAGAGTTCATTAAACCAAAACAAAGCCTGAGATTGTTTTGAAGCTGTCACTAATATGAACTTCAAGGATTTTATCCAACCAAGAAATAAAGGGCTGCAGGACCACTGCCATATTGGAATATCTGATGATGAAATGAATAGTTCAAGCACTTTATTGTTATTGTGTAACACAACGAAATTTCTTTTTGTAATTGTGCTTGAACTTGATCTTGAACTGATGATGAAATGAATACCACAATCGCGATCGCGGGACGAATCTTGCCGCATTGCATAAACAAAAAATGAGATGGGAATAAAAAATAAACTTCTATAAAATAATTCAAAATGATCTGAAAACCCTCAAAACAGAATCTACACTATAAAAATCACGCTTAAACTAAAAATATACAAATAAAACTCCTTAATCATTACAGCAATTAAGTGAATGATGTTTAGGTTCCAAGCTTCTGTTCAACCAGCTTTATTGAAGTTTCCTGCTTGTCCCTTCCACTAAAACTCCGTCTTTCTCCCATCTTCTCACCTTCATGCCTTTCTTGCTTAAGGTGTTACTCCACTCATTCACACTCTTTTCACACTTCTCTTTACCTTCTTCAATTTCCACAACCATGTCCACATCTTCCAAACCATACAAGCTTGCTCTCTACCCACACAGCAAAGGCTCAGAGCTGATCCCAGGTGGGCTGCGACTCCAACGCTGAGCTCTTCTGCTTCTCTGATGTTCTTCTCACACCTTTAGGCCTCTCCTCTCATATACGTCTCAGGCACTTGTCATTTTTAAGGCACCTACAAATTAGCTCCTTTGCCATTCTATCACGGGGTTTTTCCAAATAAATGAATGTCCTGCATAGGTAAAATGAATAATTAAAATACATAATATGAGGAGTCAGGCTTGTGTGACTGCTTTTAATTTTTTAATCCACTTTTGATTTCATTTTTTAATATTTAGACTGATTTGTGTGAGACTGTTTTGAAAAATTGACTTTGGTTTCATTTTGACTGTTTTGTTATAATTAATTTCAATCGTTATTCATAAAAATCACAATAATTAAAAACTGAAGCCTTGAACACCATATTTGTTATTATTAGGTTGTCTCTATTACACTTTCATTTTTGCTATTAACCTTATCTATTGAGAATTTTGCCTACCCAGCATTAAGGATTTATAATAACAAGACTGATCTACGTAGGATTCTTTTCAACAATCTACTTTAATGCCTTCTGACCACCAGGTAGCGCTCCTGAGCCCAAACCACAGACACAATAATGCCCAACACATTTCTGATTTCAAATAGAAGATTTCTATTTGTTCGCCACACTTTTCCAATAATCACCTGTGCAAAGATCAATAACCAATACAATTTCTTCCTCCCTCTTTGATCCAAGAGTGTCGCCCACTGCCTCCCAACTCTAACTCTCTGATGTGAGGCAGTGGCCTCCTTTTCAAGTGAGACTCGGGACTGCTTCTGGTGTTACCACACTGCATGTCAGGAGCACTACCGAGTGATGTGGAAACCAGTATTGTCCACCCCTGGCAGCACCTAAGGAATTGACAGAGATGCACTTCCACACTACAATTCTCATGCAACCCTGCAGGTGTCCAAATTGGGACCAACCTGGAGGAACACTGCCACCTTCTGTGTGGGGGTATGAACTGTTTTTCTGGAATCCATGTTCACCCAGTCCATTAATTACAGACCTATGTGCGCGGGGACAAAGATAATATGGCATTCCAATTAGGTTGTGTTTTCAGGTCTGCAGCTCTTCCATTATTGCATCCAGTCCAGGCAAGAACTGGTCGGGATGCCCGCCTGTCTTCCATGGCACTTAAAACCTGGAGATTCTACAGTGCGTGTATATGGCAGGTCACAACTGAACGAGCCACATGCCCTGTCTTGGAGACCTCCAGACCATCCTGTTAAGTTGAACCATATCCCTGTCTGATTTGGTGCTACATACCCTGCTCCTCTCTACCATTTATCACTGAATTTAAATCATCCTGTATTTTAACATTTTATCCCATGTTGCTTTTGATGGTATTGAATCTGGACGATGCCATCTAAAATAATGTTGACCGAGAAGCTGATGAATTGAGTATACAATTACAGATGGTACATCTTTTTCTGGTCAATGTCAAATTTGTAGCTGGACTAATGAGACTGGAGTGAAATGACCCTTAACCAGTGGGTGTGTTTTATCCTAAAGTATAGCCCCTAATCCCTGAGTATAAAGCCTTTACATTACATTTCACATTCCATTCATTTACAAGAGTTCTAAATGATCAACCAAGCATATCAGATTCGGGTCTTTCAAGCCCTGAGACTTGCATGAGTCTGCCAGTGTATCATCCTTGTTAACTACTGTCACAGCCAAGAAGAAACTTGTTCCCATGGAAAATGATTTTTTAATCACCTTATGGGCAAAGTTTCCGATGTTTCCACTTCCACGAGATATATTTGTCCTTATTGTATTTCACAAAGGGGATCACTTGAGACACGGTGACTTGGCAGCTCGAAGAACAATAGAAAGATTTAATTTGCACACACCATGTCACTCACCTATTAATATTAATTCAGTGCTCATTGTGTGTCTAATGGCCCCAGTTGGAGTGTACAAGTCATAACTAAAACTGTGCAACCTTCTTCATAGAAGTGGTGAGAAAAGTTTACCAAAATGAAATACTCCAAAACACAGTGGTGTACCTAATAAAGTGGCCAGTGACACCACCATCTGCATGTCATGGTAGAAACTCAAGAAGTCAGACCAGGCAACAATTTTTTTAATTGTCAGTCGTCCAGTTTTTGGTAATCATCCTCTTCTGCTTATATGACAGGAATGGACCATGGTGTGGTCTTCTGTTGCTGTAGCCCATCCACTGTAAGGACCAACACACTCTGGATTCAGAGATACCTGTTCACCACTGCTGTCACTCAATTTGACCTTGTCATGGTCTAAATGTGATGTTTCCATGGCTATGAACGGTGCTGTGTGTGTGAGGGGTTGTAAATGGATCTGCATACAAAACATTTGTGAGGATGATTGACAGGACATCAAGGATGGTGACTTTTTCTAAAAATCCAGCCAGTAAAATGGTAAAATCAAGCTTATTGACAACAAAGAGGCAAAGGAGTTAAGGTGGAAGAAGAGGATACGTGGGAAGTGGTTTCTGGCACTTCTCATGGGGTGAATGTTTCCAAATCTCCTTCAGACTTTACTCCCTCAATCATTTAATTTTGAAACCTTAAAGAAATGCATACAGGGGATAGCATTATAGGATATACTGTAAGTGTAGGGCACCCATCAACATTTCTGCCTTGCGTGCCATTCTGGGACTCTGGAAGGAGAGCACATTTCAGTTGCCTGCAGTAACAGCGATTTGCACGTGTCCTGCTCAACCAGCCGTCACCATGTTTGGATGGCATGCCCCAGTAAGTTTACCAAGTCCGGGGAATAGGAAGAGAGCATTCCATGTGCTCAACGGGAATTCCTGTGTTTCTTTGTCTTTAGTGTTTAAATTATGTGAGAACAGAGCACGACCAAACAAAATTGTTACAAGATTGACTTAGCCGTGAAAAGGCAGCTTAATCCCCAGCTCTTTGTCTCCTAAGATTGTAAATATTTAATGAAGAATGCCAAGACACAAAATCAGGCTGTGTTCCGTATGAATCATTCACATGCAGAGTATTTTTATTTATTTATGTTAAATGTGCAAGTCAGCCATTTTTTTTTTCATCCATTTATGGCTACACCTGCCATCTTAGCATATGATGGACCAGCTCAGTGAAGAGACATACTGTACCATGAGGCTAGAGCCGGAAGAGAAACTTGATTCGATGAAGCAGACACTTGAATTTATATTGACATTTAGTTGTCAACATTCAGAAGGCTTTGTGCCAAAGATCTGGATTCAAAGCTTATGGTAAAAACAAAGATCCTGAGAGGACATGACCTGTTCAGGACATCCCAGTAAGGTGAAGCAGTCCATTCAAATGGCTGTGAATTTGAAAAAGAATTTCACCGTACTCTATACTTATGACAACAGTGACTATATAAAACTATAAAGACCCTAAGATTCATTCTTTAAAATTTATCATTAATTTTCTGAACTTGTTTAACTATGTTTTAGGCTTTCAGGGACACAACCCTGCTTTGTTTTGTTATCAGAATACCCGAGACACACACCTAACGTGAAAGGCACTAACTAACCTCTTAGGTTCTTCTAAGTGTATACTTACACTTACATTTATACTTATGGAGTGTATACATATAGTTATCGCTGTACTTATCTGTGTACCGTGGGGTGTACTTTTGACAAGACTGCATGTTACATTGAGCTCTTATTAAACATAAAAAACAAAAGGCTGAAATTGCTCCCATACATCTATCATACATCCAATTGTCCATTTTGTGAGGGACGCTGTATAAAATAAAGATTGATTGACTCTGCAAAGGGAAACCTGGCTGGTTACGTGACTCCTTCAGGGCCAGGAGCTGATCATCTCCTTGTTTTATAAGAAGTAAAGTAAATAGGAAAGTTTCGATTTGTATACAGTTTCATTAAAGTGGCACAAAATGGCATTTTGCACAATCATATAACTCAGTAGAATATTTTGCAGTTTTAAAAGTTTTTGAGGGGATAGAAAGCAATATGGGACCCGGGTTTGCTTCCCGGGTCCTCCCTGCGTGGAGTTTGCATGTTCTCCCCGTGTCTGCGTGGGTTTCCTCCGGGCGCTCCGGTTTCCTCCCACAGTCCAAAGACATGCAGGTTAGGTGGATTGGCGATTCTAAATTGGCCCTAGTGTGTGCTTGGTGTGTGGGTGTGTTTGTGTGTGTCCTGCAATGGGTTGGCACCCTGCCCAGGATTGGTTCCCTGCCTTGTGCCCTGTGTTGGCTGAGATTGGCTCTAGCAGACCCCCGTGACCCTGTGTTCGGATTCAGCGGGTTGGAAAATGGATGGATGGATGGATAGAAAGAAATATTGCTCCTTAAGGGTTTAGAAACACTGTACACCTCTGTTCTGAGTAAAGGGTCCAGATGAAAATAAATGGACAAGTTCAACATGATTGAACACAACTCACTGTGAGATAAAATGACATAATTCTAGATAAAGTCATTAATCTAACAAGGATGTTATCCAAATTATTTGAGAAGAAAGCTCTGTATCTGTGTTCTTAGATGAGACCCTACTTTTTCAGTCCTGTTAGAAAACTTTGTGCATGCTGATAAAGGCATTCTCCCATTAGCCCCAGCAATTTCCTGCTGCCTGATGGGAATTGTAGTCCACAAGGTAGTAGATAAGATGAAAATATGGGGAGGAAGAACCCCCGATTAAATTTTTGAAACACCATATAAGCCCATATTTTAAGTTGGATTAACTGTAACAAAAATGCAAAATTCTGCGAAAATCATTTCTGCTGTTTTTGTATGATTGGTGAACAAACAAGCAGACAAATAAATAGATTACCATTTTATATATAAAAATATTTTTCACATTCTTTTTTCTGAATGTCTTTTGCTGGTTTTGTATTTTTGTTACAGATATGCAAGTAAGGATACCATTGTCACAGCCCGTCAATCCATTAGGCTGCTTAGGGGCACAGTCACCCAAGGGTCACCGTTTATGAACGTTAAATTGGTTTGCACTCTGCACACTGGAGGGCTCTGTTTACACACTCTGTAACATCCACCTTGAGGCACTACAGACACAAAAGAGCATCATTTTGAGGTGCGCGTTTGAATCCCAAGCCACACTGCAAACACCAAGTAGTGCAGTTTTGGTAACTCAAGGGGTTAAGCACCGGACACTGAGGGGGACCCAATCTTCGGTCCCCATAGACTGATAAAACAGAATGCATGCTATGGATACTGAGGAGTGCCATTTATATAGCTCAAGGGGTGTTTGCACCCCCTCGCCATGCTATAGACACCAAGGGGCACTGTTTTGGTAACTCATGGGGGGTGTGCTGAAGACACTGAGGTGGACCCGCCCCCCTTGGTCTGCAAAGTCTAATAATACCGAATACACACTATAATAATTCATTACATTTATATAGCGCTTTTCTCAGTACTCAAAGCGCTATCCACACAGGGAGGAACCAGAAAGTGAACCCACAATCTTCTACAGTCTCCTTACTGCAAAGCAGCAGCACTACCACTGCGCCACACAAAGGGGGGTGCTGCTAAATAAATCAAGTCATTCAGGGAGCCCCCCTTTCCACCTATGGTCTTATGTGGGCTTTGATTTGCATTAAACAATGCGCAGTATACACTACATACTATCTACATGTGTCAGTAAAGTTAAACTTGAACTTTGTGTATTGCTTTTGTACTTTATTTTCACTTTGATTGCTTATAATTGTACAAAAGGATGAGCTGAATTGAATTTCAGCTGAACATGAGCATATTTCACCCAGCCGAGGATCAGTTAACATATAAGGCGTAAGGAAAGAGGCTTTTTGGACTGGGCTATAAACTGAACAAAGAAGGCACAGATAAAGGATGAATTGCATGCATTAGATTTGGCAAAGCACTTACCATATGAATGGATGAGGTGGGGCATCAAAAACAAGGAGAATGAAGTCAGATGTGAAAGGAAAAAAATGTAATGGTTTCCTAGAAGCTAAGAACATGCATAAAGGTGCTGAGAGCTCTTAGCAGACATGGGTATCTAATTGTAATCGATTTCAGTAAAAATAGGCAGGCACTTGTTAATATGAAGTGGCATTCACCCAAATCCTATATCTGTCATAGTACTGTATGTGCTTAGTGTTATTCTGCATGTTCTGGGAATGAGGGAAAAGAAGCACACTTGCAGTTTAAAAGAATTGATTATTTGGTTAATTCACTTCATTAAAGTGCTTACTGCTTAAAGTATTGTATAAAGTATTGATGGATACGTATGGACTGACTGTTTATTACAATTCTTCCATTTTATGTACAATGGTTACAATGCTCACACTTACAAGAGTAAAATATTTTTTAGGATCATTTTTTTTTGAATAAATGAACACATGAGAGTCCAGAGCAGAGCAAATCGACATTAAAACGCACCCACCGTTGTTTCTTGGCTCATAACCCAGGGCTGCTCTGATTGGCTCCAGCCCACTTCAGTCCTCATTTGCATTAAGCAGGTTTGATGATGTCATGTTTGGCCACATGAACAACAGTTAGAGCTGGTCATTATGGTGTCGTTAGGGGGCTGTGCACCAAAAGCACCAATTAAAAGAGAGACTCACTAAGGATACATATATGATTGGTTGAACTCTCTCATTATGATGATACCTTGAAAGGCACTATATGACCTATAAGAAAATGTGTGTTGTTGCTTACATTTTCTGAACGGCAGAGGTTGAACATTCATTCCAGAAATGGACACCTTAAGACTGGGAGGGGTCAAGTGACCAGATTTTTGTTTATGGGGAAAAACAAGAATCTTACTCAAGAGAGGGCTTTATTATGATACAGCACATTGCTGCACCCTCTGTAACGGTTGTCTTGGATATGTGTGGGTGTCGCTGGCAGTTTGCACCTTTCCCCATTCCTGTTAAGGGTGGAATGGCTGAATGTGTAAGGCCAGCCAATGGTATATGGGGAGGGGAGCACATGGCTTAGAGGGCCAAACAAACTGTACGGGGAGGAGCCAACCTGATGTAAATGAGTGGCGGGAAAATGGTGAAGGAAGAGAAGAGAGCACAGAGCCAAAGGAGAAGTAGACACCACCAAAACGGCAAGAAGGCAATCTACTCAACTCGTGGAAAAAAGTCATGTGATCCCAAGTTCATTTCTGTCAGAATCATTTTTCCTTTTTTTATGAATGAGGTGAAGTCATTTGGGAGAGGACCTGATGGGCCAGTATAAGGGACTGAGTTGCAGTACGTTTCCTAGAACAGGAGGTACAGCTCGGTGCATCCTTCGCCATCACAGACTCCACATAATCATGTTCAACAGGGAATATTTCATTCATTTCTTTTTCACATTTGTGTATTAGGGGTGTATGTTGTTAATTGTTTTGTTTTGTGATTCGTTGGGGGGGGGGGGGTGAAAGCGCTGCAACACAGTATTATATACATAGGGGTTTGTTTGTTGTGTTCAATACCTCATTTTACGGGACAATAACAATTCTTTAATAACTCCACTTTGCGTTTGCTTGTGTGTTTCTGTATTTGTTGTGCTGTAGTAGGGAAGTAGTGTTAGTCGCTCACTCCCCGGATCATTTCTTTTTTTTTTTTATGCATATTTTATTTTTTTACAATCAAAAAGCATTTCATACATGCAAATCAAGTTTAACAAAACTTGTTTGAAACAAATCAACCCCCACCCATGAGAAAGATAGCTAGGACAGCAGAGTATTACTTTAATAAGAGTAATAATATGTAAATAAATAAAAACAGATAGAATAGAAAAAGAGGGGAAGGAATCCACTTCCTCAGTTTAAATGCTTATTCTAAAATGTTCTTTGATTAGATCCTGACAGGTTTTGAAAAAGTTTTGTACAGATCCTGTAAGTGTGAATTTTTTTCCAATTTTAGATGGGCTTCACTCACCAGCCCTCGTGTTTGGATTTCCGGATGCACACTTTTAAGATTTTTTTTTTTCTTTGAATTGTTGCTATTTCATTAGTTTCAGTTTTATTTCAGAACTTCTGTAAAAACAATATTTGGAATCTTGGAGTCCTAACATGCTGAATCTTTTTAATGAGGTCAGTGAGACGTGTTTAATGGCTTTGTATCATAATTCAGGATAAGTTTCTCTGTTTGGAATTTCAGCACAGACAAAACGATCTTCATCATCAGCAGTTAATAATTTTCTTTTTGCAAAGTAACCAATAAATGCATGTGAGTCACCCACAGTCCAAAGACATGCAGGTTAGGTGCATTGGCCATCCATAATTGTCCCTAGTGGGTGTGTGTGCCCTGCGGTGGGCTGGTTCCCTGCCTGGGTGTTTGTTTCTTGCCTTGCGCCCTGTGTTGGCTGGGATTGGCTCCAGCAGTCTCCTGTGACCCTGTAGTTAGGATATAGTGGGCTGGATAATGGATAGATGGATAACTGTATTCTTTGCGCATATGGAGCTCGAGTGAATTCTGTGCATTGCTACCTTCCACTCCTTTTCTGAGATGTTGAGTGAGAGATCCTTTTCCCATTGTCCTCTTGGATCGTTGAAAGGGAGGGACTGTAAAATGTTTTTATATATTACAGAAATGCTGTTTGAATCCTCAAGACTGATCAATATTTCTTCTGGAATAGATGTAGGTGGGAGGTGAGGGAAAATGTGCAGCAACACATCATGGCGCCGCAGATGGCAGCCTCGGTGCCTTGTTCCTTGGTGCTTCCTTGGTGCTTTCTCTGTTTTTGTTTGTTTGTTCAGTGATAAGCTGTCCCCCTCTGATCACATACAGCAGAGAGGAACTCTTACACATCGGTCAATTCGCTGGTGAAATTTTTTCACTGTCTTTCACTCAAACAGAATACTTTACAGAACTTTTAGTCGGAGGAGCAGCCGCCCTTTACGGAATTAGAAGGAGATGCCGATGAGGGAAGCGAGCCGGAGCGCTTGTTAAACTGCGCCACCGAGGATTTCAAACTGCGCTCCATTCAATACACCTGGCGAACGTCCGCTCTTTGGCCAACAAGATGGACGCACTGCTACTGTTAAACAGAATAAACACGGACTTTTCCAGATCTGCCATCCTGTGCTTCACTGAAACCTGGCTTGGTGAGCACATCCCTGATAGAGCATTATACCTGCCGAGCTTCCAACTTCTCCGTGCGGACCGCGTCATGGAGCTCTCGGGGAAAATGAAAGGAGGCGGAATCTGTTTCTACATAAATGAAGGTTGGTGTACAGATGTCACAGTACTAATCAAAACATGCAGCCCTCACTTAGAGTCTTTTTTCATTGACTGTAAACCGTTCTATTCACCGTGGGAGTTTTCCTCATTTATTCTGGTTGGTGTTTACATCCCACCTCAGGCCTGTGTTAGTGAAGCATTAAAACACCTGGCTGACCAGATAACTAACATGGAGCACAAACACCCAGACTCCCTGCTCATTGTTCTTGGTGATTTTAACAGAGCAAACCTCAGGCAAGAACTGCCAAAATTCAGTCAGCATATTATTGTCCTACCAGGGACAAAAACACACTGGACCACTGCTACACTACATTAAAGGATGCTTATCGCTCTGTCCCTCGTGCTGCCCTGGGACTCTCTGACCACTGTTTGGTTCATCTTCTCCCGACTTACAGGCAGAACTTAAGATCTGCAAAGCCTGTGGTGAAAACGGTGAAGAGATGGACCAACGAGGCAAAGCTGGAACTACAAGCCTGCTTTGACTGTACAGATTGGAGTGTTTTTGAGTCTGCAGCGACAGACCTGGATGAGCTTACTGACACTGTGACATCCTACATCAGTTTTTGTGAGGATATGTGTGTGCCCATGAAATCTTTTCACACATACAACAACAACAAACCCTGGTTTACTACAAAACTCAGACAGCTTCGTCAGGCTAAGGAGAAGGCCTTCAGAAGTGGGGACAGAATCCTGTATAATCAGGCCAGAAACACATTGACAAAGGAGATCAGAGTAGCAAAGAGGTGCTACACTGAAAAGCTGGAAAATAGGTTTACAGCCAACGACCATGCATCAGTGTGGAGAGGTTTGAAAGACATCACCAACTACAGGAAACCATTCCCCCATACTGAAGAGAACCATCAACTGGCCAACGAGCTGAATTTGTTCTACTGCAGGTTTGATAATCCCTCTTTCACACCTCTCACCCACGCCAATCAAAATACACTCCCAGCACTCACTACCAAGCCCCTGCCCCTCCCCACTGACACCATACCTGCACTCAGGATCTGTGAAGGGGACGTGAGTCAGCTCTTCAGGAGACAGAAGATCAGGAAGGCACCAGGTCCAGATGGTGTGTCACCCTCCTGTCTTAAAGTCTGTGCTGATCAGCTGGCCCCCATATTTACACAGATCTTCAACAGATCCCTGGAGCTATGTGAAGTTCCCTCCTGCCTTAAGCGTTCCACAATTATCCCGGTTCCAAAGAAAACCTCCATCGCAGGGTTAAATGACTACAGGCCAGTCGCCCTGACGTCTGTGGTCATGAAATCCTTTGAAAGACTGGTGTTGACCTACCTGAAGGACATTACAGACCCCCTGCTTGACCCCCTACAGTTTGCTTACCGAGCAAACAGGTCAGTGGATGATGCAATCAACATGGGACTGCACTACATCCTGCAACATCTCGACTCTCCAGGGACATATGCTAGGATCTTGTTTGTGGACTTCAGCTCAGCGTTCAATACTATCATTCCAGAAGTCCTCCACACCAAACTCACTTGGCTCACTGTACCAGCTCCCATCTTCCGGTGGATCAAAAACTTCCTGACAGATAGGAAGCAGCAAGTGAGACTGGGAAAAATCACATCCAGCACACGAACAGTCAGCACTGGCACCCCCCAGGGATGTGTCCTCTCTCCTCTGCTCTTCTCCCTCTACACAAATGACTGCACCTCAAGAGACCCGTCTGTTAAAATCCTGAAGTTCGCAGATGATATGACAGTCATTGGCCTCATCAAGGACAGTGACGAGTCTGTATACAGACGAGAGGTCGAACAGCTGGCCCTCTGGTGTGGTCAAAACAACCTGGAGCTGAACAAGTTTAAAACTGTGGAGATGACAGTGGACTTCAGGAGGAGCCCCCCAGTGCTGCCCCCTCTCACACTACTCAACAGCATTGTGTCTGCTGTGGAAAACTTTAGGTTTCTGGGATCCACAATTTCCCAGGACCTAAAGTGGGAACTAAACATAAACACAATTGTTAAAAAGGCCCAGCAGAGGTTGCTCTTCCTGCGCCAGCTCAGGAAGTTCAACCTGCCTCAGGAGCTGCTCATCCAATTTTACTCTGCAGTAATCCAGTCTGTTCTCTGTTCATCTATCACAGTCTGGTTTGGCTCAGCCACAAAACAGGACAGGAACTGACTTCAACGGACAGTCAGGATTGCAGAAAAAATAATTGGTGTTGATCTGCCCTCCATTCAAGACTTATACAGATCTCGAGTCAGGAAACGGGCAGAAAACATCATTGCAGACCCATCACACCCTGGTTACAACCTTTTTCAACTTCTTCCCTCTGGTAGGCGCTACAGAGCACTGTATGCCAAAACTACCAGACATGTGAACAGTTTCTTTCCTCAGGCCATCACTCTCATGAACACTTAAGTCAATCTCACAGCATCAGGGACAATACTAGGTAAAACCGGAGTCCAATTCCTTGTATGTGTACATATACTTGGCCAATAAAGCTGATTCTGATTCTGAGGTTGTGTTTAACAAAGTTTCTAATTTGAAGGTAGTGAAAGAAATGTGTTGCTGGAAAGTTAAATTTTTCTTTTCGCTGCTGCTCTGAGACGACTTGGGGAGCAGTACACCACAACATGACAAACCACCACAGGATCCCAGATTAGGACACGAGTGCAGACATGCAGTGCTTGACACCTCAGCGCCACACTAGCTCAGATGGAATGGAACAGTGTGAGGTTTTTATATGGTGGCTGGAGTGCCAATCCTGCCACCGACCCCAAAGTTTTCCCTGCAGGTTGGAGGGCCTACTTACAGGGCTGGATGCAGGTTAATGTCATACCAAGGATTGAGCAATTGTAGGTTAAGGGCCTTGCTCGATGGCCCAAAGGAGTGGAATCACTTGTGTCATTTACGGGGTTTGAACCAGCAACATTCCGATCCTTATCCTAAAAACCACCACATATTTCAATTTTTTTGAAAATGTTTTGGGTAGAGCAGCCCCTCACTGATAGATAACATATCTGTAATGCATGTGCATCAGCAGCTTTGCTCGAGGAAGAATCCACAACGAGTTGTTATGATAACCAGCATGATGTTATGAAAGGTGCAGCAAAAAGCTTGTGAAATTCAAATAAAAATAAAATCCAAAAAAACAGATGATGAAAAAAACTCAACAAATACCTGCAGGTGATTGGTTAACAACCCCCTTTATTCCAAATAAGGTTTATTGTATGAGCCAATCCTGGACAGGATGCCAGCCAATTACAGAGGCCACAGGGTGCAAGCCAAATTCAGAGCCCCATTTAGAGTTGCCTATGAGCCTAACATGTACATCTCTGTGATGTGAGGGAAAAAACCAGAGGACCAGCAGAATGACCCAAACAGACAGGGGACAGTCACGGCAAGCTGAATTAATATTTAGAAGTATCTCAAAATGCATTTCAAAATACAGTCTTGTGCTTTCAGAGATATCTTAAATACATTGTGTATCCTCAGATAATTCTGTAGTCACTTTCAAATATCTCAAATACAGCTCAAGATATCTCAAATATAACTTGCTGTACAAAATGGTGTGTTTTCAGTGGAGCCTCCTGTCTAGTTTAAGCTATATCAAAATTAGCAGGAAGTTACCTGAGATATCTTAAAACACATTTTGGATATGCGTTTTAAGATATCTGGGAATGCATTTGAAACATCTTAAAATTTATTAAAGATATATTCATATTGATGCATGTTACTGATATCTAAAATATACTTTTAGTCAGGTCAAATTAAATTCATAATATCTCAAAATGGGTCTCTGATCCATCAGATAAAAAAGTGGTCACCTCTGGCTAACTCTTATCTAATAACATGTAACTCCTCCAAGACAATGAAGACCAGCTGCAGTTCTGTCTGGCATGGATGCCACCAGTAACATCAATTTTCATGCATTCTTCTAACACCAAATCCCGCAGTTTGGGCAGATTTGTTGGATGGCTCAGCTGGTGTTTCACATATTGCTCTAAACTGTCCCACTGATTTTCCATGGGATTTAAATCTGGGGATTTTGGGGGCCAGTTGAATGCTTCAGGATTTTCTTTGTGTCAATTGTTGTCTTGGAAGACTGGGGTAACCATTCTTTGTTCACTCTGAAGCACAAAAGGTAACTTATGGTTATCCAGAAACCCAATGTAGCCCATCTGGTTCAAGTGCTTAATCGTCTCAACCATAGAACCCATTTCCTTGTAACTGAAACAAACCTAGAACATCAGAGAGCTTCCTCTTGCTTGAACAGGACCACCTTGTACCCAGTCCTCATAGTGCACCCTTTGCCTCACTTCATTCAAGTACAAGTAGAAACACAAATCATCAAACCAGATGTCAACAGCCCAGTGTTTTGTGGCCCTGCGTCCAGTGTAACCAGGCAGCTTTCTGGGTAGCTGTTAGCAAAGGCCTCTTCAGCGGTACTCCAGATATCCATAGCATGCAGTTCCCTTCTGAGTGTTCATCCATGAATGGCTTGTTGTGAACCTGCATTGACTTCCTGCAGCAGGCTTTACTTGGTGGCAAAGCAGTTTACTGTCACAATGTGTGACACACAGCGAGGGTCTATGTGTGTGAGTCCCGTGTTTCTACCACAGTTCTGGCTGCGATGTACACCACTGCTGGAAGTACGTTGTGACACACCTTTGAAGTCAGCAAATTCCTGTACACTACATCCCTTGGCACGGCCAAACATGATAACCCATCTTTGCAATCTTTTTGCATCTATTGTGGGACCCCTTTTTCACGGAGAGAACCAAACACATATACAGTGGTGTGAAAAACTATTTGCCCCCTTCCTGATTTCTTATTCTTTTGCATGTTTGTCACACAAAATGTTTCTGATCATCAAACACATTTAACCATTAGTCAAATATAACACAAGTAAACACAAAATGCAGTTTTTAAATGATGGTTTTTATTATTTAGGGAGAAAAAAAATCCAAACCTACATGGCCCTGTGTGAAAAAGTAATTGCCCCCTTGTTAAAAAATAACCTAACTGTGGTGTATCACACCTGAGTTCAATTTCCGTAGCCACCCCCAGGCCTGATTACTGCCACACCTGTTTCAATCAAGAAATCACTTAAATAGGAGCTGCCTGACACAGAGAAGTAGACCAAAAGCACCTCAAAAGCTAGACATCATGCCAAGATCCAAAGAAATTCAGGAACAAATGAGAACAGAAGTAATTGAGATCTATCAGTTTGGTAAAGGTTATAAAGCCATTTCTAAAGCTTTGGGACTCCAGCGAACCACAGTGAGAGCCATTATCCACAAATGGCAAAAACATGGAACAGTGGTGAACTTTCCCAGGAGTGGCCGGCCGACCAAAATTACCCCAAGAGCGCAGAGACGACTCATCCGAGACGTCACAAAAGACCTCAGGACAACGTCTAAAGAACTGCAGGCCTCACTTGCCTCAATTAAGGTCAGTGTTCACGACTCCACCATAAGAAAGAGACTGGGCAAAAACGGCCTGCATGGCAGATTTCCAAGACGCAAACCACTGTTAAGCAAAAAGAACATTAGGGCTCGTCTCAATTTTGCTAAGAAACATCTCAATGATTGCCAAGACTTTTGGGAAAATACCTTGTGGACTGATGAGTCAAAAGTTGAACTTTTTGGAAGGCAAATGTCCCGTTACATCTGGCGTAAAAGGAACACAGCATTTCAGAAAAAGAACATCATACCAACAGTAAAATATGGTGGTGGTAGTGTGATGGTCTGGGGTTGTTTTGCTGCTTCAGGACCTGGAAGGCTTGCTGTGATAGATGGAACCATGAATTCTACTGTCTACCAAAAAATCCTGAAGGAGAATGTCCGGCCATCTGTTCGTCAACTCAAGCTGAAGCAATCTTGGGTGCTGCAACAGGACAGTGACCCAAAACACACCAGCAAATCCACCTCTGAATGGCTGAAGAAAAACAAAATGAAGACTTTGGAGTGGCCTAGTCAAAGTCCTGACCTGAATCCAATTGAGATGCTATGGCATGACCTTAAAAAGGCGGTTCATGCTAGAAAACCCTCAAATAAAGCTGAATTACAACAATTTTGCAAAGATGAGTGGGCCAAAATTCCTCCAGAGCGCTGTAAAAGACTCATTGCAAGTTATCGCAAACGCTTGATTGCAGTTATTGCTGCTAACGGTGGCCCAACCAGTTATTAGGTTCAGGGGGCAATTACTTTTTCACACAGGGCCATGTAGGTTTGGATTTTTTTTTCTCCCTAAATAATAAAAACCACCATTTACAAACTGCATTTTGTGTTTACTTGTGTTATATTTGACTAATGGTTAAATGTGTTTGATGATCAGAAACATTTTGTGTGACAAACATGCAAAAAAATAAGAAATCAGGAAGGGGGCAAATAGTTTTTCACACCACTGTAGCACATGACTACTCCTTGTCACTCTACAGACTTGACACAGCTGCTTTTGGGATGGCGTTGATAGTGGAGTGCCATCGGTTGGTGCAGTGGTGTAGCTAGGGTTTTCAGCGCCCAGGAACAACTGAAGATTTTGCATCTCCTCCTGTTTGCCAAAATGCAATGGGGAAGGGAAATTTGGCGCCCCCTGGATGCTGCGCCCGGGGACAGATGTCCCCCCTTGCCCCCCCCCAACCCCCCCCCCACTACGCCGCTGTGTTGGTGTCTGAGATACACTGCCAAAAATACCTATACAAAAATTAGACACAAAAAAACATTAAATGGGAGGTGTTTTACTTTAATTTAGCAAAAATATCTTCCAAAGGGGTAAACAAAATTTACCTGACAAGATTTCTTAAACTGAGCTAAAAAATAGTAAATACAAATTTTTTGATAAATGAATAATTCTTACAATAAGGAAAACAAGATTTAATGTCATGATGGAAATGCTTAGCAATTGCTTAGGTTTAATTTTCTGCAGTGTTTCGCCTCTTCCACGGATGGTGACTCATTTTTTTGTCTGATGAGCCTGAGCTTGAATTGTATTTCAAGATCTCTTACATTCATTTTAAGATAAAAAGACATGAACCTATTTCAAGACACTGTACCTGAGCATCCTATTCAGATATATATAAAATAGTTCTAAATGTCTCAAAAACATTTCCAGATTCCTAAAAAAGTAATTCCTGCTCAATTAGAAATATCTCAGTGGCACTTCAGGATATCTTCAAATAAACTGGAAGTCCTATTTAAAGGCTAAGAAATTTTACAGAAAGTCATTGATAGCCATTGCCTATTGTGAGCCAAATTAACATTTAGGGCCATCGCGAAAGGAATTTTAGAGATCTTCAAGCACATGAAAGGTTATTTCAAAATGTATTTGAGATATATTAAAATGCTCAGGCAGTTATTTTGAGATATATCAAAAGGTGTGCTGTAGATATCTTAAAATATAAAGAAACATATCTTGAGAAATACCTGAAAATGAGTTGCAGATATCTGGAAAGGTGAACTGTATTTTAAGATATCTAAAATGTATTTCAGATAGCATATCTTTAAATGTTAATTTCCCTTACCGTAGATGATACCTGCATTCAACAGAGATGGAGACTTCTTTGGCATTCCACTGCAAAGGAATCACTTTTGATTAAATAATACAGTAATCCCTCGCTATATCGCGCTTCGCCTTTCGTGGCTTCACTCTATCGCGGATTTTATATGTAAGCATATTTAAATATATATCGCGGATTTTTTGCTGGTTCGCGGATTTCTGTGGACAATGGGTCTTTTAATTTCTGGTACATGCTTCCTCAGTTGGTTTGCCCAGTTGATTTCATACAAGGGACGCTATTGGCAGATGGCTGAGAAGCTACCCAACTTACTTTTCTCTCTCTCTTGCGCTGACTTTCTCTGATCCTGACGTAGGGGGATTGAGCAGGGGGGCTGTTCGCACACCTAGACGATACGGGCGCTCGTCTAAAAATGCTGAAAGATTATCTTCACGTTGCTACCTTCTGTGCAGCTGCTTCGTAAAGCGACATGCTGCACGGTGCTTCGCATACTTAAAAGCTCGAAGGGCACGTATTGATTTTTGACTGTTTGTTTTTCTCTGTCTCTCTCTCTCTCTCTCTCTCTCTTTCTCTGCTCCTGACGGAGGGGGTGTGAGCTGCCGCCTTCAACTGCTTTGTGCCGTGGTGCTTCGCATACTTAAAAGAAAAACAGCCCTATTGATTTGTTTGCTTTTCTCTATCTCTCTGACATTATCTGCTCCTGACGAGCACTCCTTTGAAGAGGAAGATATGTTTGCATTCTTTTAATTGTGAGACGGAACTGTCATCTCTGTCTTGTCATGGATCACAGTTTAAACTTTTGAAAAAGAGACAAATGTTTGTTTGCAGTGTTTGAATAACGTTCCTGTCTCTCTACAACCTCCTGTGTTTCTGCGCAAATCTGTGACCCAAGCATGACAATATAAAAATAACCATATAAACATATGGTTTCTACTTCGCGGATTTTCTTATTTCACGGGTGGCTCTGGAACGCAACCCCCGCGATGGAGGAGGGATTACTGTAATGCTATTCATTTTTAATAAATACTCCATGTTTTTTATTATGATAATTACAGTGACAGCCCCAATTTCAGACTCAATCAGGCCAGACACAGTTCCAGGTTCAAACAGAAGTTTTTTTATTATAGATGCAGTACCTTCTCCTATTGGCAAAGTCAAGATAACACCACCAAAGATAATATGTCAACGCCAATGTCAATTTATTTAAGAGCACATTTAAAACATCAGTAATGCTGTAGCCAAAGTTTTTTACAATAACATTCAATGAGAATAAATAAAATAAATGGAATAAAAATACAATAAAACACAATATAACCAGCAGTAAATTGAAACAAACAAATGACTAAGAGGGGTACCATCAGTGTCACTGAAGGTCACAGAAAGCTAGAGAATAGAAATGCGTCTTTTCATCTCGTCTTAAACAGTTCAATGGAAGGTGACTCTTTAATGTAATTAGGTAAAGAATTCCACAGACGAGGTGCAGCAGCTGCACAAGTCCTGTCCCCCTTAGTTTTACACTTAGTACGAGGGACCACAAGAGACAACTGACCAGTAGATCTAAGCTCTCTGGAAGGCTGGTGTAAGACACACAATTTAGATAACCAGTTCGGAGTAGACCCATATAGTGATTTAAAAACCAGCAGCAATATTTTAAAATCAATTCTAAACCTAACTGGCAGCCAACGTAAAGAGACTAAAATTGGAGATACAGAGGCAAACTTTTTTACCCCAACTAAAAAATGAGCAGCAGCATTCTGGACCCACTGTAACCTGCGTATCAGGGATTTACTGATCCCAGAATACAATGAGTTACAGCAATCAAGGTGAGAAAACATCAAAGCAGGAGTAACATACAGTCTGACTCACCAAACAAGGTATGGTGGCCTCTTTTATATCATACTGGGGAGTACTAGCAATGCCACAACACTGTCTGGCGGAAGCACTTCCGGGTCATGTGGAAGCTCTCCCAACAGCGCCCTCTGATGGCACCCATGGACCCTGACAGGGCAGCCCTTCTAGACTACAGGTCCCATACAACCCTGTGAGAGTTTGGACTGGGATCTGGCCACCTATCACACTCAGAGATAAACTGTCCTTGATAACCACTCTCTCCCAGTCCACCCATTATTCAATCGCCCCAATCGACTGGGATATAAATCAAGAGCAAACCCGGTTGGTTTGTACTTCCACCCATGTAGTTCGTTTATTATGGCCTACCGGCTGGGTAAGATTTCACTCTCTCATCTGTTATCGTATTTACAATGCAAATATTATTTTTCATTTAATTTCATATCTTTTCATAGTTATTTATATAGCACATTTAAAAGACAAGTGTCAACTAAAGTGCTGCACAATAAAATCAATTAAAACAAACCAAAGACTTAAACAAAATAAAAGAGAAGTGTTAAAAAGACACATTTTAAAAGGAATAAAATAACTGACAGATTATGAAAGCCATAGAAGAGAACCACGATCAACTGACAGTAATAATTGAGTTTTGTTTTTAACTTTTTTATATTATGACTGTTAAACTTTTTATAATAGTGGAAATTATAAAGAGCAATATACTGTAGAGATTGGTCTAAGATAGTGGCTGATTGGTAAAAACTTTCAACCATACCTTGGATGGCTCTATATAACTCTATCTATTCAATCACCCACTTTCAATGGCACTATTTGCCATGCATTTTTAATTTTGTGGTACTCATGTTTAATATGTTAAGGGCTAATAAAAATAGGCTGACCAGTTTAGGGCTGTATAATAAGTTCCTGTGCTTTGTAATTCATAAGAAAATACTCTACAGAAGTTGAGACTGGGCGATGACTGGCAATGCTCTTATTATTTTGAAACGACTTTGCTACTGTGCTTGCTATGAAAGGCACAACACATCAGTTCATCCATTTTCTAAACCCTCTTTATGTTGAGAAGGATCACAGAGAAGCTGGAGAGCATTCCAGCAAGCATTGGGCGCAAGGCAGGAACACAAGAAAACTGTAAAATCAGCACTAGTGACTTGACAGTGGTATTCTTATTTTGAATTAGGCACACTGTTATTTTGGAGAAAACGATTGCTGCATGAATGTTGGTGCCTTATCTGTTTTTAAACTGCCATTTGTTGGTTTGTGAAAGTACACCCTTGAGGATGGCATTTTATATCTTTTACCTACAAAAAAATGCAGTGTGATCATTTTCAAATAATGTGACTGGTTGAAATGGAGAACTGCTGCATAGATCTTCAGGCACGACGTCCATTTGTCTCCATTAAACATGAGTCCGTTGCTATACTCTGCACTCGCTACTGTTACGAGATTATAAGCAAACAGCACCACAAGTTCCAGGGTGGTCCACTGTTTGTGTGCCAAGGAATGCAAAAGCAACCTTGTGATTGATCAGTCACAAAGGTTTAGTAATTGCTGTGTAAATGTGTAAATCCTGTATGCATGCTGACATTTCCGGCGAATTGTGTTTGCTTGCCAAAGGGAGTGCTGCATGAAAATTCTTCTGAGGGCAACCCAGGGCTGGTGCTTGACCTGCTACTGGTAAGAACATCTACCCCACAGAGACCTTCCTCTTTTTATGGTGCTCAGTCATGGGCTTTAAGCTCACTTTGTAATATCTAATATGTTCAGCCACACAAGTACATTTCCCATCATTCTTGGCTTCTATCTATGCCAGTGGGTGTTGACTATGCAAATATAAATTGCATAATTTATTCTATGAATATTAATAAATATGGTTAGCAATGGTCAGGTAGTAGACAGAAAGAAGGAAGCCCCAAGTATCTTGTACACAGCTGCTTTCTCATAAGATTACCATATATACTCATGTATAAGTCAGGTCTTGAAATCCGAAAAATCGATCATAAAATCAGACCCCAACTTATACGCCTGTTCAAAAATACAACATTTAATTTAATTTTATTTTTTTTTACATCTTCTTGCCTCTTCCAATCTTGCACCAGTTTCTCAGACGCATTGAATTTTGTTGCAGCAGTGCAGTTACCAATTTCCTTCGCCACTTCAACAACGTTTAATTTAAAACCAGCTTCATATTTTCTTCTGATCAAATGCTCCATCGTAGATAAAGGTGTATGAGGGTGTGAGATACAAAAAACACAAATCAGTGCAAACGTTGCTTCAGAATAGTTTGGGTATTACCATGTGTTCACGTAGGCACAATAGAGAGAGGTTAGGAGCACGCTCTGATACAGCGCATTGCCGCACCCACATAGAAAAAAAAGGTAGTGTGCTCCGTGGTTACTCTCTCAGGTGGGCTTTAACATATCATAATCTCTTGAACCAATAGTGTGAGTTTTCCACATTCGACTTACAGGTATACGACTGACATTATAAAATATTAGAAATTATACAGTAAAATCAAGTCCCGACTTATCCATGGGAGAACTTATCTGCTAGTATATACGGTAACTTATAAAGCAATTCCAATCCCATCATGCAATAGCACATTTAAAAAAATGCTGGCATGGTCATGATGCCTGTGCTTCAAGAGTGGCTAGACAGTGAGACTACAGTGTTCATTGTAAAAACAATCAATTTAGATATATATAAATAATTCCTATGGTTGGGTGAGATCAAAGGCCCTGCTTTTTTTCCTTTTTTTCATTTTGCCTTTTTTCTTTTTCTGTTAACTGTTCACGTGCACTTAATGGGGTGGGACTCCTAATTCACCAGTCCCCCTCATGTGCTGCGGCAGTCAGAGGTGCAGTCGATTGAGTGAGAATGGAGTGCCTCTATAAGATGAGCTATGGCGCCTGAGCAAAGTCAAGTATTGTTCTGCTAGAGTGCCGCAGTGCTCATTGTCTATCATTGATCAAATTGTGTGTGCAGTAGGACACAAAGTTATTCTACGTAAGTGCTTAGTTATTTCACAAGTACTGCTGTTATTTAGTGTGTGCTTTATCTCTGCCCCTACTCGCGACCACGATGGCACTGGAATTTGGGAACTTCAGCAACACTGGGCCCAGGTCACCTCCACTTTCTCAGTAAGACATTACCACTTTCGTTGACGAGTCGATACACTGGTCATGGAGGAGGTGTTGGGGCACCAAACGGTTTCTCAGGGCTGTGGGAGAAAAGGGAGCATTTACTGGCAGCGACTGTGCCCCATCTTGTTCCAGAGTATTCATTGCTTACCTCAGATGAACCCAGAAGGCAAACCTCAGATGCACAGGTGTGATGCCACTCATAACAGTTTGACTCCCTCTGTCCCCCTACCGTGTCTAAGAAGCATGCTGATGTACTCGTCACTGAAGACTTGATTGGGAGCAACCTGAACTTTCTGTCATCTGACTGCAAAGCTTTTGTATCCTGTTTGCGCAGTACATGAGTTCAAGATACCAGCTTGGGTCTGCCTGTCAAGAAGTTACTGTGTGAGCCTGCTCATTGTTGTTAGATATCAGGCCTACCACATCTGTGTCATCAGCAAACTTGATACAGTCATACGTGTAGAGGTAGTACAGCAGAGGGCTCAGGACACAGCTCTGTGGAGCACCTATGTTGAGAATGAGAGCTTATGAACTGTGTTCACCTGGGGGTCTGCCTGTCAAGAAGTTAAAAACCAGCTGCACAGTTTAGAGCCCAACCACAGGTTCCAGAGCCTGGCCTGGTGATGAGCTTTGATGTAGTTGTTGTGTTAAATGCTGAACTATAGTCTATGAGCAGCATTCGTACGTAATTCCCTCTCCTGTTGTCCATGTACGCCAGTACTGTATTTAGGATCAAGATGACGGCATCCTATGTGGATCTGCTGGAGCGGTATATGAAAACTTCAATGGAACTAGTTGTATTGGCAGTGATGTGTATATACACTTCTTCACTATCCCCCCAAAACAATTAATCGCTATGGGCATTAGTACAACAGGAGTATATAAAGGGTTCATTTTCATTAAAAAAAAAAAAAGAAACCATTGAAAACGCAAAAATTAGGCATCCCAAGTGTTTTCAGAGTTCTAGCATCTCTTAGATTAGTAGTTCTGAGTACCCACAGCCTTCCTGGGCTCCCTGGACGACAGTCTTCATTAGGCACCCCACATAGCCTTATCAAATCTGTACCGTATTTCTCGTAAAAAGTGCAGCCGGCTACATAGTTCTAGCATTCAAGTCCATTTTCGAAGCACCAGGAGGAGGAGTTGTTCCTTTTTTTCTCATGTCCTGAACCAAACTGATAACTTAACTAATTTTCTGTAGTTTCTTCTCATCTGGAACTACGATTCCTTCTATATTTGTACAGCTAAGGGTGCTGAGACGATCAAAGACAATGTGATTGAACTGGCAACCTTGAGCTTTACAGTAGTCCACACTGTGTCTTAGTTTGCGTAGTATTTTTTAAAAAGTAATTTCTATGCAAAATAAGGAAAAAATATTTCATGGATTACTAACCCTGGGTAAGTAGCAACTCCACTAGAACACCTTGTGACAAAACACAGCTGACTCCACGGGGTTCATTCAACACATATAATTACAGAGAAAAATGAAATAAGAGCTTGGGCCATTCATGTGGCTTTTAATCAATCTGTTTGCTTCCTCACTGTGTTTCCATGTTCTGAAAGGTAACCATGCCAAAGCATGATTCACTAATTAGCATTAACAATGTTCAGTGTAGTCTGATTTTAAAGGGTAATGGCTTTATTTATTTTTATTTATTTATTTTTGGCATTTCAGTATGTTTCTTCATAACTTTTTCCAGGTGTCCACAATAACTGCCTGATCTTTTAACATCTACTTCTTAATTCAAGCTAATGACGGGATTTGCAAATCCACAATGAGGAGGAAAGCCTTGTGAGACAATGTGTTCCATTAAGAAGTATTTGTCTTCTCGGCATTAGTCAGTCATCCTGAGGCTGGTGCCAACGCACACCACACGCAGGTCATAAATTCAACAGCCATTGCCACACAGTCACAGCTTCTCTGATATTCACTATGGATGAGGCCTTTAATGGCTTTGATTGAGAAGACAAGTGTGTGCCATTGAAGAAACTTAAACTTGCTTGTTGTGTTGGTTAATATTCTATCAAATTTATCTTAAGGTATCACTTGGTGTTAATTATACAATTAAAGGAGTTTCTGTAATACCAAGAAATGAGAAATATTTTATTAGCATTACCATTTAAATAAAAATAACATGTTTATTTTTTAATTATATCTACTAGGGTTTAAGAAAGTATTCAGACGACTTCACTTTTTTGACATTTTGCTATGTTGCAGCCTTATACTAAGTGTTATCTCTTAAATGAATTATTTTCCACATCAAGTCACACTCAATACACCACAAAGACAAAGTGAAAAACAGATTTTAGAAATTTTTGCAAATTCATTAAAAATGAAAGGAACTGAAATATTCCACTGGCACCAGAACTCAGACCCTTTGCTTGAAATTTGGCTCAGGTGCATCCCATTCTAGTGCTGAGATGTTCCTACACCTTAGTTGGAGTCAATCTGTGGACCTGATTTGGAAAGGCCCACACCTGTCTGTAGAAGGTCCTCTAATGAGTATCAGCGAAAAAAGCAAACCATGACGTCAAGGGAGGTGCCTAGAAAAGTTACAGACAGGAAGGTGTCGAGGCACAGATCTGGGAAGGCAACAAAAATATCCCTGCAGCTTTAAAGATTCCCATGAGCACAGTTGCTGTCATAACCCTTAAATGGGAGATGTTTGCAACAACAACGACTCTTCCAAGAGTTGGACGAACTGAACAATCGGTGGGAGAGAGACAGGACTTGATATGAGAGGTGACCAGGATTCCGATGATCAGTTTGGCTGAGGTCAAGGGAACCTGTGTGGACATGGAAGAAAGTTCCAGGAAGACAGTCATCAATGCAACACTCTGGGCTTTATGACAGAGGGGCCGGACAGAACCCTCATCTTAGTAAAAGGCACACAGAAGCCTGTATGGAGTTTGCAAAATTGTACCTGAAACACTCTCAGACTGTGAGAAACAACATTCTCTCATCAAATGAATACAAGATTAGTGTCATGTCTGTTGGAAACCAAGCACCGTTCATCGGCTGAAACCCAAAAAGACTCCAGGCTGGAATCGCTGTCAAAGGGGCTTCAAGAGAGTACTGAGTAAAGAGTCTGAATATGTGTGTCAGTGTGATGTTTCAGTTTCTATTTTTAATAAATCTGCAGAAATTTCTAAAATCGTGTTTTTGCTTTGTCATTCTATGGTATTGAGTGTTGTTTGATTTGGGTAGAAAATGAATTTACATGACTTTAGCTGAGGCGGCACAGTGGGTAGCGCTGCTGCCTTGCAGTTAGGAGACCCGGGTTTGCTTCCTATGTTCTCCCTGTGGGTGGGTTTCCGTGGGTTTCCTCCAGGTATTCCAGTTTCCTCCCACAGTCCAAAGACATGCAGGTTAGGTGCATTGGCGATCCTAAATTGTCTCTTGTGTGTGCGTGTATGTGTGTGTGTGCACGCCCTGTGGTGGGCTGGCACCCTGCCCGGGGTTTGTTTCCTGCCTTGTGTTGGCTGGGATTGACTCCAGCAGACCCCCGTGACCCTGTAGTTAGGATATAGTGGGATGGATGGATGATTTTAGCTTAAGGCTACATTATTTAAAAAAATGTAAAAAAGTGAAGGAATCTAAATACTTTAAGAATCCATTCTTATTAACATAAATGGTAGTATACAGTATTTGTTTTCAGTTGTGCATAATAATGCAGTCCCTCAAAACTTCAGAGCCTTGGGTTCACAGAGGAAGTGTCACCCCTTTTAGTATTTACACAGTCCTTAAACAGAAACTGGCACTTGATGGCACATCCGATAAGGCAAAACAAAAAAGCAGGTTCACTAAAAATCAAGCAAGAGGCTTCTTCCGTCTTTTCTTGGTTGCTTCAGTTTCAGGTAGGAGCTCCAGTCATCAGTCTGCTCTCTCCTGAGTGAGACACGCCATGCTGGGAGCGTCGCTTTTATAGCAGAGGGACCACAAGTAGGAGGCGGAGTCAGTTTCCTTCTGTGGGCGGTGTCTCAGGGCTGTGGGAGAAAAAGGGAGATGTTTCCATCAGTCGCCACGCCCCCTTGTGTCCCAGAGAGGTACTGCTTACCTCAGATAAGCCCGCAAGGTAAACCTGAGACAATCAGGCTCACAATTTTTTAATTATTCTTTCTATTTAAATAAAGTTGAAAGCATTACAGGAGTACAAAGTTTGGGAGAACCCTTTTCACTGGAGTTTTCAGCCATCAGCTGCTCAGTGAGTGTTTACAAGGCTGAACATCCAAACTCAAGATCTGCACACCATTCACAAATTCAATAACTGGGAGGAAAGGCATTGAAGCTAAATATGTGCAGCCGTCCCTCTCTTTCTCTCTGACAGAGAGAATCATGTTTTGGATGGCCATTACACCCCAGGAATAAATGATGTGCAGGGCTAAAACTGGCTCCCAAATCTGCAGCCAACAGGAACAGAAATCAATGCAGGAAATCAGTAAGCTTGATTTTTAGGATCTTAATAATTGTATTGAATTGGCAATGTCTAATTTAAAATAATAGATTAAAATCTACTAATGGATAAACTGAATTAAAAAGAAAAAAAAACTGGGAATGAATCATAAAGTAGGGACTTAAGGGACATGTCAAACGTAAATTCTGCATGCCACTAATATGGCTACCTCTTTAAAATCCATTCCCTTCTAGTTCATGCTTTGCTTTGTTTCCTTCTCCATGCTACTTGGCATCAGATTGTTATTTTAAAGGCTTCACTACAGTAGTTTACTACAACAGATCATTTTTGAAAACTTCACACAAGACTTTGCTGCAGACCAGGCGTATTGAGCTACTCCGGGTATTCTGTAACACCGGTGTGTGCAGCGTGCATCAGAGTCTTATTGAAACAACAAGGTGACGCTGATCCTCCCATAGCAGTCGGTTTTAATCGACTCATCCAACCAGCAGAGCAAGAGCACAAATCATTGATCTGGGGTCTTGAGACACGAAGTCAATACCTTCCACACTTTCAGCTCAATAATTCCGTTGTAGCCGAGCTTGTGTTGCTTTCCAAGTCTACTCTTATCAGGTCAAGTTTGTCAAAAGAACTTCTGTACTTCTAGATCTTGGGGGGTCACGTGTCAGGAACACAATTCTTAGACACCTTATCGACAGAAGCTCTTCTCTTCAGGAACGTGTTGTGTTATTTTACAGCATTTTATACACTCCAAACCTGCATAAAGTGACTATAAATGGTTTTCACTCTAACATTTTATCTTAATGTGTTTAAATGAGGATTTTGGTTTTTTTTTTGTCATTATGCATCACAAAATTCTAAGGATGCTGCTATATAAGAACAGGAAAACCAAAATCCAAAAGCTCTAACTTTGTCCAGAACTCCAGGCTTGACTCTTTTGGGTCAGATGTCTAGCTGCTTTTCACATGTGGAATATGCCAATACTTGTTTTCAGAAATTCCACAAGCTCCCCCAACTTGGATAGGAAGCAGTCATCTAAAATGGCTCTCAAATCCTGCTCCGAATTCTCAGTTGACATGGCCTTCACTGACCCACCCTGATCTTTCATTTGTTGGTTTATATGTCACTCGGCTGTGGCTTTTCCTATAGTTGATGTTGTTCTGGATGGTAACCTTTCTCCTGATTCCCAGACTGTAGCAGATTGTCCTTGTATATTTAATTTTGCTTTATTTCTGAGCTTTACTTTTTAAAATATATATTATTTATTATTGGTGAAGTCATATTATAATCAGTTGCTGTGAGCCTGTGTCACACACATGCGATTGGGAGGCAGCTAAAGGCCCTGAATAATAGGAGTACTACGCTAGACCAGGGGGTGGCGAGCTGCACTGACTTTCTCTCTCAATCCTCAGCAGACCATCCACAGGAAATCCCGCTAGGTCCCGGCGCCACTGATGATGTCACTTCCGGTACCGGTGTCACGGATGACGTCACTACCAGTCCTGAAGACATCACTTCCTGTTATGGCCCTGATGACGTTACTTCCTGTCCCTGGCTTGAAAGCCACCACATTCTCACAATCTCAACCTCAAAACAATCCTTTTCCATCCAGGCTACAATATATGGTGTAGCAGTAGAGGCGTGTGTCCACCTCTTTGACCCTCAGGTACCACTCCAAACACCAGGTAAAAGTACAATTCTTCTTTATTGTACAATGATCACGTGCACAAAGCACCCTACACTCCACACTACTCATATAAACAATACACTCACAATAATACTCTTTCCTCCTCGCCCAGACACTTAGCCATCCTACCTCCCAGCTCAGCTCAGTGTACTGGGCTTTCCCAGAGTCCTTTATATCCCCTGACCCGGAGGTGTTCCTGTTCCATTACCCACAAGTCCTTATTCCTTCCGGGTCAGGGTAGAAGTCCTTTTCTTCAACCTGGAAGTACGTCATTTCTCCTGTTCACGTGACCAGGACGTACTTCCAGGATATAGGGCACGTAAGAGTCCACGAGCCTCCCTACAGCGACTCCCTGTGGACCCCAGGGTATCCAGCAGGGCTGTGTATAGAAACTACAAAGTCCATGAGGCCCTGCTGGAATTCGGGGCACGTCCACGCTGTCGGGAGAGCTCCTCCTGGCGGCCTGGGGGTAGAGGGCCGGAATATGAAGCCAGCCATCCATCACAATGGGTGGCTGCCCCAAACCTTTTTGATGTATTCGTGCATTTCTTGTGACACCTGTTTTTCATAAACGCTATCATTTTGTGCGTCTGACTTCTGTGGTGTACCAAGAAGGACTGAACAGTCTTGCTTCCTTATGACATCTCATTATGAGAATTATGGTGAGTTTCAGGTACTGTGGCATTTTGGGTATTGTGGAGAACCCGCTTAAATCTTCGATCTCAGATGCTATTACAGACGATAGCTGATATGATCAGACAGAGTCGAAAAAGCAGGAAGGGGTCTGGAGACTTATGGGAGAATGATATACTAAAAAAAGTGGGCACATTACAATTAAAGCTGAAATGTGTGATCCAAGCCATCTGAATCCATCAACGTTACCAACTAGGAGGGGGTTGCATCATCTTGTTGATGCTTATTTTTAAAATTGGCAAGAGAAATGATTCACTCTGTTATGAACACCCTATAGATGGGTCATTCTGAATTCCGGTGTCATCAACCAGGCAACTTTGGACGGAACAGACGCTGCCGTGTTCCTTTTGTGGACACAGTAAGCTGGACCAACTGTATTCAAATGTTAATGGCTTAAATTGACACCTGTGGTACATCTGGAGAGGTCTCACCATCTTACTGCCACTGACAAGCCTGTTATAGATAGATAGATAGATAGATAGATAGATAGATAGATAGATAGATAGATAGATAGATAGATAGATAGATAGATAGATAGATAGATAGATAGATAGATACTTTATTAATCCCAAGGGGAAATTCACATACTCCAGCAGCAGCATACTGATACAAAAAACAATATTAAATTAAAGATGATAACAATGCAGGTAAAACAGACAATAACTTTGTATAATATTAACGTTTACCCCCCCGGGTGGAATTGAAGAGTCGCATAGTTTGGGGGAGGAACGATCTTCTCAGTCTGTCAATGGAGCAGGACAGTGACAGCAGTCTGTCACTGAAGCTGCTCCTCTGTCTAGAGATGACACTGTTTAGTGGATGCAATGAATTCTCCATAATTGATAGGAGCCTGCTGAGCGCCCGTCGCTCTGCCACAGATGTCAAGCTGTCCAGCTCCATGCCAACAATAGAGCCTGCCTTCCTCACCAGTTTGTCCAGGCGTGAGGTGTCCTTCTTCTTAATTCTGCCTCCCCAGCACACCACTGCATAGAAGAGGGCGCTCGCCACAACCGTCTGATAGAACATCTGCAGCATCTTATTGCAGATGTTGAAGGACGCCAGCCTTCTAAGGAAGTATAACCGGCTCTATCCTTTCTTACACAGAGCATCAGTATTGGCAGTCCAGTCTAATTTATCATCCAGCTGCCCTCCTAGGTATTTATAGGTCTGCACCATCTGCACACAGTCACCTCTGATGATCACGGGGTCCATGAGGGGTCTGGGCCTCCTAAAATCCACCACCAGCTCCTTGGTTTTGCTGGTGTTCAGGTGTAGGTGGTTTGAGTCGCACCATTTAACAAAGTCCTTGATTATAGCAGCAGCTATAATATCCTATAGCTATAGTAGCAGCTCTTCAGTGTCCAAGCCAGAGGTTCTTAAGTGTTTATTATATTATTTTTATACACAGTATCTTGGGTTCTTGGTCAACTCTCTTAGCATCATCCTTAACATCCAATTACTCAAGTATCCCGGTGATTGCTGCTCTCTGACATCTCTTTCTAGGCTTTAAAAGCTGAATGGACTTTAGCTTCCTCAAGCTTAATGAGATCAAAATTGAAATTACATGTTTTGGTCCCCCTGGCTCCATTATGAACCTTGAAGATCAGTTTGGGACCCTCTCTGTATATTTCGGCCACATGGTAAAAATCCAAGCATTATATCTGACAGTTCATTGAAATCTGACAAACAAATAAGTGTAGTTGTGAAGGGGGGCTTTGTTCAGTTGAGGTCTATTGACATACTGAAGCCATATCTCTCTCCTGGAGGACTAAAAACAGTCATGCATGAACTAATTTCATCCAGATTGGACTGATGTAATTCTCTGTGCCTGGGGCTGACACAAACTTCCATGCAATTTCTACAGCTTGTCCAAAATGCTGAGCCCAGTCTTCTAACAGGCATGAAGGAAAGAGGCCATACTTCTTCAGTGTTGGCCTCACTACACTGGCTACCAGTAAAATTTAGAAATCCGTTTAAAGTTTTGTTTTTGTTTCTATAGCCCTACATGGTCTGGCCCCATAGTACATTGGAGGTCTTCTCCAGCTTTATACCCCCCAAGATGTCTTAGGTCAACAAGCCACCAACTCCTGTTCATTCCATAGTTGGCGGCACTTTTTCTGTTGCTGCACCCAGACTGTGAGTTGCAGTTCCCCAAAATGTCAGATGATGCCTGTCTATTGACATTTTAAAATCTCACTTGAAAACATATTTTAAATTATTGGCTTTTGATTCAGCTTAATTTCATATCTTGGCTTGTCTTTATTGTTTGCTAGCTGTCCCCCGCAGCTCGTGTAGTAGTGAAACAGGACATTGAGGAGGCCCCACTCCTGACGTCACGCTTCCCCCTCCCCTCGGCCCACAGCCTCTGTCTCGGAATAGCACGAATAAATTGCTCCTGTAAGCGAACTATGATTTTTAGCGTGATGAGAGAAGTTGCAAAGTCAACCCGAATGTTCAACCAAATTATTGAAAAAAAAAAAACGATCTAAATCCGTTAAGTAGTTCTCTCGTTCGTTAGCTAAGCGGATGTAAGGTACACGCATTTGAGGCTGGTGCGTGAGTGAAGAGGGCCCTACTCCACTCCTAAGCCAGCTGCGTCTCTCTCGAATTAGTGCAAATAAATCAGTACCGCAAGTGAACTATGATACACAGCGCAATGAGATAAGTCGCAAAATCAACCGGAATGTTCAAGCAAATTATAGAAAAAACCCGATCTACATCCGTTAAGTAGTTCTCTCGTGAAAAGCGGACAGACAGACCGACAGACAGACAAATGTTGGATTTTAAATATATAGAGATGTATTATTTCCTAATTGCTTTTTCTTGTATTGATTTTATTGTTTGTAATTGAGATGTGTATTGTTTTTTACTGTCTTTTGCTGTAGTACATTTCATGAATTTCTGATATTTTTACTTTTTGGCCTATTGTATAACACTTTGGTACAACTAACATTGCTTTTTAAATGTGCAATATATATTAAATGACTTGACTCAGTTTGGCTGGGCAGGCAGTTCTAAGAAGACATGTGGTTGTTCTAAACTTCTTCCTTTATGGAGGATGGAATTATGGAGGATATTGTATTTTTGGGAACCTTCAAAGCTGCAGAATGTTTTTTTAGCCTTCCCTAGATCTGTGCCTCGACCTAATCCTGACTCTAAGCTCTGCGGCCAGTTCTTTGGACCTCATGGCTTGTTTTTTGTTCTGATACTCATTGCCAACTGTGGGACCCTCGTTAGACTGGTGTGGACCTTTAACAAAATCTTTGTCATGTTAACTGGCACCAAAGCTCATGAGCTCCTTTTCAATCATTCTTGGTGTTGATCTCATCAGACCTTCTTCTTCTTCGTTCTGGTTGGAATCCTGGTGTCAGTTTTGATTCCTCCCTTTCTTATTCTCCCCACATTCATCACAATAAAGAAACTGTCTTACTTTCACCTCTGTAACACATCCCATGTTCACTCATTCCTCTCCTTTTCCAATGCTGAGAATATTGTCCATGCTTTAACCACATTTCACATTGACTACTGTGACTCCTTCTAATCTGTCATCGCAGCTCCAGTTGGTTCAAAACTCTGCTGCACAAATCCTTACATGGACTTGCAACAGTGCCATCCTGCTCTGCCTTCACTTGCTCCCTGTGTGTTACGAGACTGAATATAAAATTCTGTTACTTAAATGCACTGGACTACCTCAGTAACCTCCTCCATAAACTATCCTCCTGTCTGCCCCGTAAGGTCCACTGAGTCGGGCCCCATGCTAACCTGCACTGTATGGCTGACAGCTCTATAGCACCCTGACTTTGGAGGGACCTGCAAAATTAGGGAGATCAGCCGACTCAATTTATTCATTCAAGAAAACGACTTAAGAGGTATTTGTTCAAGGAAGCATTTAACTGACCCTGATGTTCTGACCATCCTTTCAGCTAACATCTCTGTACAGATACCCAGGAAGATTTGTGTTCATGTCACAGATTGTGTTATTCATTCAAGATTTCCATGCACTATTGGTATTTTTGTATTTTATTGTCTCTTATTGCACAGGGAGATTCACTTGAAAAAGACCCCGAATATTCTGTAATAACTCTCGCTAGGACATAGCAATCTGAATGAAACAACGTGCAATGTGCTCCTCAGTGTATGGAGTTTCGAACAAGTCGGGATGCCCCTGCGTCGGAGCGATGAGGTAAGCGCCGGACAGTGAATTAACGAAAGGTTACTTCCAGCAAGATAGAGCAACGTGTCACACATCGGCAAGGAGCATGGCAGAAATGGAGTCCTTCTATGGCAACAGGGTAATTTCAAAGGGACTTTGGCCACCATGGTCGCTAGATCTGACACCACCAGACTTCTTCCTTTGCAGTATGCTCAAAGGAAAAGCCTATCAGAACAAGCCTTGCACTGTGGAAGATCTGAAGGATCCAATGTGAAATTGCTGCTATCCCCCCCAAGATGCTTGCCGATACATTCAGGGACATGGAGCGCCACGTCAAAATGTGTCTGGCAGAAAACAGAAACCACTTCCAGCATCGCATGTAATGCAATTGATTACCCATACGTCAAGGTATAAAGCAAATTTTTTTGGTTCTAATTGCTTCATTCTAACGAGAGTTACAACAGAATATTTGGGGCCTCTTTTGAGTGAATCTCCCTGTATTTTTTTGTTTTTTATACCTGTATTTATTTTTTTTTAATGTTCAATGTGAATATTATTTGTATCTCATGTTGTAGATAATTAGATAAAAGTTTTGACCCCAGGGGGAAATAGTAAGATTTCCATCCATCCATTATCCATCCCACTATATCCTAACTACAGGTTCACGGGGGTCTGCTGAAGCCAATTAGTAAGATTTACAGAAGCTATTTAAATACATAAATAAACAAATCAATATACAGTATATATATATTGTGACAGATTGTCCTCCCCTTGAACCCTCAGACAATGTGTCAGACACCAGATAAAAGTCCAATAATGATATTTATTATAATACTATTGTGCACAAAGCACCCCCACTCCACAATTATCCACAATAAACAATCAATAATCATCCAATAATACACTATTCCTCCACTTCCAGCAGCTCAGTCACCCCTCCTCCCAACTCGGCTCACTGCTTGGATTTCCCACAGTCCTTTTAAAGTCCTTGACCCGGAAGTGTTTCTATCCCTCAGTCCATGTGACTTTATAACACTTCCGGGTCGGGTGAAAATCCTTTTCTTCAGCCCGGAAGTACGTTATTTCCTCTGTACCTGTGACTAGGACATACTTCTGGGTTATACGGAAAATACAAGTCCTTGAGCCTCCCTGCAGCGTCCCTTGGCGGCCCCCACGGTATCCAACAGGGCTGTGATGAAAGACTCCAAGTTCCATGATGCCCTGCTGGAATTCGACGCCCCTCCATGTTGCAGGGATGGCTCCATCTGGAGGCTTTGGGGTATTGGCTGGGATAAGCTGCCAGCCATATTCCACAATATATATATATATATATATATATATATATATATATATATATATATATATATATATATATATATATATATATATATATAAATAAATACACACTTTGGTCTGAACACACACCAGAATTACTAAAAAGGAAGAAAATTTAAAAAGAAAGAAAACTTCTGGCTTAGATGTCACAGTCCCTGTGAGGTGTTATGCAGGCATACTGCTATTAGTATGAAGGAGCCCCCGTAGCATTTCTTGACACACTTCTATTGAATAATTTAATGGATGAAATTCCTCAGTGTTATTGTGTCAGAGAGAGGACGTGCGGGATTGTTCATAATGCGGCATCTCTGCTTCACTATGACCTTCAGGGGGTCCACAGGGCATCCCCTAACCGAACTTGCCATTTTAATTAGCTTGTTCATTTGGTGGGCATCTCTTGAAGTGATGTTACCAGCTCAGCACACCACCACGTAGAAAATCGCACTGGCCATCACAGAACTGTAGAAGATGTGAAGGATGTCACTCCCCACAATAAAGGAACACAGTCTGCTATGGAATAAGAGTCTGCTCTGCCCTTTCTTATATACTTCCTCTGTGTTATGAGACCAGCCCAACCTGCTATTAATGTGGATCCCCAAGTACTTGTAGGAGTGGACCACCTCCACATCCACTCCCTGAATAAGGACTAGATATAGAGGATCTTTAGTGCAGTGAAAGTCAATCACCAGTTCCTTGGTTTTGCTGATGTTAAGGTGCAGACAATTCTCTTGGCACCAAGAAACAAATCTCTCCACCTGACACCACTCCTCTGTCTCATCACCCTTATTAATACACCCCATAAGTGCAGAATCATCTGAGAATTCCTGCAAGTGACATGACCTGGTGTTCTATTTATAGTTAGAGGTGCACATAGTGAATTGATGGGAGACGGGACTGCTCCAGTGTCGCTCACATTCATATCAGAAGCACAGTCCTTGAGTCTCACACACTGCAGTCTGTCTGACAGATAGTCCATTATCCAGGACACCACAGGCTCATCCACCTGCATATCTCTGAGTTTAGCCCTTAACAGGGATGGCTGGATGGCATTGAAAGCACTAGAGACCTCAAAAAAAAAAAATCCTCACAGTGCTGCCAGCTTTGTCCAGAATAAGCAGAAAGATAATTACATCCTCCACTCCAATCATTGACTGACAGGCAAACTGCAGTATACACCCTGACGTCCTTCTTGAACCTCTGTGAAGTGTTTCGAACATTGGAAAGGTGCTATATAAACAAAATGTATTATTATTGTTGTTATTAATAATAATAATAAAAACAAAAATAATAGTAATAATAATCATGTACAATTTATTGAATTGGCCACATTTGGTCTCCAAACAAGGTGTAGCAACATTTCAACAATGATCAATATGAATAGGAAGCACCTAAGTGAAATTTCCACTCTCATAGCAAAGGATCTGAATACCTGTGCCAATCTGATATTTCATTTTTTTATATGATTAAAACATTTGTAAAAATTTCTAAAATCCTGTCCTCAAGTTCTCTTTCTGGGGTATTGAGTGTTGTTTTATGAGGGCAAAAAAAATGAATTTAAATGATTTTAGCCCAAGACTACAACATAACAAAAAACATGAAGGGGTCTGAATACTTTCTGAAGGCTCAGATGTTTTCTTTGTTGACCTGGCTCTTGTCCCAATTAAGAAAAACTAAAAAAGTTAGTTCTAGCAAATTGACTCGATTCTTTTGACTTTAATGCAATGTCTCTGTTTTTTCAGTGCACATAATCACCTGTTAATAGCATAAATAGTTGTGCTGCACTTCTAAACAAGCAACATGCAAAGTAAAAGTGATGTGTTCTGAAATGAATTAACACAGCAGGTTAAAGAAGACCCCTGTTTATGTGGTATGATGGTGTGCTGGCTGGTGCGAACGCCCTCCCAGCTCCAGCACACTGACTTGCAGCCCCTGTTTGGTCGCAGCTTGTGTGGAGTTTGCATATTTTCCCCTTTTACATGGACTCTTCCTCGAGGTACTTCATTTTTCCTCTCACATTGTAAGCACTCCCGTCTCGGTTTGTTTGGCCCAGTGTGAGTGAGACTGTCCAGTGATTGACGAAAGCTCCATCCAGCGTGGACTCTTGCCTTGTGCCAAATGCTGCCAGGAAGGTGCTGCTCCTCCATGACTCTGTTAAGTTTGAAAGTGTGTGGATGGATGTTGTTCTTAAGTATTCTCCAGGCTCATGACATCATTCTTCTTCTTCTTCTTTCTAAGTTCCTGGGTTATTTCAGAATTCTTTTATCATTTTTAACATTTTGATTGGGAAATGAAGATTGTGAAGCGCCCATAGTGGCATGTGTGCCATTATTATCATTATCCAGAGGAGCACACGAAGAAGGAGTGTGATATTAAAATGGAAGACTGGGTTGTCAATACAATACAGCAGCTTAGTCTAAAACCAGGTACTCTGCTGGAATTCATGGACCCGGTTATCCTCCCTTTTTTAAAACGGTCCCCTCGGGCTCACCTATTCTGGACGTCTTGCTGTTTGAGGCTGCTGCAAGTGGCTCAGGCTCATGGTAAGGGCATGAGAGGCGCACTGGGAACAGAAGTCATAATTAGTAGGTGCTCATTCCGTTCTTTTATAAATAGGAGGATCCGCAGCCTTCCTTGAAACCGATGCCTTTAAACAAGATTTATTAATTTACGCCTAATGTGAAAGGCGCTGTATCCAATACAGATTGTTCCTTCCTCTGCCTGCCAGACTGTTTTCAAACCTGTTGGCAGGCGGCTTTAATTTTTATTTATTTTGAACTTGGCTTCTTTTGCTTGCGCTAATAAAACTGTTGGTTAGCAGAGTGTTCCACTAAGAACGATCTGTGAGCTCCGACACGCGGGCGCACGGCGCGCGCACCACTCAGCCGCTCTTACTTATGCAATAAAATGTCATAAGGTCTATAAAAAGCTGCGCTAAATGAGGACGGGACAACGTGCCTTTATTTTGGGCTGGCATGCTCTTGTGACCATTCCGTGATTTGCATGTGCAGAATGTGGAGGCTATTCCAAGGAACAGCGGCGAGCTCCTGCACCTGACCGGCGGCTGGGGGCAGTAAATCTCCTGGCTGAAATCAGCTTCACAAGGAGTGGAAAATATTTGCTAAACATAGCGCTTGTCCCTAAAGCAGCTGGTACAGTACCCCGTGTGTGCCGTTTAATATTAGAAAGCACACGATGACTGCATCCCCGCCTTGTACAAACCCCCCATCGGCACCACTTTTAGCGTCGGTACAGTACAAGGGGGCTGCAGGCGAGCGAGCGGGCGGCCGGGCGGGCGTGCGCAACCTCAGGCAGTCACACGGCCAGCTGGACGCTCTCCAGACGGGCACCACCGCTTACGTCATCAAGTACTCAGTGCAACGCTCACGCGTCCTTAGCAACGAGCCGTTCATGCCAGCAAGCCCACAGCTGCGATCCGCGGAATTTACTGGAGATTTGTAGCGTCGTTTCCTCCTGTACTATCCTGCCATGGTGCTTTAAGCTGTATAAAGGGATAAAAGAGTTTATATAAAATTAAATCTATATATCTATGCACCCATCCTTATAATATATTTCAGGGCCGCAGCCTACTCAGGGGACATCGGGAGAAAAGAAGGACGGGTCGTCACTCCATCGGAGACTGTTATGAATTGGCCAGGGTTCCTTTCCTGGCTTATGTTTTTTTTTTTTGTCTTTTTTGCTCATTGTTTCAGGTTGAATTATTTAGTATGACTATTTCTGTTCATAGTGATCTGTTCATTTAGTCAATGTGTTTAATGAAGTGAAGTTTTTATCCTTAATCCTTATCCTGTGTTTTTTAACATCTTTACCTCTTATGTGTTTTGTGGGTGGTTCCACAAGAGGCAGGGCCACCTGTCAGTCACCATTTGGGGACTGGCTGCTCCTGGCCTTATAAAGGCAGTGGGGTAGTGCAGTTCCTCTGCCATACATTGTATGCACTGCTGCTGCTGATGATGATGATGAGGAGGAGGAAGAATTCTCCTCTATTGTTTATTGCTGTATATTCTTTGCAATTTCTGGCTTTTTTAACGTTTTGGCTTTGTTTAAGGATTTCGTGTTTTGTTTAATGCTTTGAGACGTAGTTACCATGGATTGCCCTCTTTTGCCTTATTTTCCACTTTTGATCTTTTGTTCATGAAGATTCTTTGCTTGCCCTTTCATTCCCACAAGAGATTTACGGTTATCTTTGGAAAATATTTTTTAAAATATATTTTGTAAACATTACTTAATTTTTTGAACTTTTGAACCCAAAGCCCATTTGGCTTGGTGTAGGCCAAAGCCAGTCATTGGAGTAGGTAGTCAGGCTGCCTGGGAGTGAGACTTAATCACGGCATGCTAGTGGGGAGTCTGACCCGCTTTTTGGGTTTGTTTGTAATTTTTGTGTGTGTGAACGAGATCACTGGTGAGCCTCAGATGTGGAGTTTGGTCTTAGGTTGGCTCACAGAGCTGTGGGAAAGCGTGGTTTCCTCTGACTCAAGGGGCATGGAGTGAGGTAAGACGGTCAGTGCGTATGTGTGGACAATTGGAGAAGTCAACTGAAAGTGGCGTGGTGGAAGTGGCCACTGATGAAGCCAACGGTCCTTTTTAGGGTCACATAGTACTAGTCTGCCATAAAGTGCCTAATTCTATTCCTTTGTCTCTCACACCCCCTGGTAGTTACAATATTATTACAAAGTGCTGCAACAAGTAGTCAGTTTGCTATATAAAGTGCCTTTAATAGCATAATCATGTATGCCTACGCACCCCCAAGATAAGCATTTACAGCCACTCCTTTAGTTCTATTTGATGCACTCGATGCATAAGAGGGGTGAAGCCACAGCAGAATGGTTGGCTTTGAATGAAGAGCCTGGAGTTATGTGCCCATTGTTGACACCATCAGTGGCAGGGGTAAGGTACAAATGTAAGGTTTCTGGTGGGTCTGGGTCTACCTAATTAACACTTTGGACTCTGAATCTTTGAAAAATCACAATTGTATGTGATCCCCGATAATACATTTTTGAAGCGTGTTATGGTGTTGTAAATTCCTCAGTGCCTGTTACTAGGTTTGTGAGAAAGTACTGAGACAGGCAGCTCTTCACTGGCAGGTAGTGGTGGGCAAATTTCTATTGTTGAACAACTCTATGAATCAAATGGTGGGCACAAGCTGTTCTTTTTTATGTTTTTGTGTAATATCTTTTAGGTTTGTTTATTGTTGATATTTGTGTCATGTGTCTTTAAGCGCTCAGATATTCCTTGTGGGTGGAACCATAAGAGGTGGGGCCTCCTGACGTCACAGCTGCTGGGACCACCCTTAGCCTTTAAACTTAGCTGTAAGAGAAGGTCCCAATATTCCATTGTAGTTATTGTTTGGATCGTTTCTTCTCTTTTTGTGAATACTGTTTATTGGAATATTTATTGGAACTTGGAACTTTTTAGGCAAAGCCATTTGCTTTATTTTTGCTCCTTATAATCATATTTTTTGTTTCACTTAGTTGAATAAATTCTTAATGCATAGAGATTCTTGGTTGGACTTGTCTTTTCAAGCCAGAGGTTTGACAGTTCCTCTGTCTTGAGGGGATTCATTTTTATATTTCTTGAACATTTGTGATATTTTGAATTTTTACATCCAGCTCCCCACTTTTGGGCCTAGTAGGCCGCAGCCTGTCTGTGCAGCCTGGGGGCTATGGGTTGGTGAAGGTCCTGGCCTGCTTTGTGAAACTTTTAGGAGGCCTCACACCCCCTTTCACCAGGTCTCTGACACCCCTATTTAACTTTCTGTGCATTTTTATGTTACATTTATTACTGTATTTGGGGTTTTGTGTAGTTAATGTGGGGGAGGCTTCTATATATGAACAAATAGTAAACATAAACTCATTTTATTTCAATCTGTGCAGTCATCAAATTAAATAGATAGATAGAAATAGTCACACAGAATGAATCCTTATTGGAAATTATTATTCTAATTTTTAACATGTGTTATTTTCAACTTTACATTGCTCATATACACCTAGCAGATACTGTTCATTGATTCTTACGTGTTTCAAAATAATTAATTAAATTCATTTAATTAATTTTGCTGCAAGAGTCCTTCCACGAACCAGCAACAGCGAGCACATAACACCCACCCTGCTTCGCCTCCACTGGCTCCCTGTGTCTTACAGGATTGAATATAAAATTCTATTAATAACCTACAAAGCTTTAAATGGCCTTGCACTAGACTACATCAGTGACCTTCTCCATCACTATGCTCCTGTTCACTCACTAAGGTCCTCTGATTCTGGCAGTCTTGTTGTGCCCCACACTAACCTGCACTCTATGGGTGACAGGACCTTTAGTTGTACAGCGCCCAGACTTTGGAATGACCTCCCTAAATTAATTAGATCAGCTGACTCCATTTAATCTTTTAAATAACTAGGGGGCTTTGCCCCCTGCTCGCTTCACTCGCCAACCTCTGTGTTTGGTTTTCCGGATACACACGTTTAAATTTTTTTTTTCTTTGAATTGTTGCTATTTCATTAGTTTCACTTTTATTTCAGAACTTCGTTAAAACCAACATTTGGAATCTTTCGAGTCCCAACATGCTGAATCTTTTAAATGAGGTCCGTGAGACATGTGTTTAATGACTTTGTACCATAATTCAGGATAGGTTTCTCTGTTTGGAATTTCAGCACAGACAAAACGATCTTCATCATCAGCAGTTAATCATTTTTTTTGCAAAGTAACCAATAAATGCATGTGAGGTAAAACACGTTTTTGAAATACTCTGATTTAAACTTCAAAGCCTTACAATATTTACATACTTCTGACATATCACCTGTGTCCATATATTCGATCTCCATTCATTGCTTTGTCCTGCTTTTTTTTCAATGACACCTGGTCCTTTGAGATTATTTTCCCTTTTTTCGAGTAATAATTTCCATTTGTTTGCGCTACTGCGATCTTTACTTTCTTTTTTTTTCCTGCTTTCATATTCTTTAACTTTCTCTTCATTTGTATCGCGCCGTTTTTTTGAGCCTTTCGAATTCCACTGCTCTCATAATCTCTAACCTGCTCTGCATGTGTATAGTGCCAATGTAGTTGAACGTCTTTATGAAGTTATAATTTGTCTTTTAATTCTGAGCCCGATTGGACGTGCTTTTTTTTCAATTCCACTTGTTCCGGACTGATTATTACTTTCCTTATTTTCTGAATTTGCACCTAGATTATTCTTTTTCTCTTTTGACTTAAATATGTCGCTAGCGTTTGGATGAAGGTAAATTAATAAATGTCTAGTATTTTGGGAAGGTATCCCTCCAATCTGCTATGCCCTTGCCCTGATTATAAAACTGTTGTTTTAAACAGCCATTCAATCTGTTCTTTACATAGCACTCTACACAAGAAGAATATTTAAGCAGCATTTGACACACATTGAGATAGCATGTGCTTTATAAAGACTTGAATCGCATGTGCCACCACAAAGCTGTTGACAGAATTATTAATCAGACTATAGTTTAAGGAGTGCCTTCAACTGTGAGTGCAGATTCCTTCATCTATTCTCACTAACATCAACAGGTGCACTTTGGAGGTCATTCTCACCGGTGGGCGGCATGGCGTCCTGGTGTGACACCTGCTCAGCTCGAGATCATAAAGCACTGCCAGGGTGCGTACAGTGCAATGACAAAGTATAAATGTAATGAATTATATTATTATTAAAGTACCGAGACCCCTTTATGTAGCCGTATGCTAAAATCATGTCAATTAATTCTTGCCTCATCAATGAACACTCAATAACCCAGAATGAGAAAGTGAAAACAGATCAAAACATTCTGCATCACTGAAGGTACCCCAAAGTGCTGTGCCTTCATAATTTTCAAATGGAAGACGTTTAGAACAACCACGACTGATAGTGCTGGCTGCCAGGTCAAACTAACTAATCAGAGGAGAAGGGTGGAGGAAAGAGAAGTGGCCAAGAATCTAATGGTCACTCCGGCAGAGCTCCAGAGAACCTGAGTGGAGGTGGGAGAAACTTCCAGAGGGGCAACCATCAATACAACACTCCACCAATCGGCTTTAGGGCACAGGGGACAGTCCTCTGTAAAAGGCATTTGAAAGCCTGCTGCTGGTTTTCAAAAAGGCACCTAAAAGACTCTCAGACTGTGAAAAACAAGATTCTCAGGTCTAACAAGATCAAGATTGGCACCATGTCTGGAGGAAACCAAGCAATGTTCATTGCCTGTGTAATACCATTCCAGTGGTGAGGCATGGTGGGGGCAGCATCATGCTGTGGGGTAGCTGGACGTGGGCAGAACATTAATTGAAGTGCTTTTGGCACAAGGCTGCAGCATAACAAAACATGAAGAAGTGAAGGGTCTGAATATATCTATATATCCAAGGTATGTATGTCTAAAAACTAGTGACTGCCATTATCTATCTATCTATCTATCTATCTATCTATCTATCTATCTATCTATCTATCTATCTATCTATCTATCTATCTATCTATCTATCTATCTATCTATCTATCTATCTATCTATTGTATACACGGGACAGTTTATATGATTACAATTTAATATGTAAATGTGCAAATTCATTCTTCAGCTGTTTTAGTTTTCCTGGTTCCATTCATTTAAATGTACAGTACAGTAAGTAGGAAGTAACTGCTAGCACTAAGAGAGCTGACATACTTTGCTGAGTGTTTTGAACTAAAGCCTTTTAGTGTCCATTCTGGAAATCTTAATATGAAGGTTAAAGGACAGGAGGAGTATTAGCTCAGATCAAAAAAACTGAAAAGGCGCAAAGATGAAAGAAAAACTGAGCCTGACTGATTTATGAATTCTTCCCTAATGAAAAACTAAACTGAAAGGTGCGTGAAACAAAGTTACATCAGGAGGCAAAACATCAAAAATGTATTCTGGAAATATCTTTGGCAGAGCCAGCCAGAAATAATACACAAGTCACCAAAACAAGAGAGCCAGTAAGTACTGGAACTCCCTGGAAGGAAACCTTATCTCCAGCTCTAATTAATACAGGCCACGGGCCAGCACAGTTTCTCTGCTCTCTTATCCCTCAGTGCCACCCAGCTGTCGGAAGAAATAAGTGTAAGAGGGAGACATTACCAGGGCTGACAGAGCTGGAAACAATCCGAAGACACATACACGGTAGGCACTGTATGAACTGGCCATCTAAATAATACTGAGACATTAGCGGCATGACACATTGAAAAACTAAGAACAGCAACAGCAGGAGCTATCTGCTATTGTCTGGAAAGTCAGTGTTGAAAAATAATTAGACAATAATAGATAAGAGGGTGAGAAGAACAGAGTGTGATATGTACTGTGTTTAAAAGAAGAAAGTGAAGCTGAGAAAAATGTACCAGTCCAATATTTAGATACACAGGAGACAACGCCTAGTAGAGATCAGAAAGTGTAGAAAGACATGCAATGGAAACTGCAGTGAGCACTAAATACTGAGATAGATAGATAGATAGATAGATAGATAGATAGATAGATAGATAGATAGATAGATAGATAGATAGATAGATAGATAGATAGATAGATAGATAGATAGATAGATAGATAGCAGACTACAGGACAGGCCAGGAGAACAAATGAAACACAAACATAACATGAAAGACGTTACCTCTTAACCCCTGACACTGGACAATGGCAATGGACTCAGTGGTTAGAGATGAGCTTTACTGCTCTCTCCTTTCCCATCAGGACTTAACATAATATATGTGTGAACATCATTAGTGATATTATCTGATATTATCACGTTTAGGGGCTTTAAGAGACATTCTCGAAAACACACACGATTCAAGATGACGCAAGTTAAACAGTCTGATTCTGTGGAGACGAGTGGTGGGCTAGGAGGAGTGAGTCACTGGGGGCGACTGCACCTCACCATGTTTTTCCAGGTTTAAGATATTTTTTAGCTTTCGATTTTAGTTTTTGTATAAGTTTTTTTTGACATTTTGTAATTTTGTTTTCATTTGTTTATTTTTTTTGTTCTTTTTTAGTTTTTGTTTAGTTTTTTTTTTGCCATTTTCTAATTTTATTTTTTATTTATTTTTTTATTCTTTTTTAGCTTTTATTTAGTTTTAGCTTTTTTGCCATTTTCTTTTTTCTTTTTTAATTAATATTTTGTTCTTTTTTTTAGTTTTTGTTTAGCTTTTGGTTTTTTGCCATTTTCTAGTTTTAGCTGTTTGTCCTTTTTGTGATTTTTATTTAGTTTTAGTTTTTCAACAGTTAACTTATAGCTTTGTATTACTCACCAAAAGTCCACGACCCACTGGCATCAGCAGAGGATGGACTATTACGTTGCTTTTTGGAACAGGAAAAGAGTGACACTTCAGGACAACTGCAGAAAAACTGAGTCACATCTTTCAGGTAAAAATACAAGCTTTGCAAACCAGTCTACACACTAGTGAAAATCAAATAAGTGTCTCTTTTTCTTTTTTAAATGATATTTTCTGAAACGAAATTTCAAATACCAAAAGGTACACAGACCCACAATGATACAGTTTTGCAATTGTTAAAATGTGGTTTTCTTTACAGTTATCAAATTGTCAAATTCATGTCAACTTCATTCATACAATTTTACTGTCTGTGACAAATATCCATTTTTTCCTAATAATGTGACAGTTGAAGGCTTCCAGTAAAATCAAAAAATACAAAGTCAAACACCAAGTGTGCTCTGATGTCATTTGTTACTTTAACCTGAATCAAACAATTATTTCATTTCAAAAATGCTTTTTTATTTTTGAGATTACCTTTGAGAGCAGTAAGATCACCACACACATATACGCTTAATATTTTAGATTTATTTTTGATATCTTCTGATGCTGACTATATGTTATTCTACCAATTTTGAAACTTTGAAAGTGTCTTTTTTTACTGAATTCTTACTTTGCTTATTTTCCCGTAAAAGTCACGACTTGAACTGAGTTAATAGCAATAATAGCAGAAACAGAGATGAAGATTTTTTTATTGTCATGCATGCACAACTTACGACCATCTTGCCTTCTCTGTTCAGGTAGGCAGTACCACCCCAGAGCGAGAGGGGGCGTTGTCGCTAACTGCCTTGTCTCCTTTCTCTGCAGTTACAAGTGACGCTCCAGGAAACCGACTGACTATGCCCCATCATCTCTGCAAGCGCCACCCCTTCCAGTCGGGAGCAAATTAAACTGACCGTCCCAGAAGGTGGCTTCTCACTTGTGACAGCGACTCTCTGCTCCATGTTAGATCCCTGCTTTTTACTACAAGCAATATTTTGTGTTTTGGTGCCACCGTATACCCATTAATTTCCTGAACACAAACTTTCAAATTCTTTGCAATTAAATAGGGTGGCCTGGCTGGCACCCCAAAAAGGACTCACTCTGTTCCACACCATGAATAAACTGCACTTCTACAGGCAAACCATTTACATTAAATACTGAACATCCGTTATAGCAGCATCTCAGATTTTTCACTTCATAAGCAACAGGCAAAACCTGGGGAGCTCCCTACGAGCCTAACCTGGGAGGAAGTCATTAAACAACACCTGCAGGAATAAACAGACTTTGGAAATTGAGAGACTTTAATGACACCTTTAAATATCAAGCTATGAAACAAAATCTGAAGTTACATCCACTCAGTCCACATACACTTGGGGAGAACGTGCAAACTCCATAGAGACACTAAGCAGGTTAGCAACCAAACATGAAAGTATGCATTGTAATAATAATAATAAAATACATTTTATTGTATAACACCTTTTGAATGCTCAAAGCACTTCACAAATTGTCCAAGGAATACGATAGAAATGAAAGCAAAGATGACATTAATAACACAAAATGCAAACATAAAGTTTTGAATTAGACTAAGAAACAAACTGGAATCTATCTTACTAAACCACAGTTAATATATGCACGGCGGAAGCACCGAAGCGCATGCACACTGCGGCCTTGGCGGCCGCCCCAGAGTCCAGAGTCAAACGCAGCGGCGTCCCAAAACGCGGCGGCACCCGCCCCAGAGTCAAACGCAGCGACTTCCCAAAACGCGGCGGCTTCCCAGAGTCAGTAGGTGGCGCCCAAATAACACAACGTAATGCGCCGTGACGCCCGCCCCAGAGTCAAACGCAGCGGCTTCCCAAAACGCAGCGGCTTCCCAGAGTCAGTAGGTGGCGCCCAAATAACACAACCTGTGAGCTACACTTGCTCTAATCCACTGTGCCAGTAATATAGATCACATAACGGTCACAGACTCTAACCCAGCGGCTTCCCAGACTCAGTGGCTGGCACACGAACACCACAACCTGTACACTAAACTTGCTGTGCTCCACTCTGCCAGCAGTCGGTGTCAGCAAAGGCAACGGAATCACGTCTCCACAAAACGAAACCACTTTAGTACAGATATGCTTATGTAATTAAATGACATTTCCCCAGACGCACCCACCTTCCATGATATGTCATCCATCCAGATATCGAACAGAACAGAAACTGATTGCCATTCTTGGATTTCCGATTCGCTAGCGAATCGCAGGCTTACTTGTAAAGAAGAACGCCATGAACAAATAACACAATTTTTGTACGCTTACATGTAGGAATATAAATATAGTTGTCACAATCACAGTGGTAAAGAACAATGAATAGGATAAGAGTGAATTTTGCTACCAGCTTCACAGCTAAACGCTGGATGATGTCGACCATTTCATGGCAATTCATTTGCTGTTCAGTTGAGCTCCACATCGCTGTAAAGTAAGCAGACCAGACGCAGTCATCTCACTTGGACACACACTTTTGCATGTCATATCAAGATTGCAGTCTGTAATGAATCGGGTAGTTCCATTACTTTACCACTGATGAGCTGTATGTTAAGCACAGCAATGTTAGATAAAGGACATTCACTGCACACACAGTATCTCCATCACCACAGTTTATTTCAAAATAGAGAACATTTGGTTCATTACTCTTGTTAAAAAGGACCCTACACGCGATGGCGTACTTTAGAATTAACAGTTGTCACAAAACGACTCCAGACAGATACAAAGGTTTGGGGCAGCCACCTGTATATTATGTTCCAGGCTGCAAAAAGGTTTAAATAAATCAAGCTGTTCACAAGACTGAGTGCAAAACAGAACTGAATAAGTGAAGGTAAAGTGGCAGTTTTAAAGGCTGGTGGAGGAATTGATGTAATTTATGCCAGAAGTGCTGTCATCAAATGCGCCAGAACTGGAAGTGACGTCATCAGAGGCGCAGAGACCGGAAGTGATGTCATCATAGACACCCCAAAAACAGAAGTGACGTCATCAGAGGCGATGCTACCTGGCAGGATTTCCCGGGAATGGTCTGCAAGGAACTGAGAGAGACAGTCAGCACACTCTGCCACCCCCTGGTCTGATGTAGCATTACCATAACTCAAGCCCATTAACCGCCTCTAATTTGCACGTGTGTGACACAGTGCTGATGAGAGAGCAGGCCCAGCATGTCATGATCCTATGTTAAAAACTTTGTAGCACTGTGTCATTCTAAATATGTTAAGATTATTGCATTCCATCCATTTGCTATCAAAAACACATTTAACATTGAGAAGTTAATCACGATAGTGTGACAGCAATGCAGTCTGCGACGCTGCACAATCCAGGTTATAACATCACTACTAATCACCTGATTAAAGCGTATGTACACGTGTGGCATTGGCTCGGTTGATAACACTGAATGCATTCCTTGCATCTCCTTCATCTGTCACTACTGAAATTCTGACCTTCTTTGCCGTATAAGGATAACATTTTTTTCCAGTGTAAACACTGATTGAATTTGAAGCATATGAGGGGCTGTTCAAGCTTAACAAATCCTCCTTGGCTCTAATTTTCAAACTATTTAGCTAGATCTCCCAAATTAACATGTGGCATGTTATAATTTCAGCGCCTTTTTGTTGAAAGTTGCCTGCCATTCACTGGCAACGGGGCACATGGGGTTGACGGTCAATTACGACCAAAGAGTAAGTCAATGACAAGTGACGAGTGACTGGGAATAACGCTGCTTTCATGGCAGCACTGCCAACTACCTCCATCTTGCTAAGGTTATGTAAATGGAGGGGTGGTGGAGTGATTTCTAGCATATTCATATTTTGTATTTCATTATTTGTAAACTAGGCAAAGCAAATGTAATATTAGTGTTTCAGGAGGCATGTTTTACTTTGCTGATGAGAACAGCGGTGCTTTGGTGTTTACCTAACCAATCCAAGTTCCCCCCCAGTCTGGTACTGACTCAGGATGTGAAATTTATGAGGAGTGGGATGGACCAGCTTGGCAAGTGTGATTGTGTTTGGACTTTGAGCCTATAAGCCATCCACTGCAGGAAGGCCATAAACTGACTCAACAAAGCAACTGGGGGATGAGTTGTACCTGAGCACTTTCATTGTTAACACCCCTTGAAGGAACTGGTAAATTAATTCTATTGGTCTGAAAAATGGCTGCTTATGATTGGTTTTGAATCAGATGTCTTTCTGTACTACGACACCCCATTGGTTTATGTTTTGTAGCAAGAATGATATAAAGTTGGTCACCTTGCCTTTACCTCTTTCTCTCACCATCTGGCCATGAAGAGAAGACCATGATGATGACAACTCTATCACGACAGCCATATTCAGACAGGCCCGCGCAAAGCAAGCTAGACTGAAGATAAGCCGAGATCCACCTATGGACGCATATACACCGCTACGTAGGCTGTAAGGCTATGGTTTGCCAATATTCACATTGTATTCTGCTTCGTTATGCGGTAAAAAAATTAGGTAGCAGACAGAAAAAGGTTTGGGGATGGCCACCCTGTAGACTGAAAAATCAGCAAAAGAAAAGAACCATGTCTTTAAATAAATGGAGTTCACAACTGAACTGACTAACCGGTGGAATCCGCTCCATAATTGTAGTGGATAGGAGGAAGAGGTCGAGTCAGAGCGGCGGAATAGAAACTGATGTGGCAGGAAGGTGGATTCTGGGTATCGGTCATCAGGCTTGAAGTGACGTCAACAGTGGGCAGACTGGAGGTGATGTCATTGAGAGGCGGGGCCTTAGGCTGAACCGAAAGAGGAACTAGAAGAGAAAGGATCAGGTGAGAGCAGCAACCCCTGGTCTGGCTGGCAAATAACACTGTTGGAGCCTGTAAAACTTAACTCCTGCCTGTTTCTTTACTCTGTCTATTTGCCTGAAGTTACAGATGTGGAAGGGAAGGGGAGAGGAAGTGCTAAAGTGCCTGAGACCACATGCTGCTAAGTGTGTGGGATTTAAGACATTTTATTAAGGTCTATACAATAAAGTGTAAAAACAGGGTCACCATAGGACCCTACATGATAAAACAGAAGGCTATGACTAAAAATCACTGGGAAAGTCATCTACTGTGACATGGCCTTATGGGAACCTCATGACTGGAATCAAAGGAAATTCAAAACTTCCGAGGTCACAATGCTAAAGGTAATATTCAATAACAGGCTAAAAATAAGATTCCCTAACTAAAATAAAAAATAATGCAATTCTAAAAGTTTTTGATTTATCTACACGTAAATGCCTGGATACCAATTGTACCACAACACCATTGCAATGACGTGATGATGTCATGTGTCAAGACCTGGCAGTCACATGGTTAGCAATGGGTGACAGAGTCTGTAATAATATGGCCGCAGCCATGCAAAAATTGTGGCAACTGTGACAAAAGTTTGTTATAAAAATGAACCCGATGGCATCATTGTCATAACAACAAAAAAACATCTGAAAATTGAAACAAATCAGTACAAAATTTAAGAAAATGAATCCCCAGGTACTAAAACCAAGAATCATGATGTCTACATGTCTTAGTGTCAGCTTCCCCATTTCCTGTGTGAATCCTCCGTGAACTGAGAGCACTTCATGTCACCCACTGGGATGCATCATTGATCTCCTGCAGGAATGCGAGTGACAAGAACGTTGTGCCCAATCGATGCTCTGCTCGTGCGTGACTCCATGCTTTACTGACTGAGTGATCTTTGAGAGAGAACTCTTCTGCCCCAATTCCCCAGAGCTCATGTTTTCTTTCTTTGCTACTTTGGCCTTACAGAGGACCGCTTGAAAGCCTGGGGATGACTGTTTTAGCACTTTACATTTTTTTATATTCTTTTTTAATGAAAACTAGCCCCTTTTCTAAAAGATATGCATTTAAAATATAATTGACCTAGATATTAAAAGAGTAGCTCATACTGTATATAAAAGTAGACAAGTGGGTGTGATACCCCAAATACTGACAAACAGCAGGTAGGTAGAGGACTCCAAAGATGATATCTTTATCATTGCAGAAGGTGTCCGTGCATCAGATAAGCTGAGAGCACCAGAGGGGAAAGCACCGGCCAGAAACTTGGTTGGGTTTGCACAAACAGGCAGGCTGTAGGTCCCTGATGACCAGCAAACATGCACTGAATGAATCAGATAGTTCAGTCCCTGAAACTAACAGAGCCTCATAAGCCATTCTGACTTGGTGACAGTTGGATTTTGTACAGCCGTCCCTCACACCAGATGGTTCTAATGTCCCCCATAGGTCAGATTTAAAGGCCATTCTGTCCTAGAGGTCTGGTGAGGTGAGCTATAGGGAGGGCTTCATCATGCCCACTGTGATCCATGAGGTTGACGTCTCACTTCACCACCTCCTGCTTTTTGTCTCCTTCCCTATAATTGTGTGCTCTCTGTACCTCATTTTCATCTACTGCCATCTCCTCAGTCTAGATACAGTACATGTGAGCCCAAAGAGAACAAGCAGAATCCACACAGTTAAGGCACGTGTTACATTCCGTGAAGAAAGTTACACCAAAAATTTGTGTTGATGGAGTCCAAATTAAATTCTGCTTGGAAAAATGCAAAATTTCCATTTGCTGTTATTGATTTCTACATTCTTGTGATCCTTTTCAATAACATTTCTTCATATGGCATATTTTCATACAAAAGGTAAATTTCAAAGTGTGCAGCAGGGATAGTAACTGCAAAGATCAACATATAGTGCAGGACAGGAGTCAGGATGTCCTGACCAGTGGTAACAACAGGCCACCACCAATATGGGAGGCACAACCTTTATACCATGTGTTAATATGCACTTGAATGTGGCAAACCTAATTTGGTACAAAGCACCTGTTAGGCTGAGCTCTTCTGAAGAATATACATAGTAGCTCCAGATAAACCCCCTTGTAAGTCAGCATCATTGCATTTATGTGGTAGCCTTCAGTCTGTGGCTTTTCTTGTATTGATTCGGCTCTTCTCTACCCTTCTCTACCCTTAGAAAATAGATGAATTGATCTTGGAGCTAAAATCATTATGCCCCACATACTCATTTCACAGATAGGTCTTAACCCACTTTTATTAGCAGACGAGAACTTTACAGAATTTATATTCAAACAAATCAGTTTTCTTTCTGGAGGCAAATACATCTTCAGAGGTCTCTGCAGGAATACTCTGGGAAACCCTGAAGGACTTCTTAAGAGGAAGATTATCTCATATTTTTCCCACTGAAATAAATTGGAAACCAAGAAGGTATCAGAGCTAATCAGCAAAATTACTAGAATAGATCAAGAACATGCCAGGTGTCCAAGTGAGGCTCTTCATAGGAAAAGGCAGTCTCTGCATTCAGAACCGTACCTCTTAACAACTAAAGAAACTGAACAACTCATACTTAAATCAAGACATCATTACTATGAGCATGGAGAGAAAGCTAATAAGATCTTAGCTTAACAAATCCACAAGGAAGAAGTTCGCAATGCAATCCCAGCAATCACAAACACAAACTGAGACAAAATCATTGACCATAAAAATATAATGCACACATTTAGAGACTACTACAAGTCCTTATATTCTACTGAGTTTAAAGAAGACAAAACACAATCTAATGCATTTCTGGATGCATTACAGATACCACAAATAGATACTCTCAGTGCAGAGGAATTACTACAGTAGATGCTATAAAGTCACTTCAGAGTGGTAAAGCAGCAGGCTCTGATGGCTACCCTGCCGAATTTTATAAGAAATTCTCCACTCAGCTAGCTCCCCTCTTATTAGCAACATTTACAGAAGTTAGAGACAATAAAATTCTACCTCAAACTTTTCACCAACCATTAATCACTGTCTTTCCTAAACAAAACAAGGACATTTACAAATTACAATGTGCATCATACAGACCAATTTCACTTCTGAATAATGATGTTAAGATACTCTCCAAAGTCCTAGCTAGAAGGATGGAGAAAGTGCTGCCTTCAGTAATATCACAAGATCAAATATTAGACAGCCTTGGTGTCACAATCCCTCCTAACCCATTAACAGCTGTGTTTGGTGTACTCCCAGATGGGCTTAAAGTGAAGAAGGACACACAAACTGTAATTGCTTTACTTCACTATTGGCACGTAGACTTACTGCTAAACTGGAAGAATTCTAACTCTCCTCTTTTCAGTCAGTGGGTAACTGATGTTTTATATTAATTGAAATTGAAAAACATCAAATTCTCACTTAGAGGATCCATGCAGAACTTTTTCAAAACCTGGCAGGATCTAATCAATAACATTTTAGAATAAGCACCGAGGAAGCAGATTCTCTCCCCTTTTCTTTTTCTTCTCCATTTATCTTTATTCACTTATTAATTCATCTATTTACTTATATTTTACTAGTTTTACTAGTAAAATTTTTACTCTGCTGCCCATGCTCTCTTTCTCAAGGTTTTGTAAAAATTGATCTATTTGTATGGAATGTTGTGTGATTTCAATAAAATCAATAAAATTAAAAAAAAGAAAAGAAAATAGATTAATGGATAGAGAATGCTAATTTGTCTGGTTGAGTCTGTCTTGCTGTACATGCAAGCAGGTAACAGAAGACTGTGATTTCTGGTGTGGTTCAAATCAAATTAGAACTGCAGCACCAGAGTTGATAGCAAATCAAGGAGAAGTTCTGTGTTTTGCTGGCTTGTGCTTTGATCACTATCCATCTTGATAAAAGGACAAGCGTCTGTGTGTGTGCTTATCTGTGTATCAACCATCTGATTGCTATGTCTCTTTGATATGCCATTTGGTATGGGATTCATGAAAGCTGTGATAATGTTTATGATACACCATCTGTTGGAATGAAAAATTCCATTGATATTATTACTACATGGATTACAAAATACATTTCAATAGATGGTGCACTGCAAATGGTAATAGTGAATACGCTGAAGTCTGTATCGATGTCTTGGATTTAAAAACATCTTTGACGGGTAGCACAGCTAGTATACTGTATAATTCAAATATGAAATGTATCAAATAAAAAAAGATTGAACTTCTCCAGTCTACACATCACTACTGTTAATAAACTCTCACTCGAAAAGTGATTGATAGTTCTTTCAACCAATCAGCATTGCTCTCTCATTTTTAATTCGTACCCCTAATTCTAATTTTGAGCACACTATCTGTTAATGCTGCCACCTGTCTGATTTTGCATGTGCCGCTTATTGTGTTTCAGAATTATTTATGAAGGCTTTGAAGTCACGCCAGTTTATTTTGTCTGGTGCCTCCTGAGTCACTAGTATGAGAAACAACCACATATGTATCATATACCATTTGACTCATTTTGATGTCTAGTTATACAGGACGTTGAGCTTCTTGGGGTTTCCCCCCTATTTTTCACCATGAAAACCCAAAAACCCTGCATTTGTAGACCGTTTTTGGACCATATTTTATGCAGGAAATGACACCCCAAAGACAAAGAAGGATTTGAGGTTGTGAATGCCACATCACCCAGTCCCGGGGGTTCACCCCCTAATGGGATACATTGGAGTCAAAGTTATCCTTTTTTGCAAAACTTCAAGAAAATGCGGAATGGTAATACAGGCATGTGGAGTTTCATTTTATGCTTTGTCAATATGCTGATCATAAATGTGATCATTTTTGATATTAGGTGGTCCTAGCCCTTTAAGAACCACTCCCAGAAGACTAAAAATGACAGATTTCAACTATAAGCATGTGGGGTATCGTATTAAACTGTTTTAAGGTCAGTGATGATGAATATGTTATTTTTGATCCTTTACTAGATATCCAGCTCTCTATGCACCTCTATCAGAGGGTAAAATGACACATTTCTATTTCAATTGAGAATTTTTAAAATTTAAAACATTTAAATTGAAGTACCCATTTTAATATTTTAAATATGTGATGCAGCTATTCTCCCTTATTTTGTTCTTCTATCTCATGAAGTAAATCATCGTATCTCCTATGAACACCATGAAATAAGGAGGCTTACACTAAGTCCATAACAATAATTTATTTCTTGCAGAGCTCAAAATCACAGACTTTCAATGCTGCCATCCCTCTGATTTTGATCCCACCACATTTTAATGCTGGCTGGCATTGTTAGATCCGAACTGAGTGGCATTAAGTCGTGAAACGGTTGACGTCGTCCAGCGTTTGGCTGTGAAGCTGGTAACGATAGTCGCTCTTATCCTATTCATTGTTCCTTATCACTGTGCGTGACTGTATCTTTACTCCTAAGTGTAAAATTTTTTATATTGTCTTATTTGTATGTAGCGTTCGTCTTTATTCCTGCTTGTTTCTTAATTCCATTCAAAACTTTTAGTTTGTATTCTGTGCTATTCATGGCATCTGTGCTTTTATTCTTATTGTATTCCTTTGACTATTTGTGAAGCGCCACTTGAAAATTTCTGGCTCTTCGGGGCCACAGCAACAGTAGTATGCAAAAACAGATAAGATGCCACTAGAAGAGGAAAAATATTTTGATGCCTTCAAAACAATAAAGAGGTAAAAAGTAATTATCAGAATCTAAAACTGCGATATAAAAAAGACACGAATGGAAAGCAAAACACAAGAAAAAGAATTAAGTACAACCCAGGAAGGAATTCAACTTGAAACTAAATCATAACACCCATGTTGGTCTCCCTTGCCAGTTTTTATGCAAAACGGAGGATTGCCTCTGAGTGCCACTATTTTGATCACTCTGTGTGTACTGAAATCTTTTCTTTAAGATTAATGTAATATTTGAACTCATTTAAGACTTCTGTCTTTGCTTCATATCACTCCAGTATCGCACTGCCTACTTTATTTAATAATACTTGGGTTTGCCATAACTCAGTCATAAACACTGAAATATTTTCTTTATGTTTCTTTCCCAAAAGCTAAAGCAAATCATTGATTTACTTATTGAGTGTTTCATTAAGCAAAGAGCAAAAAGCACAAATCCAAGAATAAATCCATAATACTCAGACAGCATGGAACACCAACTCGCCGTCATCAAATGGACTCCGCACCATCTTCACCTAATTCAAATGAGACAAAGCCAAAATTAGGAGGAGAGGGCCATTAGAAAACATACGTGGTCAAGAGCAGGAGAGAGCATCATGCACAGGGGTCACTTGGGGGCTTACTTACTAGTTGTACCTTGTATTTACATATTGACATTAATATAAAGAGAAAAAAAGAATGTGAAAAGTAACAAATTAATCTGAATCCCCTTTAAACATATCCACCCACCAATCTGTCCCTCATTTTCCAGAACCAGTTTAATAAATTCCAGGGTCACTGGGAGCTGGAGCTTATCCTGCCAGCAATGGGCACAAGGCAGGAATCAGACTTGGATGGGGTGCCTCAGTACCTGAGGGTCTGTGTAGTGCTGCTGCCCACTCACTACCCCTGCATGCACGGGGGTTTGCCTGCATTTTCGACTGCCCAGTTGGCTGCACTTTGGTTTTTCCCAGGTTAGGGTTAGACAAGTGAAGGTAAAGTGTTTCCATTTGCATTTCCTCCTGCCTGTGCAGTTTACACACTACGCTTACAGCATGTACAGTAGTATAATGAACTGGAGGTACACGCATGATCTGCCATTTTAATACTTTTCTATTCTCCTACTATGTATTGGTTTTGAGTTTAATGATCTATGCACCATTCTTAGATGGTCAGGTGAGAATGAAAATGTTTAAGAATACATTTAACTGAGATATTTAAAGATATATTGTGAGAAGTAAATCAAATATTGCTTACTTTGGCATCTGGTGAGGTGTACTGGTTCTGTTTGGGGAAGACCTAAGAGACACGTGGAGAAATTATAAACTCATGACTACCGTTGCTTTATCTCTGAAAGCTCTTGTGGCATCATTCTTTGACCTCTCTGTGGGTTTGGGATGGGTGTTGGCTGACGGCGGCTATGCCCTCTGTTTTCAGTTACAGATACATAGAGAATACATTGAGCGGAAGCATCACTTTACCAAAGATCTGATTCCTAAAAGCTAATATCAAACATTTGAAATTCCCCCTTGGGGACAAATAAAGTACAATCTATTACAGTATATAGTGCCTTTCATACCTATCTATCTATTACAGTGTTTCCGAAACTCGGTCCTGGAGACCCACTGTGGCTGCAGTTTTTTGTTCCAACCAGATTCCTAATCAGTGACAACACCTGATAGAGCACTGATGTCATTTAATTAGCTGGATTATTTTTTCTCTTCTCTTATTCTACATTAAGAAAGCACAGCAGCATGATTTTTACATTTATAAGACATTTAGAAATATTTCTGCTTTTCCTATAGATTTAAATGCTTAACTCTCTTTTGTTGATTTCATTATATTTTGCCCTTTGTCTGTGAAGTTATCCCCCTTCGTTGTATCTTATTAATGACAATTAAAAACGAGCAGAGCAGATGCCCAGGCAAACAACACTGAATAATCAAAGGCTGCAACTACTTTAGCGTTAGACCCACTAATTAGTAAATAATGGATTAATTAAATATTTAGAACATCCAGAAAAGTAGAATGAAAATCAAGATGTAAATATTACTAAAAAGAACAAAATACATTATTCCCATATAACTGCTTCGTACATTTTAATATAATTTTTTTTTTTTTATCAAACTTAAGTTTTCTAATTTCTATATTTTTCCCAAAACACACAATCTGGGAAATAACACATCACTTAATTAGGCCAGCAGTACAATTAAAAACAAAAACTGGTTGGAACAAAAATCTGTAGCCACAGTGAGTGCCCAGGACCGAGTTTGGGAAGCACTGATCTATTATATAGTGCCTTTTATATTATCTATCTATAATAATAAATAATAATAATAATTCATTACATTTATATAGCGCTTTTCTTAGTACTCAAAGCGCTATCCACACAGGGAGGAACCGGGAAGCGAACCCACAATCTTCCACAGTCTCCTTACTGCAAAGCAGCAGCACTACCACTGCACCACCTGTGAGGACCTATCTATCTATCTATCTATCTATCTATCTATCTATCTATCTATCTATCTATCTATCTATTGTGGTGAATGGCCAGGACCCATGCCCGGCCGGGATGCCCCTTTGTCATTGGATCCAGGGGAGCAGCCATGGGAGCCACGCTACATTCCTCGGAACCTTTGTTGGCAGCCCCCCTGGGTTGCGCCGGGGCCACTTTTGTGGAACACTGGAGCTCATCTGCCAGGGGAAACTGCATAGAGCTGCACGGCTTAACAAGCCTGTCTAGGTGGGAGTGCAGCCACACCCGGAAAGCGCAGCTAGAAGTAGGTCAACGAGCACCAGCAGCACTACTGGGTGGGCTATAAGAGGAGCCTGCAGCAACTACTCAGGGTGCCATAGTTGGGCCGCTGCTGCCCCCCCCCAAACCGGGAGGAGTGGAGGCATGCCGGCATCAGGGGGGCAGAACTGTGGACTTATTTACAATCTCTGTAAGGGGAACTGGGGAAAGGAATATTGTTGTTGTATATATATTTGTAGCGCCATATGTAAGGGATTGTATTCTTTTTTAATGTAATATATTCCTCATGTGATGATAAAGATTCATGTTCTCCCCGTGTCTGTGTGGGTTTCCTCCGGGTGCTCCGGTTTCCTCCCACAGTCCAAAGACATGCAGGTTAGGTGGATTGGCGATTCTAAATTGTCCCTAGAGTGTGCTTGGTGTGTGGGTGTGTTTGTGTGTGTCCTGCGGTGGGTTGGCACCCTGCCCAGGATTGGTTCCTGCCTTGTGCCCTGTGTTGGCTGGGATTGGCTCCAGCAGACCCCCGTGACCCTGTGTTCGGATTCAGCGGGTTGGAAACTGGATGGATGGATGATAAAGATTGACTATTAGTTTTTTGTGGGCTATAAATGCGTCGGCATTAGGGGACTGAACCGTGTAGAATAAGGGGTATACAGGAGATGTATTGGGGGTGTGATATTGGCCTATCCTTTTATCATCTGCCATCACTTAGGACAGGTTAGCGTTAGCGATCGTCTCGTGTCAGCGAATTGTTACAGTTGGTGCCCTTTCTGAGGAATAGGATAGTATATATCTTGATATTCCCCCATACTTTGACCAAACATACCTAGGGTTATAATGAGTGTGTCTTCGGTGCCGCTAGAGCAGGAGGATGCCAGTCCGAATGTACCGCTGTGTGAAGACCCGGTAGCCCGAAGCGGCCACGTCACCGTCCGGACTCCTGTAGGAATCCATGAGCTATCTAGTCTGTTGCAGTTCATATATCTGGAGGATCCACCTGTACCAGATGAGGGGGATGTCGATGGCAATCCGCTGTTACTCGCGGCTGTTTCCGAATGTTTCGTTGCTCTCGATGAGAGAATAACATCTGTGGCAGAGAGTTCAATATCTTGTGAAGAGGGGCTCCACGTGTATGTGGATACAACGATCAGGGAGCTTAAAGACAACTTCTTTGCCCAGCTAGCGGCTATGGAGTGGGAGATCGTACAGTGTCTGCAGCGGTGAGATCGCCAGTGGAAGGAAGAACTACGTAAGGAGATACGGAAAAGTATGTCCGCAATTAAAATGTCGGCTGCACAGTCAATGCCGGAGGTGGGGTCACGCTTTTATCAATCCAGTGCGCTTCCTCATATGCCAACCCTCCACTTGGATTTTCCAAAGTTTAAAATGGACTACACTTCAGAGTACGTGATTGACATTTTGGAGTGCTGGGAAGCTTTTGTGTTTGCTGGGCAATGAAGAGGTTATGGGGGTGATAAACGCCTCTTTGCAAGGTCCAGGGAGGAGCTGGTGGCAGGCTGCCCGGCACAAAATCACTGACTGGATTTCTTTTAAACTTGAATTTCTTAATGCTTTCCTTCCTTCTAGTTATAAGATGGAACTTGAAAAGCGTCTCCGGTCAATGGTTCAAGCACCCACCCAGTCCATAAGAGATTTTGCATACGATTATCGGGCTCTATGTCTGAAGTGGCAACCTGACATGACAGAGGAAGAACTGTATACTGAATTCCTGCAATCCACTCTTGACTGGAGGACTGAGGGGAGTGGTGACCTCGGTGGAAAATCTGGTGAAGGTGGGTTCTCTTGTGGAACAAGACTGGGCTGCTTCCAAAGAATACTGGACTAAAGTTCAGACTACCAAAATGGAAGTCCATTCCACGAAAGCACCTAAAAAAACAGAATAGCCTGAAGTGGGGGTTTCTGTTATCCAAGTACAGACTTCTCTTCTGGTGGTCTTGACCCAGGTGACGGGATTACAAGTAGATGCAGTCATAGATACTGGAAGCCACTTCACTCTAATGAAGAACAGCTTGTGGAAAAAAGTGGCACTACCAGGGGGAAAACCTTTCAATGGCAATCACAGTCAAATTTATTTTAGCGGATGGCACCAAGCATTTGGCAGTGGGTAGGGTCCCGTTAACCTTCCAAATAGATATGACCCCCTGGAAGACCAAAACCTATGTTTTGGAGGACAAGCACTTGACCATTCTATTGCTCCTTGGACTGAATTTTACTACCTCCATCCAGATGTCTATGCATCTGCATTTGAGGAGCTACTCTATAGATGGGGGTGAAATGAAGCTTTTCTTATCAAGGGCTCGAGAAGATCTGGGATGGGCCAATCTCAGCTTTTATGCTGCTGAGGTAATGACCTCCAAGACCAACTCACTAGCCAGCGTTCTGGAACAACTCGAGGAGGTGAGGTGAAGCCTCACTTATGTCGATGGCCAGAAGTGTGGACAGAAAAACTGGGTTTGACTAGTACTGTCTCTTATATTATAAGGACTAAAGATGAGATCCCAGTTCACCATCGGGCATACAGGGTATCTCCCCAGAAGAGGGAAATCATAAGGGAGCATCTGGACAAGATGTTGCAGGATGGCATCATAGATCCGTCAACTTCACCATTGGCCTTTCTAGTAGTCCTTATAAAAAAAACGGGATGGGTCATATCGTTTCTGTGTAGACTACAGGGGATTAAATGCAAAAACCTATCATGATGCTTATCCGATGCCCCTAGTCCAAGAGGTCTTGGAGAGTCTGCATGGTCCAAACATTTCTAGCACCCTGGACCTCCGCAGTGGACATTGGCAGGTGCAAATGGATGAATATAGGATATCGAAGACAGCAGTAATTAGGGATTATTCCAATTCAGAGCCATGCCATTCGGCCTGAAGAACGCTGGGGCTAGTTTCCAGTGTCTGATGGAGCAAGTTTTCAATGGGTTAATTGGCAAAATCTGCTATGTATACATTGATGACATAGTTGTGTTCTCTCCAGCACTGCAACCACATCTGCAACATCTAGAGGTGGTCTTCCAGAGGCTGCAACAGGCACATCTGAAACTGAATGTGGAGAAGTGTTGTTTCCTTCAACCCCAGATTAGGTTCTTGGGCCATATGGTGTCGGGGGGGGGGGGGAAGGGGTTGAAGTGGACCCTGAGAAGGTGGCAGTAATACAGAGCTATCCTACCCCCACAGATCTTAAAAGTCTGCAGAAGTTTCTTGGTCTTGTAAGGTGGTACCACAAATTTATCCTTCGATTGGCTGACATCGCCGCACCCTTGCATCACCTGAAGAAGAAGGATGTTCCATAGGAGTGGACAGCTCAATGTCAGGATGCAGTTGAACAATTAAAGGGGGCTCTCCAATCTCCACCCATCCTGGTTCAACCTGATGTACGACTCATTTTTCAAGTTCACACAGATGCCAGCAACATCGGGCTTGGAGCAGTTCTCACCCAAACGATCGAAGGGGATCAGAAGGTAATTGCTTATGCCTCCAGGGCTCTGCATGGGGCCGAGCTAAATTACTCGACCTCAGAAAAATAATGCTTGGTGGTGGTCTGGGCTGTGGAAAAATGGTGCCACTTCCTAGAAGGTGTGGAATTTGAGGTCTTCACTGATCATAATGCACTGACTTGGGACTTTAATCAGCCAAAGACATCATCCCGACTGACCAGATGGGTTTTGCGCTGCCAAGCTTTTAATTTCAAGGTGTTCTACCAGAAGGGCTGCAGCAACATTGTCCCGGATGCACTGTCCCGTATTTGTTGGATGTCTGGGGATATATGTGTGGCCACTGCTCATACTCAATGGTCAGACCTACCTTTAAGTATGCAGGACATAGCTCGAGCACAAACCAACTGTCCTGTGTGCCAGAAGGTTAGTGAAAATTCTGAAAATATTGGACGTGATCGCATACATTTCAAGGACATCCAGGGTGTCCTTTCTGTGTGGTGCCAGCCAAACTCAGAGGATCCAAGTGCCAGTTAGTGGTCCCGGAAGAGTACGTGCCTGACCTCCTTGAATATTATCATGGTAGTCCTTTTGGTGGGCATCTTGGGTGGATGAAGACCTTGATGAAAATTCTGGAAGTAGCTTGGTGGTCCAGCATTCGAAGGGATGTTTGGAGCCACATGAAATCATGTAAGATCTGTCAGCAATTGAAGAACCCCCCTGGATAGCCAGTAGGATTTCTCCAATCCACTCTTACATCTAAACCTGGCGAAATGTTGGGTATTGATTTGATGAGGCATTTACCTTCACCCAGAGCCCAAAAGACAGTGTTAATGGTTGTGATAGACTATTTTCCAAATGGGTAGAACTGTTTGCTCTCCAGGATGCCAAGGTTCCGAAGATTTGTTCTACCCTCAAAGATGAGATTTTCAACTGCTGGGGGGTCCCAAAGTACATTGTGTCTGACAGGGGCCCTCAATTTACTAGCGCTATGCTTCAGGAACTGTATACAGCTTGGGGAGTCAAACAGAAACTCACCACGGCTTACCATCCACAGACAAATTTGACGGAAAGAGTGAATAGGACCCTGAAGACTATGGTAGCCTCCTATGTGGGTAAACAACACCAAGACTGGGATAAGTGGCTACCGGAGCTCCGATTTGCTATCAACACTGCGGTGCATGAGGCCACTGGTGAGACACCTGCTCGGGTGGCTATCAGCCGACAACTCAAAAGTCCCCTTGACCGTTTTATCACCCCAGCACCTCTCCCTGAGTCAAAGACATACACCACAATTCAGATCCTCGAAAAATTAAAGCAGCAAGTCCAAAGGAGGTTGGTGAGTGCGACAACCAGGCAGGCTAATTATTATAATGCACAACGACAAGTGGTACCCTTTGCTGTCGGGGACTTGGTCTGGACTAGGACTCACCCACTCTCCAGTGCTGTCAACAGGTTTGCTGCTAAGCTAGCGCCCAAATGGGTGGGCCCAGTAAAAATTATAAAACGTTTAGGACCGGTTAATTTCCGCATACAAAGGGGTAGTGGATTAGATGCATAGTGGAAACAATTCATGTGGCCAATATCAAGCCCTACTTTGGACCCACCATACTGCCAACTGGGGGCCCTGGTGAGATAAGGCGGGCAGTCCCGAGGTTTTATGAGACTCTTTGGGACAGAGGAAGGTGAGGCTGAAGAACAGCAGACCTTCTTGAAGGATTTAACTCACCTTCGTGATGCAGACTCTGAAGAGCTGGAGAAGGAGTTGTGCTTAGGAGAGCTCACTGCTGCACTGAAAGAGTTGAATAATGGAAAAGTCCCAGGCATTGATGGCATTCCAGTGGAATTTTATAAAGACTTCTGGGATGTTATTGGTTCCGATGTATTAGAGGTGTTCACCCACAGTATTAAAATGGGTGTGTTACCTCAGAGTTGCCGCAGGGTGGTAATAACACTACTGCCAAAAAAAGGTGACCTACAAAATATCAAAAGCTGGCGGAATGTGTCCCTCCTTTGTGCTGATTACAAAATCCTGTCAAAGGCGCTAGCTAACAGATTGCGAACTGTTTTAGCTCAGGTGGTGCATCCTGATCAGATCTATTGTGTCCCTGAATGATTTTCAATAATATTTTCTTAATTTCAAGACATTCTAGTGGCATCTAAACTCCTTAACTTTCAGATTGGTCTTATTTCTATAGACCAAGAGAAGGCCTTTGACATGGTCAGGCATGCATATTTATGGGAAGTGATGAAGGTTTTTGGGTTTGGGGACCAGTTTGTTAAATATATTCATCTTTTATATAGTGACTTTTCTGGTGTAGTTAAGATCAATGGTGGTTTGTGCGAACCTTTTGATATCAGAAGAGGAGTCAGGCAAGGGTGCACCTTGTCAGGAATGCTCTGTGCATTGGCCTTGGAACCTTTTCTAGTTAAACTGAGAGGAGTGTTGACTGGTCTATCAATTCCATGTTGCACTGCGGAGCATGTTAAGGTTTCAGCACACGCTGATGACATCATTATCGCCATTAAAAATCAGGAGGGCTTTGACAATTTGCTTCAATGCCAGAGATCTTTTGAAATTGTTTCCTCCACTAAAATAAACTGGAGAAAGAGCAGTGCTCTCTTAGTTGGCAACTGGACTGTTTTAAAACTGCCACATCTGGCTGGTGGCCTGCAGTGGTCCACTGTAGGATTGTTATATTTAGGAGTGTTTCTTGGGGATGAACACTTTGTACAAAAGACCTGGGATAGAGTACTGCAGAAGGTGAAGGATTGGATTTCACGCTGGAGGTGGATTCCACTTCAGTTATCCTACAGGGGCAGGATGCTCATCATTAACAACCTCATAGCCTCAGGATTGTGGCATAAATGCATTTGTTTAGAGCCTCCTGAACAGCTGCTTCAGAGTATTCAGGAAGTTTTCATCAACTTTTTTTGGGATGGCCTGCATTGGCTTAGGAGAAGTGTCCTGTTTCAGCCACTGAATAAAGGTGGGCAAGGAATTATAGATTTGTTCGGAAAAGTTGCTGCATTCCGGCTACAGACTATATAGAAATTGTTGTATCCTTCTGAGCACCAGCCGTGGATGGATTTTGCACGTTTTTTTGATCGTGTTGAAAACCTGATATTTGGAAAAACTCTGCTGCTGTGCCAGGTGAATAAATTTGATATGTCGGACATACCAGACTTTTACAAGAGTCTTTTTAGAGCCTGGCAGATGGTGACAATTAAAGGGGATGAGGACAACCTGTCATTGTTCTGGGTTTTGGAAGAGCCCATTGTCAATAATGTGAAGTTCAGTAGTTCAGTGGGACTGTCTCAAACTTTTATTAATCGTCTTAAAAATGGAGGGTGTATGAAACTTAAACATGTTATTGACTGTGGGAATATCTGTTGGAAGAACGCAAAAGAAATTGCACAACAGATTGGAGTGCAGTCAGTGTGAGTGGTTCAGTATTTTTTAACACAAGTAAAAGCTTCATTGTCAGCTGAAAGCTTGACACTCCTGAGAGACATGTTCAATGAACTGACTCATCCACCTGAAAATCTTGATTTTCCAACACTTTTGGTATCTCCGGTGGGTGACTGGACAACGGTGGAGCAGAGCAAATTTCTTTCAGTGGAGAGGCTGATGGACCTGCCTTTGCTAAAGGCTATAGGGAAACAAATGTACTGGATATGCATAAAAGTGAGACACCGAGATTCCCTGAGGACGATACCAGACACTCCATGGAGGAGAAAGATCAGATGCACAGAATTCTCAGAGCCAGCCTGGAGGTTACTGTACAAGCCACCATTGACCAGTAGGGTTTACATGGGATCTTAGCTGTGAATTCCTTCTTGTCCATTATTACGCCGGGGTGTCTGACAGTTGTTGTTTCTGTGGGGAAAGAGAGACAGTGTTTTACTGCTTTGTTTTGTACAAGGCTGTTTCATTTAATAGGGGGATTGGGAATGGTGTACACTAGGGTGGGCTTTCTGTTCGGTTTTAAAATAACAAAAAGAAACAGACAATGTAAATTTGGCAAACTTTATTATGGGGCAAAGTAAATTAGCTATATGGAAAACCAGAAAATATAAAATTGTACGGAGTGGTTTGCAAGATCCAATTGTAGTTTTTAAAATACTGTGCATTTTTAAATTTTATAAATCCACAAAGAATCTTGACAAGTTTAAAACCATATGGTGTGTGAATAGTATATTATGTGACTGTATTAATGAAGAACTGCGGTTTGTTTTTTAGGGGAGTTTGTGGGTTCAGTTGTGTTTCCAAAAATATTTTACGTGAAAATGTATTTATAATAATATAATGTGTAAGTTGTTGTATAGTTGACTGATGTTTTTGTCAATAAAGTTTGTTTTTAAAAATAAAAAAAATCTATCTATCTATCTATCTATCTATCTATCTATCTATCTATCTATCTATCTATCTATCTATCTATCTATCTATCTAATATAGTTCCTTTCATGAATGTGGTCACAGACCTGCACACAAATACTTCTTTGAGCTAGAGCAATACAAACTAACCCTTAGTAGGAGTGCCTGTCTTAGAGCCAAGTTAAACCACAAGTTTGAAGAAAGAATTGTAAGAGACAGAAAAGAAATATTAAATTTCTTAAATGTGGAAGAATATTTTGGCAAAACAGGCTTATGCTAAACAGGCTTAGACAAGTTAAAATATGGCTAATCCGGTTTTCATCTACATGGCTCCCCTTGAGGCTCTGTAAAGTGAGCACGTGCCAGATAAGATGTTCGTAAAACGTGCTTATCGTGCTTTACAATAACATATCTTAACGTTTTATCACCAATGGAAAGAAAAGAAAAAAAAACAGTGGTAACATAACTGCCTTCTGCACCCTAACACAAGTCCCATGTCTTCCTTGACCTCAGGTCAAAGTGAAAGAATATGCTGAGACTGAACTGACAAACTTTTACTTTTTTGGCTGACGCCTTTATCCAAGGTGATTTACAACAGTTATGACACAATTGGTTACATTTCTTTTTTGTTTTTTTCCATTTAGAGTGCAGGCAGGTTAAGTAAGTGGTGAGGCTGATTGGTGGCTCTGAGGCTAAGGATCTGCTCCTGCAATCGGAAGTTTGCCTGTTCGAATCTCATAAATGCCAGAAGTGACTCTACTCCATTGGGCCCTTGAGCAAGACCCTTAACCTGCAATGGCTTCATCCTGGGTATGACGTTAATCCTGCATCCAGCTCTGCAAGCAGGTGCTCCAATTTACATGGAAAACCTGGGGCAGGATTGGCACTACAGCCACTGTGGAAAAACCTCACACTGCTCCAGTGTGGTGCTGAGGTGTCACCTGCTAGACTCAGGTCCCAATTCAGGTGGTTTGGTGTGGTCACACAGTGTTGGTGGCAAGATTTGAACCCTCAGCCTCAAGGTATTGAAGCCCAAAGCCTTAACCACTACACCGCAGTCCTGAAATGATCAGAGAGTCTTGGTTGTTTTCAGGGGTACCGAAAGTAAACTATGAACTTGCCCTCACTGTGTTTCACTGAAGATATGGCTGGTATGACACTTCCAGGTTTGGAGCTTTATCCCTGGGCCTTTGTTCTCCAACCCAGTCTTGCTGCCATTCATCATTGTTGATGTGGATTGCTTGATCAACTCGTGGTGGGCCATCGAGGCCCACTCTGCAAAGCATCTGTGGCCCCCTTCCAATCAAATACGAGAGTGACTCGCCACCTAATGGTGCCAACCCATAGTTGAAGAAAACCTCCTTTTAGATAATTTTGCTTCTGTACAACAAAGCCAACTGGATTCAGCTAGGAGCTTTATAGTGTTTTACATGAAATTTCTTGAAGATAAAGACACTTCTCAGTGTTTTACTGGCAGAGCCCTGCAAATATTTCCTCACTGACTGATACAGCATAGCAGAGAAAGCAAAACACAAGACTTTATAATGCATAATATAGAAAATTATGAAAGAAGAAATGCAACAGAATGATAATACTAATAAATAGAAATAAAAAAACATATGTAAAGAAAGAAAAACATTTTGTAGGCATGTTATGTATTGTATATGACAGCAACGTTCACTAACTGCACAGGCGTCAGTGATGCATTGATTGTTGGTTGAACTTCATTGCTGCCTGCAATCCCCTTTAAAAAAATGTCACTGCTCAGCAGTGTGGACGCAAAGTCACTGATTGCTTTAAGATGAATGTCTCTGGAACAATTAACACCTGGGCATGGACTTAATGAATTCTGCAGTCTGCCTCATTTGGAACTTTTTTCTACCAGAATTAATGATCAAGAATTTAAATGTGTGGCAATCTGCTATAAACACTCTAAAGGGGAAACTGTCAGAAATATTTATCTGAATTATACTTTGATTCATCTTATCTGCTTCTGAAATTTGCTCATCTTGTTCTTTTGGGAAAGTGTGAAATGGGGTGTTTGGGATCAAATTGAGGGAGCAGGAGTTTGGTTTTACCCCACATTGTAACGGGTTAATAATAATAATGCTTTCATTTTTTTTTCTGTTCCTTCATCATTTGATCTGACTCGGTTTTACCCTTGTCCTTTGTATGTTGTTTTTTCAATAAATATGCAAAAACTGACAGAAATATTAAAAAAACTTAAAGTTAGCTAATTTCATGCTTTTGGTTGTAATGATGGCAACATGCCGAGCTGAACAGACCTGTTGTACCGAACAAGAAAGGAATGGGACATAGTCAATTAACAAAGCAAGATCATAACTGAGGAATCAAAGAAACCCCAAAACAAAAAATCGGGAGTGCGCTCCCCTCGACTTTCACGTATACTGAGATCGAGAAAAAGGTCATCAGAATCACTTCCAGTTATGTAATATTTCTCAAATATCATATCTCTTTGTTTCTCATCATAACTAATTGATAATATCGATACACAATCAGTTATCTCTGTTTATAATCAAACTTTATATTAAAATGATATTTTCACACTTAGGTAGGTCAAAAACGGTGGTGGAATTTTTTCGTGACTACAAATGCATTACCTGGATTACGTGTAAAATAAAAATAGCTTTAGTCACCTAAAACATAGAACAAGTGTTAGTATTATAAAATATTTGTTGCAATAAATTGCTATAGGTGAAACTGCATTTAGTTACATTTAATTATGAAAATGATGGCGGAAATAAAAAAAAATCATAAAAATGAAATGTATTACCAGTAACACGACAGGGATGTAGCAACTTATTGTTCCCATGACATCGTTATAGTTAATATACATGTTATTGTTAAACTGATGATGTATATATTAAAGTAAAATTAATAATAGTTATTGAAAGAATATGCTTTATATTGAATACAGTTTTTAATACCGTGTACACATTTATATTTCCATGATACAAAAAATTCGAATGGTTGTTTAAATAAAATACTACATCCTGTTGAGTAATTTTTCTCAAATTTCATATCTGTTTGCTTTTTATCATTATAAATATCTGTACAAAATCTGAATCATCCATCTGTAATTATAACCATAGTTTACTTGAAAATTTGCGAAAGTATTCAGTTTAAGTACTATTTCCGGTTGGCAGAAGTGGCCCAAAAGTTAATAGGATTCTTTATTTTTGATATTAAGCAGGTGTACAAAATCTCATTGACCGAGGACAAAACGTTTTCAAGTTATTGTGTTTACACACAGAGACATAATTTCAAAAATGAAATTTTTGGACTCAGGAAGGTCTAAAACATCAAGAGTCATCAAAATCTCGAGGTCCAATTTTTTCATGATTCCTATACAGTTATTTTTCTTCTTCTATCAGCTGCTCCCGTTAGAGGTGGCCACAGTGGATCATCTTCTTCCTTATCTTTCTGTCCTCTGCATCTTGCTCTGTTACACCCATCACCTGCATGTCTTCTCTCACCACATCCATAAACCTTCTCTTAGGCCTTCCTCTTTTCCTTTTGCCTGTCAGCTCTACCTTTAACATCCTTTTCCCAATATACCCAGCATCTCTCCTCTGCACATGTCCAAACCAACACAATCTCACCTTTCTGACTTTGTCTCTCAACCGTCCAACCTGAGTTGATCCTCTAATGTACTCGTTTCTAATCCTATCCATCCTCATCACACCTAGTGCAGATCTTAGCATCTTTAACTCTGCTACCTCCAGCTCTGTCTTCTGCTTTCTGGTCAGTGCCACCGTCTCCAACCCATATAACATAGCTGGTCTCACTACCGTCCTGTAGACCTTCCCTTTCACTCTTGCTGATACCCATCTGTCACAAATCACTCCTTACACTTTTCTCCTCCCATTCCAGTCTGCCTGCACTCTTTTTCACATCTCTTCCACAATCCCCATTACTCTGTGCTGTTGATCCCAAGTATTTAAACTCATCCACCTTCGCCAACTATACTCCTTGCATCCTCACCATTCCACTGACCTCCCTCTCATTTACACACATGTATTCTGTCTTGTTCCTACTGACTTTCATTTCTCTCCTCTCCAGAGCATATAGCCACCTCTCCAGGGTCTCCTCAACCTGCTCCCTACTCTCGCTACAGATCGCAATGTCATCAGCAAACATCATAGTCCACGGGGACTCCTGTCTAATCTCATCTGTCAACCTGTTCATCACCATTGCAAATAAGAAAGGACTCAGAGCTGATCCCTGATGCAATCCCACCTCCACATTGAATGCATCCGTCACTCCTACCACAGACCTCACCACTGTCATACTTCCCTCGTACATATCATGTACAACTCTTACATACTTCTCTGCCACTCTCAACTTCCTCATACAATACCACAACTCATCTCGAGGCACCCTGTCATATGTTTTCTCCAGGTCCACAAAGATTTCTATACGCTACTTTCTCTATACTATGTATACGAGAAAGTAAAATGTCAAAAATCACAGCCAGGAAGGACCTTTAATCAGAAAAGTGAAATGAAAAATAAAGGCAAGCAACATCTTTTAGGGTATCTGCAATCTTGGATAGTGACAGCATGGAAAGTTGACTCTTTCATTCGGTCGCATACAGTAATTGACACCATGCATGAGCACCGCTGGGTCATAACCAACCTGACAAATAAACTAAACTAGTATCTGTGGACAAAAAACGATGGCTTAAAAGACGGTACAAAATAATTTGAAGCGATTCAAACAGATGTCAGTATAAACAACCACTGATATAAATTCTCCACCATTTGATACCTCAGTGGGAGTAAAAGAATTGCAATGAAAAATAATAAAACAATATATTTAATAAATAAATAAATATAATAATAATTCAGAATAAATTAAGAATGGGAGTAATTGACAACAAGACCAAGTCACTCTGTCCCTAATCACTTCTGCCACCTCCCAAATGCCCCAAAGCAGATAAACTCATTCCAGCATATTCTGAATCTACCTCTCAGTCCTCTCCCTGTGGATCATTCCTGGTTTACTCTCCCTGGCAGGCACACAGAGACTGGCCTCCTAACTACATACCCCTAAACACCTCCGTGGGCTCCTCTTGATCCAGAGAAGACGCCGTTTTACTCCAAGGGCCTTCAGTATTGCTGAACTTGTCATCCTGTCTTGTTGATGAGAACTTTACTTTGTCTGCTTGTACTCACAATCCCAGTTATTCTATCACTGCCTGACACTTGTTAGCACAGGTCAGGACAGGAATGTCTGAAGACTTTGCTTCTGATTCACTTGCAGAAAAAAAAAAACTTTGTCTAAGGTCTTAGCTTCTACTTCACCACCACAGTTGAGCACAATGTCCCAAAAGTGCCTCAGAGGCACCGATATGTTGCACAAGACCCCCAAGTCTGTGAAGTTCTCCACAAGGAAGTTATAATTAGTGCTTACCTTCACAGATTGTGCAATAGCTTTTATAAAGGAAATACAACCGAAATTATAAACATTTGGATAACATTCTCAAATCAATTTAATTCAATTCATTGTCATGGGGACACAAAGTTGATTCTGGCATAAATGAGCGCAAAGCAGGAGCCATATTTCTTACATATGAATTCTCAATGTGAATTCATCAAGAACTAAATAAGCAGCTAATCAACATAATATCATTTAAAACTTTTACTAAAAAGTGTTTTAACTCCAAAAAACATGACATGCATATGAACTTTTGCAAAGCTGGCACAAAAGTTTGTCAGTTTCTACCATTTAATATAAGACGTGTGTTTAGTGGATCATGTTTTGCCATGTATAACTCAGAAAGTTATTTAACTGTCAGAAACTTTTGAATTAAATTGCTGAATTCTAAAATTGAATTTAACAGGTCATTTAAAACAGTTTAAAAGTCCTAATTGTGCATTGAAATTAGCCAGAGTGTGCAAAAAAGAGAAAAAGAAGAGAATTAGGAGAAACATTCAGTCCTAATGCACACTGAAAAAGATAAGAGCTTTAGAGGAGAGCATTGTGGGCACGTGGGTATATAGCCCCTTCCATATCTACCTCTATTGTTCCTTTCACTATCTATCTATCTATCTATCTATCTATCTATCTATCTATCTATCTATCTATCTATCTATCTATCTATCTATCTATCTATCTATCTATCTATCTATCTAGCTCATAGGTCTGATTCTTAAAAGGAAATAATGATTTAAAGGGGGTACTGTGACAAGGAGAAGTGTTGGCCCTTAGGCTAAGGAAGGCTGCCAGTTCAAATCCCGTAAATGACAAAAGTGATTCCATTTGGTTGGGCCCTTGAGCAAGGCCCTTAACCTGCTATTTCTCCATCCTGGGTATGACATTAACCTGCATCCAGCCCTGCAAGCCAGTCCTCCAACTTGTAAGGAGAACTTAGGGATTGGTGGTGGGATTGGCACTCCAGCCAATCCTCACCCAATCCTCACACTGCTCTATTCAAACTAGTGTGGTGCTGAGGTCTCTGTTGTTGCATGGCTGTGCTCAAGTCCTAATTTGGGATCCTGAGGTGGTTTGTCTTGAGATAGTGTGGCAACGTGCTGTATTAGTGCATGCTCCTAACTTCTCTTTCTCCATGACAAGGATTTGGGACTGAGAAAGTGAATTTTTCATCTTCTTTTTTACCCTCAGCCAAGAAGCAGTGACCCACCTCTATTACCTCCAGTACTGTCAGAATAAGAACTCCATTAACTAGAAACCAGTGAGGAAGAATTAAACTTTTCAGCACTTTAATGATATTACAACAGCTGACTTTAAGAAAACTTCTCTTTTTCATCAGCCAACTTTTAGACCCTGACTAATAAAAAGAGTTTTAACGTGGCCTTTAGGTAGATAGACCTTACTTTATTTGTCCCAATGGAGAAATTTTGCATTTTATAGAAGCTTAATATATAAATGCATAAATGTTATAGCAAAGAATGACAACCTCCTCAAGCACATACCAGAATGACTAAAAAAGAATGAAAAACTTTTAAATTGGCTAAAGATAAAACAGCATTCACAGTGAGGTGTTATGCAGGAGCCCCCATAGCATTTCTTGACACACTTCTGCTAAATAATTCGTTGGCTGAAAGTCCTCAGTGTTTGTGTGTCAGAAAGAGGATGTGCAGCGTTGTTCGTTATGTTACTCAGTTTTTTTTTACATTCTCTCCTTTACTACAACCTCTAGGGGGTCCAAAATGCTCCCCATAATTGAGTCTTCCTTTTTAATTAACTTTCAGTAGCCTCTCTTGAAGTGATATTACCAGCGTAGAATATGTGAAGGAAATCATCACCCAATTACAGGAATGCAGTCTCCTCTGAAAGAAAACAGTCTGCTCTGCGCTTGCTTATATACAGTCAGCCCTTGCGATTCACACATTTACAGTTTGTGGATCCACCAGTTCGTGGGTTTGTTATTAATAATTACATGAACTACAGAAAAACACAAACTAGAAAAATGTAAAGAAAACTAAAAAAGGTTTAGTAAGTCGTAAATGTATATAATATATGTAATATTAATCATTTTTTACTACTATAAACACACACACAAATTTATAGTAATAAGTTCAATTTTGTAAAATGTTATAGTTCACAAAGGAACTTTGTCTGGGGGACGCCACACATCTTTATCTCAGCAGCCCACTTCACATATGTGATTTGCATGTGCAGTGATCGTTCTGTCTTCATTTTTCCCAATTATTCCTTCCTGTTTAGTGCAATGACCTTATGACATACTCAGAGGTCCAAAATGTTGTGTTTCTAGTGGTTCTGAAAGTGCTCAAAGAGATAGAAGACAGTGATGACCCTAGAAGAAAGGGTTGTATTATTCAATAGATTTCATCTGTTGAATCCAGCTGCTGCTCGCCATTACAGCATTAATGAGTCGATAGTAAGGTATATCAAGGAAAAAAAGGAGCAGGAAATCTGTAGAGCCATTGCAGCAGCTCCTCCAGTGAGTGCAAAGACTCCATTTGTTCAGTAAGATCCTTTTATCTCTTATATTGAAAATGCTACTTTTGCAGTGGTGGAAGATTGCTACAAGAAGGTTATTCCTGTAGATTACTGTGTAATATTATTATCGTGCTGTATGTGTATTGCCCCTCTGTGTATGTGTATGTGTGCGTGTTGTGATGGACGACCGGCTATGGACGCCGGTCGTCACCCCCAGGCCGCTAGGAGGAGCCCTCCGGACAGCAGAATGGTGCCCCGACTTCCAGCAGGGCCTCATGGACTCTGTAGTTTATAGACACAGCCCTGCTGGATACCTTGGGGGCCACCGGGAGTCGCTGTAGGGGGGCTAGTGGGCTCTTGTATGCCCTATAACCCGGGAGTGCGTCAGCATCATGTGTCCGGAAGGAACGATGTGCTCCCGGGATGAAGAAGAGGACGGTTTGCCCTGACCCGGAAGGAAAATGGACTTGTGGGTTTGGCCAAGAACCACTTCCGGGTCAGGGGCTATAAAAGGACTATGGGAAGCCCAGAACACTGAGCTGAGCTGGGAGGTAGGGTGGCAAAGTGTCTGGGCGAGGAGGATTGGTTTGTAGTGAGAGAAGAGTTTATTGTTTATGAGTGTGGAGTGGAGGGTGCTTGGTGCACGGTATAATTATAATAAAAATATTAGTTATACTTTTACCTGGTGTCTAGAGTGGTACCTGAGGGTTCCAGAGGTGGACAAAAGCCTCTTCTGCTACAGTGTTTTGTTAGCCTACATTGTTAAATGTAATCGCTGATTTTCACATTTGTGGAGTCCTATATCCCAATCCCCATGAATCACAAGGGCCGACTGCAGTTCCTCTGTGTTACAAGACCATAATTTCTGCTTGTATTTGTTTCTTTTTACATTTTCTATTTATGGCAGCCAACAACCCAACCAAGGACCACTTACTTGAGTCAAAACCAAAATGGTGCAGCTGGACTGCGATAAAGAACACAATCACTGGATACTGGAGAACTGATCTAGTACTGCATGGTGTGATGAATCCTGACTCCTGCTTATTCATACCAAATGTCTGTGAAAAAGAATCAATAGGGCTATCCAGAGAACTCCATGGAAAGAGAAAAAGAGAAATAAATCCTATATTTAAATATGATTCCATGCAAGCATATCAAAAACAAGCAAAATATACTCATGTACAGAATATACTGTAACGACCCGGGGGTACAAGGGAAGTAGGTATAGATTCATCTACTTGACACCAGCCTGCTGCTGTGACCCTAAAAAGCACCTTTGACATCTTCAGCAAGGCCTCCATCACCTTGCCCAAGTCTTCTGTGGCACCACATACTCTCATCTGCCCCATCTCCTTCGCCTACACATCCACGTTGGCCAGCTCAGCCTCTCTCTACTCACCAGATGTCAGGGGAAATCTGACTGCCACATTATCCCCCAGTTCAGGAGCCAACCAAATTCCAGGGTCAACTTCTGAGGCTATCTGGTAGCCATGCTCACAGGTTAATAGGCCTCAGCAGAATGGAGATGTAGAATGAAGAGCTCACTCACAATGCCATGTCTGTACTCACACTCACGCTGTTCACAGGGCCTCTTATATAGCCAGATTCTCCGGGTACCCCTGTATGTTCTGATAATTTGTGGCATCTTGAAGAGCATGTCTTTCTTAGGTCTGAACCCAGGGCACTTCCCTCCTCTTACAAACCCTTTCATTTGAGGGTTATACAAAATTCATCCACTAGAACATTCAAGAGGTGCAAGGCAGCCTGGTCTGCCCAGTCTAAAGAAAGCCATTGTAAGCACGGTCGAGAGGTTCACCAGTGGTAGTGCTAAACCAGTCCTCCATCTCTGTGTCATTAGTCCATTCTATCCCATGTCTAACACCAATGTGATGACCTGGGGGTGCAGAAACAGAGACATGGATTTAGCCACATTACACCTGTCTGCTATTGTGGCCCTAAAAAGAACCTTCGGCTTCTTCAGTGATATATCCATCATGTCATCCAGTTCTTCTGGGTTGCCACGCGCTAGTAGCTCCACTGTCCTTTCAGCCTACACACAAACATCACCCAGCTCCATCTCATCTGCTCACCTGACTGCCACACGATCTCCCAATTAATGGGCTGACCGAAGATCCGGGGCCAACGTTCAAGGCTCGCTGGAAGCCTCAATGGCCTCAGCAGTATGGATCCATGGAATGTTTTCTCACAGTGCCAAGTCTGCACCCCCCTATACACACACACAAGCTTTTCATGGGACACTGCCCTCCTATAGTCTGCTGCCTCCTGAAAAGCGTGTCCCTCTCAGGTCTGGACCCAGGGCCACTACAGTAAATAATATCATAATGGACAGTTCCACCTCCACTTCCTCTTCGTCTTCTTCCACATCATAGTAGAACAATTTCAGCCCACCTCTGATACACCTGGCGTTACTCCCCTTCCATCTGGTCTGTTGCACGCACAATATATCAGCCTTCCCTCTCTCCATCATATTGGATAACTCTCTTTCCTTACCAGTCATACTGCCAACATTCAAAGTTCCTACCCTCACGTCCATTCTCTTTACCCTCCTCTTCTTCCTGTGCCTTTGACCATGCCTTCTCCCTGCTTTTCTCTCCTTTTTCGGCCAACAGTTAGCGCAGTTTCCGGCAGCACCCTGTTGTCCAACAGTACTGCTGGCGGCCTTTGTTAACCCGGGCCTCGACCAATCCGGTATGTAAATCTGTATTGTTGCCCGTATATTATTCTGGCAAAATTTTACACCCTTCCTCAAATAACCCTTCCCATCTATCTGGGCTTGGGACCGGCACATAGAAACACACTGGTTTGTGCTTCCCCTGTGGCTGGGTAAAAAAATAAAAAATAAAACAAGAATACAATTTTGTTTTTGAATTTATTCTTTCAAAATATTTATGTATATACAACATTAGCTAATCACAGTGAGCTGGACATGAGGTCCATATTCCTCTATTCTTCTTTTTCCTTATTGTCACAAACACCCCTACTCAAATGAAGAAGATCAGTAAAGCCCACCACCCTGAAAAAACAAATCCCAGGCCAGCCACAGGAAAAAATCTGGTAGATGTGAGAGAACAGGCAGGAAAAGGCAATGTGTGGAAAGAAAGAAAAGAGCATGGAAGGTGGAGAGACACACTGCCTGTTCTCCCAACACTAAACACTTCCTCTTTTATTCACCAATTAGTTTATTTCACTTTCATTTACTTATTTTTTGAGTGTTTCTTTGCTGATTTGTTTAAATTTTGAGACAATTTTTCCTAAACTCTTCCAGCTTAAATGGTGAAAGACTATACGTGACAATAAATTAACCTGAACTTGAAAGACTCAATCGAAAATAAGGGTAATGAAACAAGATCTAAAGTGTTATATCATTTCTTGGGGGCAGGGAAACTTCTGTCTTTTGTGTTACTCTCTCATTAGCACCTGCATTTTCGCTTTGTTCTCTAATTTAATGTGCATTGTGCCTTCCATTAAAATGCATAAGCCAATCCCCCCCACTTAAAACTACTACTCAGAAGAGGCTCCAGTGGTCCTAAAGAGGGTTTAGCAATTTTGAGAACATTAAGTTTGTATTATATTGTTTGGTGGTTACATAAAAAGAAAAATTCTGTGGCAGCCAGTTTAAACAATAGCAAAATAAGGAATGGTGTTAAAGACGACCGTCTGAAACAAGAGAGGGAAACTTTCATCAGTGGAGCACAAAAACTAACACTGCTTACTCCAGCAGTTCTCAAACTGTAATAATTTCGCTATTCATAGGAAAATTTTAAACTTGTAGTGGTGTATCGACAGCAAAAAATATAGGAATACATTTTATTAGGGTTTCAAAAAAACATTAGGGGGGGGCGCGATTAAAATTGTTATGAAAACTCGGGTCACAACATACTTAAAGGTTGAGAAACGCTGGCTTACTCAAACAGTTACTGCAGTGCCTTCAGAAAATGTTCAGACCCCTTCATTTTTTATACATTTTGCCATGTTGTGGCCATATAAAATCATATAACTTAATTTTTCATTTTTTTAATCAAACTGTTAGTACCTCAAAATGAAAACAGGATTTTTGAAAATCTTGCAAATTTACTTAAAAATAAAAACTGATTTATGACATTGACAAAAGTTTTCAGATCCTTTGCTATGACACTGCTGCTGGCTCAGATGCATCCCTTTCTATTGTTCACTGCTGAGATGTTTCTATAGCTTGTTTGGAGTCCACCAGTGGTCAGTTCAACTGACTGGACGTGAATAGGAAAGGTACACACCTGCCTATAGAAAGTCACACGAGTGACAATGTGTCTCAGCCTCCATAATTCTTAAAAGGAATAGTTTGGCTAACTATGATCTTCCTAGAGCTGGCTGCCTGACCAGACTGGTGACCAAGAATTCGATGGTCACTCTGGCAGAGCTCTGGAGATCCTGTATGGAGCTGGGAGAAGCTTCCAGAAGGACAACCATCACTACAACACTCCACTAACCTGGGATTTATGGTGGAGTGGCCAAATGACTCATGAAAGCCTGCTTGGAGTTTACAAAAACTCCTTACTGGAAATCTGTTCACTTTGTCGTCTTATGGCTTCATTGTTGTTCTGCAAAAGACAGGGGTGACCAAAATCTTCTTTAAGAAAGGGATCAGAAGATGCGATGTGACTCAAGGAACAGGCAATAATTTGCAACCAGGAAATCAGATAAAAATTATGTGAGTATACATTGAAAAAATGGTTTTGATTATTTCATGTGATTTTAGTATAGGGCGGCACGGTGGCGCAGTGGGTAGCGCTGCTGCCTCGCAGTTGGGAGACCTGGGGACCTGGGTTCGCTTCCCGGGTCCTTCCTGCATGGAGTTTGCATGTTCTCACCGTGGGTTTCCTCCGGGTGCTCCTGTTTCCTCCCACAGTCCAAAGACATGCAGGTTAGGTGGATTGGCGATTCTAAATTGGCCCTAGTGTGTGCTTGGTGTGTGGGTGTGTTTGTGTGTGTCCTGCGGTAGGTTGGCACCCTGCCCGGGATTGGTTCCTGCCTTGTGCCCTGTGTTGGCTGGGATTGGCTCCAGCAGACCCCCGTGAAACCTGTGTTCGGATTCAGCGGGTTGGAAAATGGATGGATGGATGGATGGATGGATGGATTTTAGTATAGTTTTGAGCATTCAATTCAAAAATAAAAAACATTTTTCTTCTTCAAATGCATTTTTTGCTGTCAATTACAGTTTTTTGTTTCTGTACTCTAATTAATTAAATATCAATATTTTGTTTTCATGATCATTTAATTGAATTTAAAATTTTCTAATATTTAAATTTGTTTTTTAAGCTTCCATAAATTTTTAATTTTTCTTGGGGACAAATAAAGTAAAATCCATCTATCTATCATAAGAAAATAACAAGACAACAAAATCTGACACTCCATATACTTGGATCACAAAGAAAAATCAAACAAACAGTGAAAAGATCTTTTCAGACAAGAATTCAAAATGGACTTGGCAAAGATGATGGAGCTTCTGTTTTTTTGGCAGGAAGAGGCGGGTCCAGGTGGATGGAGTCTGGAAGTGACGTCAGTGATATTGTAATCATCAATTATCTGGTCTGCAGAGGAAGGAAGAAGGAAAGAGATTAAAACACAGTGCCAACCCCTGGTATGGTGGTATAATTGCAGTCACTAGAGGCATTCAGTTGCCCCATATACACATATGCATGACACTATCTATCGATCTGTCATGTATTATATAGTGCCTTATCTATCTATCTATCTATCTATCTATCTATCTATCTATCTATCTATCTATCTATCTATCTATCTATCTATCTATCTATCTATCTATCATGTCTTATATAGTGCCTTTAATATCTATCTATCTATATCCAGCTAGAAAAAAAATCTACAGTTTGGTGCTGAAAATCTCATCAGACCTAGCTTCTTCATACTAAGCTTGGTTTCATGAAACTGTTTGCCAAAGTCCTATCACAAGATGGAGCCTGTTTAATGTATTTGCAAAGACAATTTTTGGGGTTGTCTGAGGCTAAATTGAAAAGGGGCATTTTTGCCTGCACCTGATATTAGAAAGCTGACTTCTGATGCAGAATTTGATGTTGCAAAGAACAGCCTGGAATGAGAGGCTTGGGTATCATTCAAGGGAGTCATTTACAAGTTTTTAGGTATAAGATCTGAATTGTAAAGAAATTGTAAAAAAAAAAAAATTATTAGTTAAGTTTAAGGAATTGGATTGCAACATGAATCACTTTTTGGATTTGCATTTGCAATTTTACCTTAAAAATCTTGGAGCATCCAGTAAAGAGCAGGGTCACAGAGGCCATCAGGTTATCAAGGACATAGAGAGAGGACACCAGGGACATTGGAATATCTGTATGATGATGGACAAATGCAGAATGACTCATAAGGATGCACCACAAAAACTGTACAAACGAAGTGCCACTGAATGAAAAACCTAAAATATGACAAAATTAGAGAAGTTATATGTAGTCAAAAAATATATATTGTTTTCTTTACATATACTGTATGTTTAAAACTATTAGACTGACTATTTTTGAAGTAAATTAATTTAGAACAATATCGTAAACATGAATAAATCAAGTTATTTGTCTAATTACATTTCTTTTCAATTTTAGTAATTAAAAGTAAAAGTAATTAAGTAATTGTGATGTGATGGAAACATTCACATTGTTTATTATTGTGTTTGTGAATGCAAATAAAACAAGTATTCACAACTAAAACATTTTTTATTGGTTTAATTTTACAAACCTGTGTCATTAAGTCCAAAAATCAAAATCATTTCTTGTGCTTTGCAGGTGAAGCCCCAGGGGGTAGGGCCACCCTGACGTCAGGTCAGAGAGAAGGACCCAGCAGTGGATCATTGAGTTTGTAAGGAGCTGTCTTAGGAGTATTGCTTTTTTCTTTTGACTTTGTTTTTTTTGATTTTTTGCTTCTTTATTTGGATTTTGCTTTTAGATTATGGATTGAACTTGTTTGGCTTTTTAGGCACATTCTTTTGCCCCATTTTTGTGCCTTTTTTGTATTTTTTAATTTGTGCTAATAAGAACTCAATTTATGTTTGGATTTTCTTACCTTATAATACATTTTGATAACTATGGTTGTATTTTGAACTATAACACCATTTCCCCATTATGGGCCTGAGAAGGCCAAATTCTGCAGGTAGTAGTCGGGGAATGGTCAACTAGGGGTGAGACTACATCAAGACAGGCCAGTGAAGGTCCTGGCCTGCTTTGTGGTTAATTTTGGAGGCTTTGCATCTACTTTTACCATGTCTGGAGCTCTTATTTTTTCCTTATCCTGCATCCCACAGCTTTAAAATAGGGCAGGAACTCATTTTCAATGCTTTGGACAATACTGTGGAATTCAGCTTCCCCTGTATATTACATTCACAGTTGAAATTGAGTTACTGAGACTGATCAAATGTATTTAAAAAGATCATCGACAGTCTTCTAGAATGTTTTCTTCTTTTCTGTGTCCATCTTTCACTTCATACTGAAGGAGAATTCCATTTCTATGGGCTATGCTGCAGGAATTTGTTTGTCTTGTTTGCTATTTGCTACAGCTCACCTTTTCAGGACATCATTCATAACTTTTGTTTTTAAAAGCAAAAATGGAAATTGTTTAAATTCCACTTTGTTTAAAACTATGAAGGAAATTAGCCAAGTGCATCAAGACTGTTTCTGTCAAATGAGTTCATCAAGAACATGGGGAAACAGTTAAAAACGTGTTAAGGGTAATAGCTAACTTGGTACAACACCCTAGTACTACATGCAAACATTAGGAAGTTTTTTCTTCACAAAGAAGACTACAGCCACATGGAATGAGTTACCAAGTACGTGTAGTAGACAGTAGGAATTTAGGGACTTTCAAAACTGGACTTGACGTTATTTTAGAGAATTAAGAGGATAGGACTGGCGAGCTTTGCTGGGCTGAATGACCAGCTCTTGTTTAGATTGTTCTAATGTTTCGAAAATGTTTTAAACTAAATGATTTTTTGTAAGTTTTATTAGGAGCTCAAGGAGATTTAGGCACTTTGAATGAAGATCCTATTATTAACATACTTGAAAATGAACAATTAAATACATTTTTTTAATGCTCTAACCCTTCCCCCAACCTCAGCGCTGGTTTGTTGTCCATCATGGTGGCACTGTTGCCGGGCTCAGTTCTTACACAGCCTTATAATCTGTTAGCATCATGAATATATCCAATCTGATCTTTGAGAACCACTATTATGGAGGAAACACATCAAGTCTTACTAGCCACCTTCTGCAACAGAGCTCTGACCTTCTTAAATAAGCTGTTGTCACAAACTCTAGGTGTCATACTATTCTTGGTAGATGTTTCCTTAAGAGGCACTAGCTCTTTGGAAATATGTTCTTTTGTAATTGCGGCGTTTTAAGTAACCGAAAAATATAGAGATATGATATAAAAGGCGATATCCCTCCCATAATGATTACGGTGGTACAAAATCACATCAGAGAAAAAGATATACTTTTAGCTTTCTTTACTGACGACTTTACGCGGCATTACAGAACGGGAAGCTTATGACAAGCTTTTATCAAGGTGGGATCTTGATCTATGCAGTCTGCCATCTTCTGTTCGCTGCGCTGAAAGGATTTTCCGGATGGATGACATAATCTTCCATCCATCAGCTTCAAAAAACATTCCAGGCTTCACTAACCTAAGCACAGTGTGCATTATCAATCACCAGTCATGATCACTTTTTGACTTGCTAACATTTTTTGATACTCACATGTATTACTAATACAATTAAATTTGGATATGACCCCCTATTACTATAACAATTATGTTATTATATTATTATATGGGACGTCTCCCATCTTTTAGGGTTTTACTTAACATTCTTAATTAGTCAGCTGACAAACACAGAAACACAGACTTACAAATGACATAAAAGAGCATCTGCCACCCCAGACTCTGAATAAGAATAATTAATCTTCTTTTATTTTTCATTGCCACTTCATGCCCAAGCAGATTACTTGGCTAAGGCAGAAGTTCTTTAAACAACATTCAGCACACTGGAGAAAGCAACTGTTCACAAACAATCAGCCTTCACTCGTTTCAGTCATTTCAACATACAGTATTTGGCAATTGCTTCATTCTTTCAACTATCTTCTCATATTCGCATACTCACGTTCTCTTTTACAATTGCACTTCATTCACAGAATAAAGTTTTCTTTCAATTTTATTTCATTCACAGAGATCTCTACCACACGTGCTATAAACTCACTCGAGGTTGTGCTTTATAAGGTTTCACCGTGCAACGCACTTAAACGCGTCTTTTCCTTCATGCTTATTATTACAATCAAACAACTTCTCAGGCCGCAAGCTGGTATCACTTTCATTAAATTAGGAGTACATCTTACCTTAGTTTCATACGCGCTAGTCTCCAGATCATGAAAAGTCTGTGGCGAAACCGGGTTCAGCGACAGTCAAGGAAAACTTATTTCCGTGGCGATCCTGGTTTCAGCGACAATCAAGGAAAATCCACTCATCGGGAAATCTCGCAGCACAATTCCACAAGAAGAAAGCATTCCCATCAAAAGTTACGCGGCCACAAAGAACATCTTGACTTAACAAGGAAAACATGCATGCTTGAGCCTTTATTTCGTATCTAGTGTGCTGACCACTGCGCCACCATACTCTTCCTTTATAGTTCCTAAAATACACAACTTCCATTCATGCACATCAGGCACATTCTGCTTATCCCAAGAACTTGTCTCCCTTCTCATTTAGTATTATTAAAAGAGCATTTTTCCTTTAAACTTGATCAGGGTTTGAAAGGAAAAATGTTTTGCACGTTTACAAGCCTTAAACAAAAGTGGAGACATTCTATTTGCTTTAACCCAATTACACAAATCGATAATTATCTTTCTTTCTCATTGCAAAATTTTAAAACCAAATGTATTTATTCTTTTTCCAAATTTAAGTTACAGCTCTTTTGCATTACAGTTTCTTTTTAAACATTAGCTTATAGCGTAGGTTCGTAATTTAAGCTATAAGACAATTTCAATAATTCCTGTGTGTTTAAGCAGACAGCATGATTCTTTAACAGTACAACATAGGTGGGGATTGCCAAAACCTTTAACCTTTAACCTTTAATCTTTGAGGCAAAGTGATAGGGATAGCTGCACAGCTCACCGACTGCGTTTTAACACGTGGACGAACCGTGTACATTGGATTTCTATTATGCCATTAAAGATTTCTACAATTTATTTTAGAGAGCGCAATCGAGCCGTTATGGATTTTATCAGCATTTATACTGTTCATCTCTAAGTAACCGACTTCCAGACCCACTGGATGCGTGACTGACTCATCAAACAACAAGGTAAGTGCCGGCATGCCTGCCTGCATCAAATCTTAATGCGCAGCTCTTTATTGCTTTTACAAAATGTTGTTTCTAATGGCTAAACGATGCAGCTTATTTTAATAACAGTGTTCCCCAACACAGCATTTTTACTTCTCAGGCAGATTTTGGACTTCGTACGGCAGCTGATTAATCTGTGCTGTCCACTCAGTGCCGTTTCACTTTATCCTGGACAACCAGTCTCGTGCTATAAGTTTAAAACTGCTGTTTTCAATTTATTTTGTCCGGTTTAGTTTCGTCATTTATTCCCACATTTATACTCATGATTTGGACTTAAAAGTCCAACCTGCATAATGTAGTTAGCAGATGCTACCACGAGTCGCCGGCAGCTGTCTGTTTTTTTTTTCTAGCCCCATGCACTGTGGCCCATTACAAGACCGCCTCTTGTACTTTCACTGGATTCATTAATATCCCTATTCTAGTTAGGGCCGGGCATTTTAAGTCAGTTTTACTCAGTCACCTGAGTTCATGACAGTGCGCGCAACCAACCCAATATACTCAGTATTTTGACTGAGACCCTTCATTTTTTCATTTTCAGAAGCATATTTTATATATATATATTACATTATAAATATTATATGGTTATTAATTTAGCCACAATCCTGCCGACTACGCCAATTTTGTTTCTTTAAGAGGCACTAGCTCTTTGGAAATATGTTCTTTTGAAATTGCGGCATTTTAAGTAACCGAAAAATATAGAGATATGATATAAAAGGCGATATCCCTCCCATAGTGATTATGGCGTTACAAAATCACATCAGAGAAAAAGATATACTTTTAGCTTTCTTTACTGATGACTTTACGTGGCATTACAGAACGGGAAGCTTATGACAAACTTTTATCAAGGTGGGATCTTGATCTATGCAGTCTGGCATCTTTCATTCGCTGCGCTGAATGGATTTTCCGGACAGATGACATAATCTTCCATCCATCAGCTTCAAAGTGTATTGGCAGCAGTTCAAGCCTTATATACTGGTTGCTCCACGTGCAGGCTTTCTCTTTGGTCTCCAAACAAGGACAGAAAAGGACTCAACCCCACCTCCAAAAATACAGGGATACCACAATGCCTACTTGCAGTTGTATCATTCTCCAAACAAGGAAAGAAGATTTTGTGCTGACAGAGGACAGATGTATACTATTCTGTCTTTAGGCTAACTATACATTCCTGCAGCTGTCTTTGGCTATCTAGTCATATGCTTGGCTTGGCAATTCTAAATGCTGAGCCCCTTTGTACTAAATCTGGCTCAGCTATGCATGTACAAAGAACAGAGTTTAAAATGTCTGCACAGAGACAGTGACATTAAACTTAATATTATAACAAACTTATTATAATAGTAGAGTGGACTGTTTTGCTTGAGCTGGTGCAGCTAAATGTTCAGTGGCACCATTGTAATTGTGCGTCACTCTTTGACATAAGGTAATCACTGCATTGCTGTTAAGTCTGGTAATTCTGACGGTATCATGTTATTTTTTTCTTTTTCTTCTTTTAAAATCTGGCTTTTCTGTAAAATGAAGATTTATAACCCCAATTTCCTGTTTTTACCCTTATAAGAATCAATCTATATATAATTCCACTAGTCATGCTTAAATCTATATAGTGTGTTACCAACCAGATTGGGCTAACATAGTTTGTTAGCTTTTGTGGAGGGTGGGCATGAGTGGACTCTTAGTCAACACTACAATGAAAAGGCTGAAAGCAGACAAAGAGATAAAGTTAGCTTGATGTTAAGCATTCATGGCTTTAAGGGCCATTGAAGCAAATTCTGTCAGTGAAACAAGCTGTGAACACAATACAAATTAATTTCAGTTTATTTATTAAAATTTTCTTGTAAAGAGTTAAAAGCGCTTTTAAAAGTCAACACAATTAGACATAGCACTGACACCAAATTATACAGCATTACTAATAAATTTACTTCCATTTCCAGCCAAACATATAAAAGAAACAAAAAGCAACACAATATTAATCTGTCACCGATTAACACTAAAAGGATAATAAAAGTTCCTAAAAAAGAAGATCAAAATATTTCCAAAACATCCTCTTGTGATATTTTAGCTGCTTACTTACAAATTTTGATAACAGCAAGGGGTGTTGTTACTACTTGTTCTTAAAAACGTGTAAAACATTGCACAATGACTTGATGAAGTGAAGAATACAAACTTTAAAATATCAGAACAAGTACTGTACATGAAAACCATTGTGCACTGCACTGTAAATCCCACTATAAAGACTTAAATGCTTTCAATATTTACAGTATGAAGAGGCTGAATTGTGTCGTGTGTTTTCCCAGAGCCTAATCTGCAGTATTACCACAACACAGAGTGTTATACATGCACGCTGGCACACCACCCAGATGGCTCATATAAGCCGAGTAATATCACCTCCAGGCAGTAGGGGGCACTGTTAATAACTATCTCTCTTGTTTCCTTGACAGCACAGAGCCAGGAAATGATGCTTAGCTCCACCTTCAACTGGAGTTTTAAGCCCCACACCTTCCAGGAGCAGGCTAATATAATCAAGAAGCAGGGACATGAATGGCATCTTTTTTTTGACACAAAACAGAAGAAAAGATGGGAGCTTTCTGAAATCATACCGTGTAACCACATGCAAGGAGCACAAGCTTATTTTGTTTCGTGTCCCGTGGAAATGTTTTTGATGATATTATATCTTATTAAACAAGGTTGTGGGTGGCATAGCATCCCAAATATTGAATGTATGTCTAGAGATTTTTCTCACCCACAGCTGATAAGAGTTAAGTATTTTATGGTTTTATCTGATAATGTGACCTTAACTGTCTTGAAAGGCATAGTAACATAATTATTATTATTATTATTGTTTTTATTTTCTACTACACAAATTTACTTTGGATGTTCTCTGTTGCCTGAGAACACCCCATTCACAAGCAATAGTATCATAACAGTTAAAAATTTTAAAAGGTCTAAACAATGAACATATTTTGTACTGAATCCACTGGGTGGCTGCTGTATTAAATTAAAAATGGAATCAGGAGATGAATCATGGATTTATTAAGAGGCAAAGGTCAATACCGGGAACATCGTCCTCAAATAAACAAACAAAGGATGTGAAGCCAAGATTTTAATTCACAGAATGTAGCAGAAGAGTCAAAAACAAAAATATTTTCATGTAACAAGCGTCAAAAACAACAGAAAAGACAGCCAAGTCAGTGTCAAAAATTGGATTAAAACACTAATGAGAATGCAAGTCTTTTTTTATTTTATTGATTTTAATTAAAAGCAAATAAAAATCCATAATATCAAATCAAACGTAACTAACCAAAATTCAACCCCCACCCAAAAGAAACAGAGGAGAGCAAAGCAACAAAGCAAATATTTGAAAGCAGCAAGGAAGGAAGAGTATCATTTTCCCTGGTATAGAAGCTTATTTTAAAATGTTATTCATTAAATTCTGCCATATTTTTAAAAAAGGTTTGAACAGATCCTCTGAGTGAGAATTTGATCTTTTCTGGTTCTTTTTTTTTTATTATTGATTTTATTGTAATCATTCTATACAAATAGATCAATTTTTGCAATAAATAGGATTGAAAACAAATCAACCCCCACCCCTGAGAAATACAGCATGGCCAACGGAGTAAAACTTAAATCTAGTAAAAATAAATAAATTGATGAGTTTAATAGGCAGATAAAGATAAACGGAGAAGAAAAAGAAATGGGAAGAGAATCTGCTTCCTCAGTGCTTTAAGAGCTTATTCTAAAATATTATTGATTAGATCCTGCCAGGTTTTGAAAAAGTTCTGCACAGATCCTCTAAGTGAAAATTTGATTTTTTCCAATTTCAAATACTATAAAACATCAGTTACCCACTGACTTAAAAGAGCAGAGTTAGGATTTGAAATAAAAAGAGAAGCTTAGGAAGGATGTTCATCTTAACAACATTAATTCTTCCAGCTAGAGTGAGATAAAGGGTTGACCATCTATGTAAGTCTTGCTTAATTTTTTCCATACAGACGGCAAAATTTTATTGATAAAGAGCTTTATGTTTACTTGTGATGTTTACCCCTAGGTATTTAAACTGATCTGCAATGATAAAAGGGAAGGTGTACAATCTAATATTGTATGCTTGTGAATTCACTGGAAAGAGCACACATTTATTCAAATTAATTCTGAGACCAGAAATCTTTTGGAATTCTGTTAGTGCTGTTAGGACTGCAGGCACAGAATTTTGTGGGTCTGATATAGTACCATATCATCTGCATATAAAGAAATTTTCTGTTCAAGTCCTTCTCTGATAATCCCCTTTATCTGATAAGCATTTCGACAGTGAACTGCCAGTGGTTCAATGGCGATTGCAAATAGCAATGGTGACAAGGGACATCCTTGTCTGGTACCACGTTCTAGTTTAAAGTAGTCTGAACAATTGTTGTTAATACAAACTGAAGCTTCTGGATTGGTATACAGTAGTTTAATCCATGCACAACTGTTCGGGTCAAACCCAAATTTCTCTAATGTAGTGAAAAGGTAGTTCCATTCAATCATATCAAATGCTTTTTCTGCATCCAATAATATCTCTGATGTGTTTGACTTTGCTGGTGAATATATTACATTAAACAGGCGTCGAAGATTGGAAGCTAAGTGTCGGCTTTAATAAATCCAGTTTGGTCTTGTGATATTACCGAAGACAGCACTTTCTCCATCCTTCTAGCTAGGACTTTGGAGAGTATATTAACATCATTATTCAGAAGTAAAATTGGTCTGTATGATGCACATTGTAATAAGTCCTTATTTTGTTTAGGAAAGAAGGTGATTAATGCTTGGCGAAAAGTTTGAGGTAGAATTTGATTGTCTCTAGCTTCTGTAAATGTTGCTAATAAGAGGGGAGCTAGCTGAATGGAAAATTTCTTATGAAATTCAACAGGGTAGCCATCAGGGCCTGCTGCTTTCCTGCTCTGAAGTGACTTTATAGCATATAGTATTTCTGATAGCGCCAGAGGTTTATCCAATTTCTCTGCACTAAGAGTATTTATTTGTGGTATCTGTAATGCATCCATAAATGCATTAGATCGTGTCTTGTCTTCGTTAAACTCAGTAGAATATAAGGATTTATAGTAGTCTCTAAATGTGTGCATTATATTTTTATGGTCAATGATTTTATCTCCGTTTGTGTTGGTGGGATTGCATTGCGAACTTCTTGCTTGTCGATTTGTTGAACTAAGAGTTTATTAGCTTTTTCTCCATGTTCATAGTAATGATGTCTTGATTTAAGTATGAGTTGTTCAGTTTCTTTAGTTGTTAAGAGGTATGGTTCTGAATGCAGAGCCTGCCTTTTCCTATGAAAAGCCTCACTTGGACACCTGGCATGTTCTTGATCTGTTCTAGTAATTTCGCTGGTTAGCTCTGATACCTTCTTGGTTTCCAATTTATTTCTTTGGGAAAGATATGAAATAATCTGTCCACTTAAGAAGGCCTTTAGAGTTTCCCAGAGTATTCCTGCAGAGACCTCTGAGGATGTATTTGTCTCTAGAAAGAAACTGATTTGTTTGGATATAAATTCTGTACAGTTCTCATCTGCTAATAGAAGTGGGTTAAGACGCCATCTGCGAGATGAGTATGTGGGGCATAATGATTTTAGCTCCAAGATCAGAGAGGCATGGTCGGAAATAACAATAGCGTCTTACTTGCAAGATTTAATCGTAGGCAAGAAATTATTATCTATAAAGAAATAATCAATTATTGAGTAGCAATGATGCACTGGTGAGTAGAAGGAATATGTTCTTGAGTTTGTGTTTAGAAACTTCCAGGGGTCTGATAAGTTGTGGTCAGTTAAAAACTGTGTAATTGTCTTTGCAGTGTTAGATGTCATCCCCCCTGTGACAGGAGACCTATCTAAGAGTGGATTTAAAACACAATTAAAGTCCCCAGCCATTATAATTTTATGAGTGTTCACATTGGGAATGGACGTAAATACATTTTGCATGAATTCCATATCATCGACATTGGGTACATAAACATTTATCAAAATCACTTTACAGTTAAATAAATTACCCATGACAATCACATATCTCCCTTCAGGATCATATACTACATGTGATGCTACAAATGTTCTGTGTATGAGAATTCCCACACCTTTAGTTTTCTTTGTAAAGCTGGAATGGAACATTTGGCCAGTCCATTCTTTTTGCAGCCGGAACTGATCCCTGCTTAGTAAGTGGGTCTCCTGTAAAAATTCTATTTTTGCATTTAGACCTGTTAGGTGAGAAAATACTTTCTCTTTAATTTGTGATTCAGGCCTTTAACATTCCAGCTCACAAAGTTAACTGCCCCATCATGGAGACATTGATTCTGAATTATTGATGTCATTTTGTAGTCTTAACTGAAAGTGAGACAGCTTTAACCTTAATTTCCAATTTTCTCACGAGTTATTGCCATGCAGCCTATTGTTATGTTGGTAATTATAATTACAAGGATTAAAAGGATAGATTAGATATAGCTTGCTCTCTTTCTTTCCCCCCTTATCCCCCCCCCCCCATTTTGCCTCCCCACATGAAGCTGGACCCCACTTCACAAAGTCCCAGTCCTCTGACATACCTGGAGACAGTGCACGTCCAAAACAAAACAAGCCCCCCAGCAGCAGCGTTTGAGGATTAAAAAGTAGAGATATCTATTGCAGATAAAGTCTAAATACTATATGCATAAAATATAATCTTCAACAATGTTGAAATATTAAGATAATAAACCCAGGGATTGGTGTTAAAAAGTGGCCCTGGATAAGCATAGTAACCCCTAATGCAATAATAACAATAACAATAAACCAAGGGTATGATGTTAAACAGTCTCCTTTAAAATAGTAAATAGAAATAAATAAATAAATTCTTCCACACATACGTGTATGATTGTATTAAAACATAAACAGAAAGTGGCCAAGATGAAAAAAGGATGTATAATTATGGTACCCCTGTCGTTGCAAGCGGATCAGACTTCTTACCATTCCATGACAGGATGCGACTTACTATTCACGACAGTATTGGCATCAGCTTTCTTAACTCCTTTTCTGCTTCCTCTGTGGTGGAGAAGATGTGATATTTGTCTTGAATAACCACTTTCAGTTTGGCAGGATACAAGAGGCTGTATCTGATATCGGCTTTCCATAACCGCTATTTAATGTTGTAAAACGCGGCACTTTTAGCAGCTGTTGAGGATGAGAAATCAGGGAAAATATGAATGTGGTTATTTTCAAATATAATCTCTTGTTTCTGTCTGAGAAGTGACATTACTTTTAGCTTAAATTGTAATCTCTTGAAGCAAACAATTAGAGTCCTAGGTTTAGAGGTATTTGATCCATATATGCGATAAGCTGCCGCTATCTTGGTATCTGATTTAAAGTCCTCTCCAATTATTTTTGAGAATAGTTCAGTTACGAGTTTCACTGGGTTTGGACTTTCATGATTCTCAGGTAGACCTTCGATTCTAATATTATTCCTTCTGCATCCATCTTCCAGAGCCGCAAGTCTGTCTCAGAGTATTTTGCATTCGGAATTTGCAGCTGTAACTTTTCCATTGGCGGTAGATGCCAAATGTTCAGCTGTTTCAGTTCGAGTCGTGAATGTCTGCTTAACGTCTTCCAGCTGATCGGCAAGTTCTCTCAGTTTGGACGCATTTTCCTGAATGTGTTCCTCAATTTCCCCCAGCATACCTTTAAAGGCTGCATCAAAGTGATTATACTGTATATATGTTTTTCCAGGTCTTTATTATCCTGCCGCAGCTCTTGCAGCTCCAACCGTAGCTTCTCATTTGTCTTCTCGCTTTCTTTCTTTATATTTTTCTGAATGACTTTCTTGAGCTCATTTATGGCCGTGGCGATCATTACCTTCAGTTCGGACAGATCGTTTTGGCTTTCATGCTCCGTGGGTGAAGTGGCAATCCCTGTTACAGCCATGCTTCCGGCTCACGAGGAGTAGATGAAAGTGCGGACTGCAAGGCCATCTCCAGTTTCAAGTGATCTTCTGGAATCGGCGAGCTATCGTGACCTGCATCACTTGCACCTTCACGCTCATTTTCGCTCACGACTTAAGATGACGCAGTGGAGCGGGGTCCTGGGAAGTCTATGCTTTCGCCTGCCTGTTCTAGGTCAGTCTCTGATAGGCGGTACCTTGCATTGGACTTGATGCCTGTCTAGACTTGGATGTAGCTTTAGGTTTCTTTTCCGTTTCTTTCTGACCCCCTTCCTGTTACTCACGTTTATATACTGTAGTAGAAACTCCTCAGGATAATAAGAGATAAGAGAACAAATAAAGCTGCTGCTAACAGAGCTTCACTTCAGACGTTCATCTCCTGTAACGGACAAGACCAATTCTCCGATCTTTGCTGGTCTTTACTTTTTAAATGAGAGTCATGTAAAAATACCGTCTTTCCATTTGAACCTGTAAAGTGAGTGAATATTTTCTCTTTAATTCATGATTGAGACTTTTGACATTCCAACTCACAAAGTTCACTGGTCATAAAAATAACCTATGTTGAAATTTTATAGCCTTAAGTTATGGTAGTACATTTTTACATACTGTATGATAGTTTTGACCTAGATTTCATATTATTGCCAGGTGTTATGGCTATGAAGCCTATTGTTGTGTTGGCACTAACGGTTATTGGGATTGAAGGGTTAAATAAGACGTAGTAAAACTCTCTTTTGCTCCTCCTCCAATGCCCCCTCCATTTTTCCCTGTCCCTGTCCTCTGACATGCCAAGAGACAGAGCACATCCAGAACAAAACAAACCCCCCAGCTGCAATGTAGAATGCTAGTCTCTTTTCATGTTTTATGCACAAGCTTGGACAAACAGGAAGGCACAACATTGACATTTATACTATTGATCTGATGATTGTTATAATTTGTGGTTTTCCTTAATATTTTTGTATTAAATTCACCACCTTTTTTGAGAATTCATAGACTAGTTTAAGGATTTTTTAATACACTATAATCAAATTGTACCATTAGATTGTGAATTAGTTGCTCAGTTTCAATTCTGTAAACGTATTTGAGCAGTTTCCTCCTCCATTTTTGTTGTGTCATGATCATTGCCATTTTTGCTCTTATTGTTATGAAGCTTCCCATATTGCTAGAGGCATGTCCTCAGAGGTCATAAACTTTGTCAATTACATGATGGATACAAGAAGGTCACCCAAAACTTAATTTTGTATCTGAATTGGCAAATTCCAAAACCCTTCTTTGTCAATCATTCTTTTGTTGAAATCAGATCTATTAGCTCAGAGTTTTCTCTGGTCTTGACTCGCTGGTATGTTTTACTTTATTTTTGTCTCATGTTCAAGTGTTGGTAATGGTGTATCTCGCTTCTTGGCTTTCATCTGTTCATGGCTTTCCACTTTGTCTTTTCTCCTGCTTACTTCATAAAAAGCTCTTGCTACTTCTCTAGCAGAATGAGGGTGTCGTGTGCTGCCCACTTTCAGTTGGCTCTGACTAACAACAATCTTGGCCAGTAAGCCAAACAGAAGGTACAAAATGGTAGCAACACATATTTACTTTTTAACATTCTTAAATAAATTAAAATAAAAATTAACCCCTCTTGTGTGGGGGTTGCATCTTGTTAGAAGTTAAATTACATCAAACATACTGTGTAAATTGTTACATCTGTTATGTTATTATTTTTTGTTTGATTGGGTAGTATGCTGTTATAATGTTTTGCTTTTTGAAAATAAAACCAGAATAAATAAATAAATAAATTAACCCATTGTGTTCCTTGTCCTCCCAAATCCTGAAAATGTTGCCTTGATTATTTTTAGGCCAAGGAAAAAGTACAAAACATTAAAATTGAATTCAGATTATGACTTATTTTACAATTGGAAAGAAAGTTGTTGTTGAGCTTTGATGGTAATTGAACCTGAGTGTTCTGCCCAAAGTCTGGAAGAGGACCAGGGGCCTCATGCATAGAATTCACACTAAAACGTGGCATACGGACAAAAGTGGAAATGTGCGTATGCACAAAAAAATCCAGATGCATAAATCTTTGCATATGCCAACTTCCACATTGTTCTACTCCACAAATCCCGGTCAGTGTGAAAAGTAACTACTGCCACTCCCCAACTCCTCCCAGAATTACACCTCTTGAATATTCAAATCAATATAAATAGCCCTTAAGCTCAGCATTCTGTGAAAGACAATGGCAAAAGCACGGGGGAAAATAGAAGAATTTCAGCAAATACCAAGTGCAGGCAAGGAAAAACATATTTGTTGGTTTAAACAGTGATATAATCAACAAAAGGAAGTTGATCGAGTGACAAAAAGTGTCGGAGAAACTCAAAAGTTCAAGTTCAAAAAGTCGCACAGTGCCCGAAATAAAAAAGAAGTTGTAAGATATAAAAGTCGCTGTGAAAAGGGGAGTCGTAGCCCACCGTCTGAGTGTCATATGAAAGCTTATTAGAGTGCAAACAAAAAAAAAAATAGGGACACAGTGAGAAAAAAGCTTGAAATGTCAACTTTAATCTCGAAATTTCCACTTTTATCATATAGTTTATTTTGTCATTAGAGCATTATAAACTTCATCTTAAAATCGTTTAATTTACTAGTTTCTCAAATACCATCATAACTAAGGAAGCACATTAAATGCTTTGTATTGTATTTGTTCTTCTATGTGCTCTGTGTGTGTATCACTACGTGCCTTTTAAACGGGCTTTCTCTTTCTCCGACAGGACACAGAATCCACTACATTCATGATATGACAGTTCTCTGAATAAATTAAATACTGAGATGTATACGTGATATCATTTTCATGATGATAGGAGTTAAAGCATGTTATTAAACATGGGAACATGGTGGCGCAGTGATAGTGACGAGCTGGCGCCTCTTCCAGAGATTGTTCCTGCTTCACGCAAGATGTTTGCTGCGCCGTGCACGACCTTCGATGAAATAATTTATTGCAGCAGTACTGTCTCTTTCAAACGTACTAACCCCCAATTCCTGGCCTTCCTTTTCTTCCTCCAAGTACCCAATCACCACACAATCAGCTCTTTTTATAGATGTTAAGCCATCTGTAAGTTTAGAACGCAGATTCTTCAAAACTTTTAAGGAACATTGAAAAATCTTCATAGTACATGTTTAATTATTCTATTCATCTATCCTTCCAGTGTCGTGCCAGTCCAAGCAAGAATTACAGCGCGAGGCAGGAACAATCCCTGTCAGTCCTCACATGTTTAATTATTAACAATTTAGATTATTTAAATGATGTTAATATTTTATCTGTATAATGTAAAAAACATGTTTTGCTGCATTTCATCTTAAAAATGATATCGTCATCATATGTAAATACGCGCTTTATAAAGTGGCTCAGGTTGTGCAATATTATAACTGTATTGCAAGTTTACAGTGAGGTGATTGTACTTATAAGTACAAACAGTTCTACAAGGAGCACTTGATTGACTGATTGAGTGCATTTATAATTCTTGGGATGAAACTGTTTCTGAACCGCGAGGTCAGTAGAGGAAAGGCTGTGAAGCGTTTGCCATAGGAGAGCAGTTCAAATAGTGCATGGCTGAGGCAGCGTGTGCTTGATGCTGTATACAGATAATTCTCTTTCCGGTCAGCTGCTTGAGAGCTGTAATTCCACACTCAGATACAGTGGGATAAATACTTGAGAGTAACAACGCTAAAGCAGTTATGGTATTTGGAATAGTTTGACCATTCCATTTATTGTTAATTACAGTCAGATGCTTTAAACTAATAAACAACATGCAGTTAATTTCATTGTGTTTGATAAAGCCGTCAGGGATGTGCATCTAAAAAAGAAAGGGAAACCACACTTGAACATAAGCACTGCTTTGACGCTGGGTGCTGCCAGTTTGAAAAACTGAGCTGAGCACCTGTGTACGCAGGGATTGAGCTGGAGTGAAAATGTGCGTGACTTTACACCAAGTTTAGTTTTTATACATCGTGATGTGAGTGTGGAAATGGGCGTATGTTACATTTTTGTGTGTACACACCATTTATACATGAGGCCCCTGGTGAAGAAACATAGTCAAAACTGAGGATCAAGTCGAAACCAAGAAAACAAAACCTTTAGTGCCAAAGTCTAATTGCTAATCAGAAAGCAAAATCAGCAGGAGAACTGAAATTCAAAACAGAAATTTGAAGTACATTTGTTTGTATTTTTTATCCAAATTGTGGAAGTGAATGAATTGTCGCCACTGGTATTTTTGGGTTCACACTGACAACATAAGAAATTCCGCTGTCTGAAACCACATTCCTTGGCCAGCGGTGGAGAGCTAAAGCGGTATAACATGGCGGCACCCATATGCAAAACAAAATAACATTCTGGTACAGTGAAATAAATAATTACTATGATCAACAAACATTATAATACAAAAGTTAACTGCTCAGAAATGTTCCATTAATAAAGAAACCCAAAACCCCACTGTAAGTGCCAGAGAGAAAGGAAAGGCATTCCAGCTGGGATAGAGGATGATTTCTTGCCCGTTTCTTACTCATTCTTCATCCTGGCATGGAGAGAAGGATGATGAATGGACTGGACGAACGTAAGTACCGGGAGAAGTTCATTCCTCCACAAGGCAGGTGGTAATGTTTCTCTAGGCTGAAACCAGATGAGACACCCACAGGGTGGCGTTGGACTTGGAGTCCAGAAGTACAACCCTGTTGGGTTCTTGGGTGATGCAGAAAGGGCGCTGCTTGGGGAAGACATCCCTGGTTTCCACCTGACCTGAAAGTGCTCCAGATGACCAATGCTGGAATACTGGAAGTAGTCCTGGGTCTAATTTAAAAGCATCCTAAAGCCTCACCTCGAGGAGTCAGAGTCGGGAGGCAGCGGGCAACACTTAACTGGAGATGGAAGGAGGAAGAGAATCTGTTTATGACTGAGCATTTTGGCTGGTATTTAATTAGAATTTATTCTAAGAGAAATCTCATAACACTGGAGGCTTTTCTGGTAACAGCTCAAACGCTGCAGACACCATTTCAACCTTTCACTGCTCCACCTGTTGTTTTTACAAGTTAGTGGAGTCTTCTTGTGTCATCTAAAGAAACCACTGCACCACCAACTAACACCGCAATACTTGTATGCATTTTGAATGTAATTTTTTTGTAAATACTGCAGACTTTGCCTAAATAGAAAGAAAAGAGAATGTGAAGCAGGGAAAAAGAAACCTGAGTTAAAGATGAGCCAGTAGAAATGTTTCATTTGCACGCCTGCACCGCACCACCCTTTTAGAATGAGCAGATCTGGGGAGTGGGGGCGTCTGGAGAATGACAGAAGTGACAAAAGAAGCAATAATCAAGAAGAATTAGAGAGTAATTAATAGGATAATTATAAGTGTACTTCTCTGTCAAGTGGTCACAATAGACTGATTAAAAAACTGGGATGCGCTGGATGTCAAAGTGATGTAACGAATATGAAAAGCACAGATACAGCATGGGTGTTATACTTGAAAAGCTTTGAGTCAGCTTTGAGAGGACTCCAGCAAGGTGGATTACTAGTTAGAAGTTGAATTACAGCAAACGTACTGTGGATTCAGAAAGTATTCCGACCTCTTTATTTTCTGCACAATTTATTATGTTGTAGATTTAACTTAAAATGGATAAATTTGTCATTTTTGCCATCCATTCACTCTATACTTAATAATCCACAATGACAAAGTGAATGCATGTTTTTTAAAAGGTTTGCAAATTTATTAAAAATTTAGAACTAAAGTCTCTCACTAATATTAAGTGTCCCGGACCTTAATTCAGTCCTTTCTAGAAGCCCTTTACAGCTTCACGTCTTCTTGGGTAAGTCTCTACAAGCTCTGCACACCTTGATTTGGAGAGTGTATCCAATTCATCCTGGCAGATCCTCTGTAAACTGACATTTCAGGTCTCTCCACAGATGTTCCATGGGATTTAACCCACTGAATCCTGCCTTAACCAGCAATTCGGCACTATAACTCTTACATCCTCAGGGGCCTAATGTATAAACAGTGTGTACGCACAAAATGTTGCGTACTCCCGTTTCCACACTCAAATCGCGATGTATAAAACCTAAACTTGCCGTAAAGCCATGCACATTTTCACGGTAGCTCAATCCCTGACGTAAGCAAGTTCTCCGCGTAAGCAAGTTCTCCGCAAACTGGCGGCACCCAGTGTCAACGCAGTGCTTTTGTTCCAGTGTGGTTTCCCTTTCTTTTTTAGATCCACATCCCTGACGCGGCTTTATCAAATACACTGAAATTAACCGCATATTGTTTATTAGTTTAAGGCACCTGATTGTAATTAACCTATAACAATATAATGGTCCACAGAATGGTCAAACTATTCCAAATACCATAGCTGCTTTAGCGTTGTTACTCTCACTGCACCTTCTTCTTCTTCTTTCAGCTGCTCCCGTTAGGGGTTACCACAGCGGATCATCTTTTTCCATATTACTCTCACTGCACCACTCGGAGTATTAATATCACTTGTGGTGGATGGCCGGCTTCATATTCCGGCCCTCACCCCCAGGCCGCCAGGAGGAGCTCTCCCGACAGCATGGACGGGCCCCGAATTCCAGCAGGGCCTCATGGACTATGTAGTTTTTATGCACAGCCCTGCTGGATACCTTGGGGACCACCGGGAGTCGCTGTAGGGGGCTTTTGGACTCTTGTATGCCCTATAACCCGGAAGTGCGTCATAATCCCACGACAGGAAGAAACGACGTGCTCCCGGGTTGAAGATAAGGACTGTTTACCCTGACCCAGAAGGAATAAGGACTTGTGGGTAATGGACAGGAACACCTCCGGGTCAGGGAGTATAAAGGACTCTGGGAAAGCCCAGACACTGAGCTGAGCTGGGAGGTAGGGTGGCTAAGTGTCTGGGAGCGGAGGAGAGAGTATTGTTTTTGGTTTATGCACGTAATTATTGTATAATAAAAGAGTCTTGGACTTTTACCTGGTGTTTGGAGTGGTACCTGAGGGTTCAAGAGGTGGATCAGAACCTCAACTGCTACACACTGTATCTGAGTGGGGAATCACATCTCTCAAGCAGATGATCGGAAAGAGAATCATCGGTATACAGCATCAAGCACAGGCTGCCTCAGCCATGCTGCCTGTTTGAACTGCTCTCATACGGCAAATGCTTCAGAGCCTTTCCTGTACTGACCTCGCGGTTCAAAAACAGTTTCATCCCAAGAACTCTAAATGCACTCAATCAGTCCATCAAGTGCTCCTTGTAGAACTGTTTGTACTTATAAGTACAATTACCTCACTGTAAACTTGTGATACAGTTATAATATTTCATGTGAGCCACTTTATAAAGCACGTATTTACATATGATGACAATATAATTTTAAGATGAAATGCAGCAAAATATGTTTATTACATTATACAGATAAAATGTTAACATCATTTAAATTATCTATATAGTTAATAATTAAACATGTGAGGACACGGTGTCGCGGTACTAGCAAGGAGCTGGCGCTCCGTTCAAGGATTGTTCCTGCTTTGCGCTGTATTTTTGCTGGAGCTGGCACGACACTGGAAGGATAGATGGATAGAATAATTAAACATGTACTACGAAGATATTTCAATGTTCCTTAAAAGTTTTGAAGAATCTGCGTTCTAAGCTTACAGATGGCTTAACGTCTATTACAGAGCTGATTGTGTGGCGATTGGGTATTTGGAGAAAGAAAAGTAAGGACAGGAATCTGGGGTTAGTATGTTTGAAAGAGACAATACTGCTACAATAAAGCATTTCATCGAAGGTCGCGCACGGCGCAGCAAGCATCTTGCGTGAGGCAGGAACAATCTCTGGACAGGGCGTCAGCTCGTCACTATTACTGCACCACCGTGTTCCCATGTTTAATAACATGCTTTAATTCCTATCATCATGAAAATGATAACAATTATACATCTCAGTATTTTAATTATTCAGAGAGCTGTAATATCATGAATGTAATGGATTCTGTGTCATGTCGGAGAAGCACGTAGTTAGAGAAGTTACTTTAGTTATGATGGGATTTGAGAAACTAGTAAATGAAACGATTTTAAGATGAAGTTTATGATGTTCTACTTTAATGACAAAATAAACTACGTGATTAAAGTGGAAATTTCAAGATTAAAGTTGACATTTCAAGCTTTTTTCCCACTGTGTCCCTATTTTTTTTTATTTTCTCTGTACCCTAATAAGCTTTCATATGACTCTCAGACGGTGGGCTACAACTCGCCTTTTCACGGCGACTGATATCTGACAACTTCTTTTTTACTTCGGGCACTGTGCGACTTTGTGAACTTGAGCTTTCGAGTTTCTCCGACACGCTATGTCACTCAATTAACTTCCTTTTGTTGTTTATACCACTGTTTAAACCAACAAATAGTAAGTTTTTCCTTGCCTACACTTGGTATTTGCTGAAATTCTTCTTTTTCCCCTGTGCTTTTGCCATTGTCTTTTCACAGAACACAAAACATAGGGGTTATTTATATTTATTTGCATATTCAAAGAGACGTAATTCTGGGAGGAGTTTAGGAGTGGCGGCAGGTGCGTGCACGTGCGTTTCTTTTCACGCTGACCTGGATTTATGTAGTGGAAGAACGTGGAAGTTGCCGAATGCACAGATTTATGCATCTGGATTTTTTTGTGTATACGAACATTTCTGCTTTTGTCCGTACGCCATGTTTTAGTGTGAATTCTACGCACGCATTATGCATGAGGCCCCAGGACTTTTCAACAATTTTGGAACCAAAAATATTAATTTATGATGTAAAATTTTGTTATATTAGCTGTACTACCTGGCTAAGACAGTTTACCATTTGGTATGAGCTAAGGCAGAGGCGGGTCGAGGAGGACGGACAACAAAAGCGACATCAGAGGTGGTAAGGCTGTCAATCATCTGGTCTTTAGAGGGAGACAGAGAGGAGGCAATAGTATACAGCACTACCTTGCAGGTCAGCGAGGAATACCACCAGAGCCTTTAAGCTGTCCACAAGGCGTAAGTGTGTGACAAAAGGGTAGGCCCTTATGCGCGAGTTTTAGGTGTATACCACTATGCAGCTGTCCTACCAACTTTCGGGTTGGGTCATTGTTGTGCTGAAAGGTGAACCATCACCCCATTTTGCATGCATTAAAAATGTATCAAATGCCTGTTGTGAATAACTGTGTGCAGAAGAGAACTGCTAGCCTCAGGTAGAATAAAACAAGCACAAATGATGATTTGATGTTCAGGAAGAGATTCGATTAGTTTATAATGATTTGGGAGTTTGGCCTGGAGCACCTGGGCTTGTGGTAACACATTATGCTGAGCTTGAAAGTAACCAGAGACAGAAAATAATGGCTGCTACTTGTCCTTTAGGGAAGTGCTATGTCCAAACAATGGGAATAAAGACTATTTTTGCATTGTCAGAGTCAGAATCTGTACACCTTGACAATTCATTGGACTGGCCGCATAACCCAATTATGGAATATTTTATGGAATTATTATTTTTTTCTGGAATATGACCTCAAGATTCTGCTAGAGGTGTCTGAAAACAAAAAAGTTACAGTCATGGATGTTTATGATAAATGTCAGAGTCTCAAGTTCATTATCAGGAAAGGTAAAATAAGATCAGTGATGTTTCTGCATTAAGGCCTAGGGGCACGGGGCCGTCAAGTGTTGTGCAAAATAGGTAATAAATTTCCCCTGGTAATTTAACTTATTGTTAAAATGTTTATAAAAACTCTCTGCTTTGTCTTCCTAAAGGATCATTTTGATCTTTTTCAAGTTATTTCTTCACAATCAACATGAAATTGCATTCTAAAGCTTTTATGTATTTTAATAAATGCCTAGCCTGCACTTGCATTTGTAAAGAAATTTAAAGGCAATAGAACTTGCCAAATAAGTCAATTTTTAAGCCACATACAAAAGCCTTTGGAAACTATTCAGTCCCCACCACTTTTTGCACATTTTCTTATGTTGCTACCTTGTGCTAAAATCACTTAAATTAATTTTTTCCCTCATCAAACAACACTCAATCTCCAAGAATGACAACACGAAAACCTGACTTTAGGATTTTTTCTATAAATTTTTTGAAGACTCTGACATGAGTATGCAGACCCCTAGCTATGACCCTTGAAACCTTTATTAGGTTCATCCCATTCTTCTTACCGACATGGAGATGTTTCTACACCTTGATAAAAGGCCACTTATGGTCAATGCAATGATTAGGAAAGGTACACACCTGTGAATAGAAGGTCACACAGGTGACAGATGTGTATCAGGGTAAAAAAGCAATTGTGAAGTAACTTCAACTTAAAAAGTAATACCAAACATATCCTTTAAACTATTTTTTTTCAATGCTCTGTCATTTGCTTCAAGTAGTTCCTTATGTAGACAAATATTACATCTTGTCGTATATGAAATGTTTTCCAGCTGAGGGTCTGGACTATCGTGATTGGGGGTTATTGAGGCCGTGGATTTTGTTCCTTTTCTTATTTGCTTGTATTTTGTAAGGATTTGTGTTTTGTTTCTTAACGTCTTGAATGCTGTTAGGAAGGTTGTCAAGGTAAAGCATTGAACCCTCAGCCTTCCATACGGCCTGTACTATTCTTTGTAACCTCAATCATGCCATTCCATGTGCCAGATAATAGGGTCTACCAACTCAGACACTGGCGAGTTACGCCATTCTGTGACCCTTGAAAGTAGCGCTATAATGCTGCGCATGATTTGTCCTCTCACATGTGGAGAGCAATCAAATATTCTTGAATTCAAGTTGCGGTGTCCCCATGCATTAGGTGGGAGGCTGCTCTGCCAGCCAATCGTGATTGCATATGCATGAGGTTGATTAGCATGCTCCATATTTGGAGGCGTTCACATATGCACACTAACAAAGTGATTGTGATTTATAAACGGTAAATGGCTTAGAAATGCACGTACGCCAGGTTTTATAAATCTGATATTTTTATTTTGCCGTACGCATATTTTTACGTAAAGTTTTATAAATCAGGCTCCTGGCCCTCTTCACAAGTGACGTGTATTTTGCACCTACATTTGGGTTTGGTGTAATGATGGCCACATTAATTAATTAGCTTGTCCTTTTTCATTTCTGGAGGTTTGGCAGCTGACGTTACGCATGCATGTTCGTTACCTCCCTGTTGATAACCAGATCTTGGCACTAGAACGATATTTGGCTTGTGCTAGAATATTCCAAATAGGATCCTGGCTTAGGAACTTAGTTTTTTCTGTATGGCAAAGTGGGAAGGCTGCTGAATTTGATCAATTTCAACCTAATCTGAGTAACCCACAACTTTTGTGCTGCAGTCCTCCTACCTCTTCATGGGCTTGGCAGTAGTTTTGTAAACGGGTGTGTTTCTGTGTATCCGGCTGCCTTGGTGAAGCAAATAAATAAAGCTCCTCTCTCACGGTCGCCCACACGAGCAGTCAAACTACTAACGGATAATTCTTTTCATACCCTAAAAAAAAATACAAGTTGTAATTTGAAGGGCAATTAGAAGACTTCCTGTTGAGCGGCTACTGAGTGGCCAGAGGGACTAGTAACACAGCAGGGCGTGACACAGGGCAAGCCTCCATCTCCCTAATGCCAGCTTGTCACGCTACTGAGCTCGCTGAATCTGCATGCATATCAATTACGCAACCTGCCAACTGACTCGACATGCATATCTATTACAGAAGGAGCTACAGATCCGAAAAAGAGGATTTGATTAGGATTCCATGTGCATTGCTTGTTTCTGTTACAAACCAGGGAATGAATAAACCTGCGTTCAAGTGTGTAGTGCATCTTCTCTCTCTGTCTCTCTCTGTTAGAGACCAAATGCAAAGTATAGCACATCTACATGCTCAAGCATCTGGCCCTACCTTCATTTCTTTCAGAAGCCATTTACTGCAGGCATCTGCATTACAACCCATGTGCCGTGTGAAACTTTTAATACAGTATCTCTGTCCAAGATCCATGCAAAATACAAAAGTCAGCATGCATTTCTAATACAAGGCTAAATCACGTCCAACTCTGCCATGAAGCATGTGCACAATGCAAAATCCAAGACGTACTTTCATGTGCATCCATTAATCCATCAATTTTTTGTACTCAGCTATCAAATTCAAAGTCTTTTTAGGGAGCAAAGGAACAAGGAAAGAATTAGTCTTGCATGGGTTGCTGGTTCATGACAAGCTTCACTTACTTGTACCGGAACAGAGCATTTCCCTTAAAAAGGTGAATTCCATCTGGCACAACATTTGTTTCTTTTAAAGATTTAATCCAACATTAATCACCTCACATTTCTGTTCTAAAGTGTATATTGAAAGTAGCATCCCTATTAGAGGCCAGCTCCCTCAATCAGGATATACACTTTAAATGAAGGCCTTACCTGAAATTAATCCTAGTTTCTCCCATCTCCACTCAGGTTGCCTACCAGAGTGGCCATTGGGTTCTTGGTCATCTCCTGGCACCCTTCTCCACAGGGCCATCTTAACAGCATCATAGGACCTCGGGCAAAGTAGTACACTGAGGCCCCTGTTTCACAGCAAAACAGAAACATATATAGGCATCAGAAACATCATGGGTACCTATGCTCCTGGGGCACCTGGCCAGTGCCCGTTGTGCCCGTACGTTAAGACGGCCCTGCCAGAAATTTTCCTCAATTACTCAGTTTGATCGAGCGCCCAGCTCTAGGAAGGCACTTGGCTCTTCAAGACTACTTCCATTTAAGGATTATGGAGACCCTTGGGCTATTGGGAATATTTAATGGTACAGAAAAAATTTTGTACCTTCCCCAGATTCTTACCTTGACACGATTCTACAGTGATGTGCAAAAGTATTCAACCCCATCAAAAGTTATTATAATTTTCTGCATGACAAAAAGTTTGTACACAAATTTATCCGTTCAGCACTTTTTAATGTGAACTCTTATATTTATCCATTCAGAATTCTTAATAGTGCTGAGTTGTAGCCATGGGCTAAAATCGTTTGCATTCATTTTTTCTCTTGTCAAGCAGCCCTCAGTACCCCAGAATGACAATGCAAAAAAAGATTTTTAAGATTGTTTTTTTCCACATATTCAGTATGAAAAATTCAGAATGAATAAATGCATGTACAAATCTTTTATTATGCAGAAAATTATGTTGACCTTCAAGGGGATTAAATACTTTTGCACACCACTGGTTCTCTATGCTCTGCAGGCGATTCCTTCAGCCTCATGGCTTGGTTTTCAATCAGATGCACTGGTCAGCCTGCCTCAGACAGGTGGGTGCTGTCATTAATCACATCCCATCAATTGAATTGACCACATGTGGACTCCAAACAATGTGTAGAAACATCTCATTGAGGGTCAATAGAACAGGATGTCCCAAGACAAATTTTAAGTGTCATAGTAAAGATTCTGAATTCTTCTGTCAATGTGATATTTCAGTTTTTTTAGGTTTAATAAATTTGAAAAAAAAAAAAGAAAAAAACTTTTTGCTTTATCATTCTGGAGTATTGAGTGCAGCTTGACGAGAGAAAAAATGAATGTAAACGATTTTAGCCTGTTGCTACAACTCAGCAATGTGAAAAAACTGAATGGGTCTGAAAGTCACTTTATAATTTCTAGTACATTTTTATTTCCATGTCATAAATTCATTTCTCATGGACACGTCCTGATCGTTTGTCTATTTTACTACCATTTTGATGCGTCTGATTCTATGTTTCCTGGGCACCTGTTGCACACATTCCACAACTGCACATTGCCCATGGCTCAAAATGGCTGCACCTACAAAACATCATCTGAATTTTCAGTATTTAAACAAATAACCTCAAGAAAGACTCAAGTAACCCTTTAGGAAAAGAGCCTGGTTTTGACTTTGGTTTCGTTTTTACTTTTTCCTAAAACTTTGGTGAAAGATCAAAAGTGCTTTGACCTTTGCAAATGTTTTTCACCCTCTTTTGATCTCTGATGCTGCCTGATAAGACACATAAAACATCTTATTTGAATATTGTAAGAAATGTCAAAAAAAAACAAAAAAACAGTGAAAACGATGACCTGAAAACAAATCACTAAATAAGACACCACGTGTTAAGAGAGGCTGAAGTGGCGCAGTGCTAGAGCACTGAAGAGCTCTGATTCTCTCTCCCCTTTACTCCTGCTTTATTATTAATGTTGCCTAGCAGCACAGCCTGATGGGCGGGGCCAGAAGAAAACAGAACACAGAGTTAGGGGTGGGCCCTGTATCTGAAGGCTCCTCCTCCCTCTATTGTCTTAGTAGATCAGCATCTTGAGACCATAAAGCACAGTCTGGTTTTTATGTAAGGATAAGTTCAGATAGATAATAATAATAATAATTCTTTGCATTTATATAGCGCTTTTCTCACTACTCAAAGCGCCCAACAGAGCAGAGTCCCTATTGGCATTTTACGGGATTTGAACCGGCAACATTCCGATTGCCAGTGCAGATCCCTAGCCTGTAGTAATCTACTATGAATATTTTTTAATAATATTATGTTTTTTTTTTTTTTTTGTAAAATTAGTTTAAAGCTTTTTTACGTTGTTTTGAATAACTGTAAGAATGATTCTTTTTTTATTTCCATATCATTCTTTGTTTATATGACACAATGGGATGTGTCACATAACCATAGTTATTGCATCAATTATTTTAACAGATGTGATGATATCAAAATAGCAGCAGTCCCATGACACTTTATTCTTGTTTTTCAGCCTCATAATGGCTTCTTTGGCTTTCATTGGCACAGCTCTTGTACTCATGTTGAATGAACAATGGCAACCACAGACTCCAAAGAATAAAAGAAAGCCTGGGTGTCTTCAGCCTGAACTTGTGAAGCAATGAAACCCACCTGAGGAATCACAAGCACCTGTGACGCCAACTGTCCCAAATAATATGTTGCCCTGAAATGGGGGGGGGGGGGGGGGGGGGCATGTAGAAAAAGTGTTGTCATTTGTACATGGTGTGACCAAAGTGTATGCAAATCCCCTCAAGTAGAAGTCTGCAATGTGCACTTTAATCATGACTTGTACCTTTAAACTGTGGAGCAGAGAGGTAAATCAAGGAAAAAATGTGTCTTTGTCCCAAACATTATGGAGAGCACTGTATATGTGAATTAATGTTGATGCATCTTCCATATTTAGACAACTGCTTAATTTTCCAATACTTCTGAGCTGTAAAAAGCAGATATTAAACAGTGCTGTAGTGTGTGTTTTGAAAGAGAGACTGGTGTCAAAGATAGTTGAGAATTTGAGTGAGTTTAAAAGGTATTCAAAGATGAGAAGCTACCGTCCATCCACTCCTTTAACTCAATGGTAAAGCTAATCAAGGGTACTGTTGGTCTGGAAGAGAGGTATGGCGGAGTGTCATCGGATTACGAGTGGAAAACAATAAAGCTTTTGTTCCATAGTATCTCCCAGCAGAAGTATAGAAACTGACGATAGTAAATGTAAATATTTTTCTATTGGTGAGCATGAGCACATTGAACTTGTCTCCTTTTCTTTAAGAGCTTCTACTGACTTTGCATGCATTTGTGAACTTGTGTGCCTTGGTGAGCTCTGAGGAAATTTGCAGCGAGCAAACTGAACTGCAGACCACATTCCATATCTGCATGTGTTACTCTTGTGTTACTCGATCTCAAGAAATGACTTTCCATAACACGATGATAATGCATTTTTATTAGAAAGCTTACATAAATTAAGATTGAAAACATCTGAATTAGTCAGCATGTCCCTGTGTCATTCTGGGCTTTTTCACTCACATCCCAAAGAGTCCAAGCAGTGACATAGAAAGTGTGGCAAAGGGTTATTGGCAGTGTGGCCTAATGGTTAAAGCTTTGAACCTCAAGCCCTGAGTTTGTGGGTTCAAATCCTGATACTGACACTGCGAGACCCTGAGCAAGTCACTTGACCTGCCTGGGATCCAATTGAACAACCAAATGAAATGGAACCAATTGTATCATAAATGTTGGAAGTCGCCTTGGATGAAGACGTCAGCCCAAGTAAGTAAATGATAAACTTAACAGCAGCAGGCCACACAGGAGGTATTAGAGTGTGAAGCATCAGACATGGTCAGCTGGGTCTGACTTTCTGAGCCTTGGAGAGAAAATTCAGGTGTGCTTTGAGATTTATAAGAGTTGTGGTGTGAAATTTTGTATACAAGTTGATGAATATTTCGTATATCTTTATTTCTTACTTAGACAAAGCAATGCAACATTACTGTAATATCATTAATAGGAACAGTGGTGGTTTGATATTTGGCTATACACACCCCCCCACCCCTTTTTAGGACAGAATCTTTGTAATTTTATGACAGGGTCGGGAGAAAAAGCCTAAAACCAGTTTGGCAAATGATTCTCTACAGGACTATCTCAATCAACCCCCACAGGAAAGCTAAATTACCTAACTGGCAAGCATCAGTTCAACAAATGGTTTTGGGGGGCAGGTGTGAAGGATATTGTGTGCCCCCTTTGGTCTGAAGTATGGCTGTTTGAATCAGAGGCCATTCTGTAGCCCTATTGGTGTAAGGATTTAGACAAAGAATGTATAAATCATGATGAAGGAGCATCTCACACACCATGAACCGAAAAGAAGACCACACTGAGAGGCACAACTCAGCAGCCGTACTGAGACAGGCATGCGGCCTGATGAGTTAACTGGAGACATTTAAAGTAACTAACAAGTCTGTGTGCCGCCTGAAACTACACATCAGCATTTATCAGATTGTATGGCTGCCAATATTCAAATGTACTTTGTTTATTGTTATTATTTATGAATATTATCGATAATACATCATTTAAAGTGTAACTTAACTCCTGCTTGTCTTTAACTCTATATAATTGCCTGAGGTTATAGATGTAGAAGGGATGGTGGGGAGAAGTTATAAAGTACACTCCCTTATAAACAGTGGTAAGTCTGTAGGATTTGAGGCATTCTGACAAAAGTTACATATTAATAATACAAAAGGGGAAAGTAGACAAAACAATAAGATAAGGCAATTAAGAAAAATGGTGGAAAAATTAAATTGTGAATCTCTGGAAGGTGCTTTGCGATGGTACAGAGTCCAAAAGGTAGAGAGTTAAACAAAATGAATTGACTTCCTGCACAAACAGGTTAGTAACAGAACATTACTGTCAGTGTCATTTGTCTGGAGCAGCCATTCTACAGATTATAAACAGCTCCTTTGTTTTGGGGTCAATGTATAAATTACAGAACTAAGGTTGTTCATTTTTTTAGACTGTACCAAACATTTATGTATGACCAGCCTGACATGCGAACAACTTGGTTTACAACCAAAATTTTTGTTTTGAATTACGACCAACATCTTGAGTTACAACCCGAATGTGGCCATGTGTATCTGCTTGTGTGATTGTAAACAAACAGCTGAGAGTGTTCGTAAGCGTCAGTTGGAGCCCAGATATGTGTATTTGTGGGCATAATTTTAGTCAGTGCAGTGATTTATATAATTTATTTTGATAATTGCTATCAAAATGGCCCCAAAAAAGCTAGAAAAGAAGCTAAGGAAGGAAGAGAAGGTAATGAAAGTAAAGAAAGCGATCACAATCAAAACGAAGAAGGAAATTGTGTGGAAATATGAGAGTGACGTTCGTGTGACCGATCTCGGTAATATGTACAGCATGTTGAAATCCACCATCTTGACAATTTTACAAAGAAAATTATTGGTGTTTTTGGTAAATTGCGCATATTATACAACCCTTTTTTATTATGAAAAGGTGTTGCTGTGGGAGGTTCGGAACGCATATTTCCATTATTTCTTATGGGAAAAATAATCTTGACTTACAACCAACTTGAGTTACAACCAGCCCACGTGAATGAATTGAGTTCGTAAGTCCACTGTATATATTTATTGATGAATTACAGCATTCTAAACATTGTCACCTTCTAAATACTCCCCCTCCCGATCTCTAGACCGCTCTATACGCATCTTCCATTGATTGAAACAGGGCTGAAAGTCTTCTTGCTTGAGGCTCTTCAACAGGCTTGCTGTTTCTGTCTTCACTTCATCCATTGAAGAAACATGTGTTCCCTTCAGGTCACTTTTGATTTTTGGGAACAAGTAAAAATCACAGTGCTAAATCAGGCAGATAGGTAGGATGATCGAGGATAGGAATGTTTTTTGTGAGTCAAATTCACGAGAAATTTGATGCTGATTTGCTGTTCGATTTTTTGACCCGACATTATAGCGGCAACTTGTGTAGCGATTGTTTTGCAAATACTGACTGGGCTAGGAAATACCTAGTCGGTCGGCAGTTTGAGAGGGCGTGTAGTAGGGGATATAGTTCTATGATTCATGTCCAGCCAACCTCCAGGTGGTTTTCCAGGAAAACCCCAAGCCCAGTCCGGTTATTTTTGTGTCTCACTTCGTATGTTTACATGCAGATAACTTAGTGAGTTTTTTTTAACTTAGTTTTCTTATTTTCATCAGTATCAGGATTTTCATTTCACCTTTTCAGGTGTCCTGGCTCTTTAATCCATCGTTGGTTAACATTGATGGGCCTGACACAGAAGTAGCTGCAGCCTTTCAGTGTCGTTTGAACCGATGTCTGCTCTGCCCGTTTTTAATTGTCATTATTAGGATAAAATTAAAGGAGCAAACTACACGGGAAACAGGCAAACTAATAGGAAAACAGCAAATGAGAGTTAAGTATTTAAAGCTAAAGCAATATTACCAATATTTTAAAATGTCTTACAAATGTAAAACTCACATGGCTGTGTTGTTCTGACTAAAGAATAAGAAAAGAGAAAGAAGTCCAACAAATGAAATGAGATCAATGAGAGGAGAAATTAATCGCTGATTGAAACAAAAACCTGCAGCCATCGGGGGTCCCCAGGATGGAGTTTGAGATCCAGTGGTGTCAGAAACAGATATTGCAGTGTTTTTATTTCTCTTTTTTCTTTTTTTTCTTGGTCACACTATGATATTCCATCAGGTTTGGTCCTCTGTATGCTGTCACTGGGGTTTAGTCGTAGCATTCATTCTTGTAGCAATTCATAGCCCTCATGAGATTTCTCGTCCAAATGTAGTACATGCACAAAGGCATTTGAGTTTATCATTTATTTTCATACATCATTCATTTATCTTTCTTTTCAAAAGAGAATTTGGGACATCACAATCGCTAGGCAGTATATTTAACGAGAAGACATTTTTTACAGCCTGCAATAACTTACTGGGGCCCTGGCAGGAAAATGGTTTCAGGCACAATAAAGAAAACTAAGGCCTCTTTATGGGAATGGATAAATGGTGTCATCTCTCCACCCATTTTCTGAATCTGCATTTTCGATTTTTGCATCAGAAGGAGTTAAAGCCCATCCTGGTAGCATCAGGTGTATGGCAGGAGCTCTCTGGATGTGACTTCCATTTTAGTTTATTCTACACATCTATCCAAAATGCAAACTGCTTAATTCAGTTCACAGCTACAGGGGATGGAGCCTAATTCAGCTGTGTCAAGTGCAGGGTAGCAACCCAGCCTTGGACCAGGGCACCTATCCATCACATTGTGCACTCACTTATAGGGCACAAATTAGAGTTGCTAATTCGCCTAGCAGGCATAACATTTCAGAAATGGGAAGAGAATTTGTTTACTTAGAGAAATGTCCATGAAGAAATGGGAGATCATGTAAACTCCACAGAGACAGTAACCAGGTCAGGATTTAAACCAAGGAGCGATGAGGGGCATCGATTCCCCGAGGGTGATCCGGCTCATGGGATCGTTCATTTTGAGGACCTGAATGGCTGGACCAGGCCAAGGGGACATCCACATAACAACTGACTGCGGCAGATAGAGGGTCATTTCTGGAGGGTGGGACTGGTCTGCGTGTCTGCCTGGGGGGGTTCCCCAACAGGATCCCGAGCTGTTTCATCGTGTGGTGGGTGTGGCAACGCGCTGTACCAGTGCATGCCCCCTAACCTGACCTGACCTGCAGTTATTCATATCACAGAGTGCTTCACAATCATTTGCTGTTAAGGTGTGTTTAAATGAAAGACCAAAGACGATGAACGTTTTGATACAATCGACACACGCTTTTCACAAAACATCAACAAATTACAGCCAAGTGATATAGTGGCATTCATTATTATCACTCAAAGTGCTTTAGAGAACAGTCAATTAGTAATCACAAATTTCTTTTCAAATTAGTAAGGTTAAATTTTTATAGCACCTTACACAAGGACCTGTCAAGTATGGATCTATTTGTTTTACAGTATATACTGTAAGAGACAGCCGGCAGCTCAACCCGTCCGGGACGCCCCTGTAATGGAAGGATGGGGGAAGGCAGATTTTCAAGGACACTGCCTCTCCCAAAACGCTAGATGGAGTATAACGGTGCCCCAGAGTCCCGCAGGGCATCCTGGGACTTAGAGTTCAGTTTCTCAGCCCTGTTGGGTACCGTGTGTGCCGCCAGGAGGAGCTGTGAGTGGACCAGAGGAGCCATGCCTCATCCATAGCCCAGAAGTACTCCCAAGTCATGACGACGGGATCCCTAAAGTACTTCCGGGCTGATTAAAGGCTGACCCGGAAGTGCTGACAAGTCACGTGGATGGAAGAGCAGAAGCATTTCAGGGTCAAGGATTATTTAAGGGACTGCTGAAGACCCAGCAAGTGAGCCGAAGTCAGGAGGAGTAGGACAGAGCTTGCTGGGAGGTGTGGAGGAAAGAGAATTGTGTTTCTTTATTGTTTATTTACTTGTTTGTGGTGACTGTGGTGCTTGAAAGGCACTGTGAAGAAGAAAAAAGAATTAAAAGAACTTCTTCATGCCTTTACCCTGCGTCTGCGTATCTGTCTGTTGGGTTTAAAGGTGCAACAGCACCCCCTAGCATTCATAACATGTAGAACCTTTCACTGTGAACTTAATCACAAGTTTAGAGAAGTTTTATAAAATACTTTTTAAAGCAAGCATCATTACAATTTAATTAAATGACTTGTCTGTGCATTCCATAGCAAGCAAGTCATAGCTTAAATCTTTAAGAGCAATCAGTTAATTATATTGAGTACCACGTCATCAAAGTGGATGTTGCTGCCACTCTAAACAATCCAGCCATGCTGTGCCAAGGTCCTTGAGCCAATCAGAATGTAGATTTGATGCTGGCCTCAGACTTCCTTCCTGCTCACCTTCTACTGCACCTCTGTGTGAGACATCAATTACAACACGGCTAGTTTTTCAAGCTAGGCAGCTCATTTGGCAACACCGTGGGGTGACAATCTGTGCTACCTGCAGGCTTTTCAAACCTGGGGTGTAACTCTTTGATTCTGCTCAACTTAACTCTCTAGTCAATCCTGTTTGGCAGAAAAGGGATATGAAGTTCAAAAAGTAGTAAATAAACAAGGGGGTAGAATTGCTCTAAATAGCCAGAGGTGAGAAATAAGCATTCCACCTTTTCTGTCACTCAAGCTATTGTGTAAACTCATTAGGGACTGGCAGTATGGTGGCACAGTGATTGGCACTGTTGGAGCCTTGGGGGCGTGGAGGCTAGGCATGTCTATCCAGACATGCTTGCCCCTACAACACAAATTTTTAAAAAATATTTTAAATATGTAGTGTATATACAATTTCATGTATGAGTTTTATATAATAAAAATAGTTATAGAATAAAAATGAATTAAATACTCTTTTGGTGACAAATGTGAAATGTGACAATGGCAGGTTTAAAAGAGCACTGGACAAAATGGCACCAGTAAATTAGTTCAGATTCAAGCCATCACCTCGGCTCTTCTGTCAGGCATTCACAATTCATGCCAGAATGCAAACAAAACAGTTACATCTCAGACAACCACCATGTGGACAGGAATTTATTTAAGTGGACAAAACAATGAAAAGGCTCATCTGCACAGTAAAATGGGATTAGCTTTAAGTTTGTGACGTGATGTGCCCTGTGGGTGCAAATTAAGATGCTCTAAATTGCATAATACACAATTACCTTTTTATTTACATGGCTTTGTGTTTACTCCCTATTTGTGTACAAAATGCAAAATGTTTCTTTTGCATTTGGCCACATTTACTTTTTTATTTTTTTAATAATTTTGCAGTAAATAATTCAGTGGTACAGTTACAATTCATTACCATACTACTTCGTAAATTATTCTATGTGTTTATAGTTTTTTGTGCGAAATGTACATTTTACAAGTTTCCAAATGTGCCTGTGTGTTGTTGTTGAACTCATTTTAAAGTAACAGCCGGGATCCACTATATTGATTACTTTGATAAATTTAAACACTTTCATCATGTCACCTCTTAAGGTTCATTTGCTTTTAAAAGTTTCAATTTCTCAAAACTCATACTCTGTAGCTCTGGAATCAGCCTAGTCGCTCTTCTCTGGACTGTTTCTAGCGCTGCTATGTCCTTTTTGTAGCCTTGAGGCCAAAACTGCACACAGAACTCCAAATGAGGCCTCACCAGTGTGTTATAAAGGTTGAGCAGAACCTCCTTGGATGTCTACTCTACAAATCAGGGTGCTATATAACCTGACGTTAGCTTTTTTAATGATTGGAAGTTGATAGTAAATTGTTCTCTTAAGCAGTACTTCAAGTTTCAGACATTATATTGTGTATTCAGACCTAAAATTTTTATTTCCTACGTGTAATACATTTACTAGCATTAAATTTAATTTTGCATGAATCTCCCCAAGTCTGTATGCTGTCTGATTCCCTCTGCAACAAATCCAGGGATTCTAGATTGTGTTCCATTCCACCTGGCTTGGTACCGACTTAGCATACTTGTTATTTATATTCATTTAAGATCATTTACCTCTTTATATATAAAATCCAACGTCTGTCTGTCTGTTTTTATGTCAGTTTGTATGTCTGTACGCTTTTCACGAGAGAACTACTTAACGGATTTAGGTCGCATTTTTTTCTATAATTTGCTTGAACATTGCGGTTGATTTTGTGACTTCTCTCATTGCGGTAAGTATCATAATTGGTTTGTGGTACCAGTTTATTTGCGCAAATCTGAGACTGCGGCTGCAGGCTGAGGGGAGGGGAAGCGTGATGTCAGGAGTCCTTCCTCACTGTCCTGTTTCATTACTACACAGGTGGAGCCATGGGGAACGGCTAGTATATATTAAAAATATAAGCTGCCCTAACACTGACCCCTGAGGGATACTTAAACTGATTCTGATAAGGTTCCGCACACCATAACTCTCAGCTTCAAATGTTTTAGCAATTCTGCACCCATCTACGCATATCATCCTGAACTCCCACTTCTTTTAGTTTGCTGCCCAACCTGTCATGTGATAGCTTATGAAATGCTTTCTGAAAATCAAGATAAATAATATCGCATGCAGTATTCTGATCATATTCTTTTGCTGCTTCCTCATAGAACTTCAGCATACCAGTAAAACACAACCTCCCTCATCTGAACCCATGTTTACTGTTCACTAACACTCCTGTACTTGCCATGTGTTGCTCAATCTTATCCTTACTAATTTTTTCAATTCATTTACTTGTGATGCACGTTGAGATTACTGGCTTATAATTACTTGGATCTGCCCAGTCACCCTTTTTTAAATAACAGAATAATATTTGCCATTTTCCAGTCCTTCTTAATTTCCTCAGTGTGAAATGACTTCCTAAAAATATACATCAAGGGTTTATATATGTGCTCATTAATCTCCTTAAGAACTCAAAGATAAATATTATCTGGTCCCGGAGATTTGTTCCATTTCAGCCTTTTTAATCTGACCATTACTTATCCCAGTTTCCAAATCACTCAGTATCTCCTTAGTAGTCCCTGTTACTGCTGGGAAGTTATTCACTTACATAATGTTTAACACATTTTTTTCCTGCCAATTCATTATTCATTCTATTTTTTACTTTCTGCTTTACATAATTTTACCAATTGGTAATCCATTCACTAACCTGCATTTCCACAATCCCCTTATCTTGCCCTCCCACCTGCACAAAGTAAAAGAGATCTGAGTGCCCTACTCTTAAACAGAGAAGTGAATATCTGTGTTATTCCCACTCCTCTGTCCATGTACGTTTGCATTTTATATGCTTTATTCTTCTTTGCACTCATTTTTCAATGTTCATTTTTTAAGCAACACCACCTCTTCTGTAGTCTCGTCATTCTGACTTTTCGAAACCTGCCACCCTACCACCTTCAAACAGTAACGAGGTGGGGGCATACCACCATGGGTACATTCTGAAGCAATGAAAGGCAACATGAAAGAATTGAGACCAATCTGTGCCTGAGTTTTGCTATGAATGTGACTAATTTCTGGCACAAATGGCCACAGGCAGAAAGTGACAACTCAGTCCTGCCAGTTGTACCCTCCTGCTTGAACTTAAAAGACTTTGATGAGCTGCCACCACCACTTCTGGGGAAAAAATGAAGCTGATGCTTTCACTCAAATAAGTCATCACGGCTGTGATTAAGAAGTCATAAAAATAGCATCCAGCATTCATATACTGTACTGTGTGGAAGATTCAGCCCTGACACAGACAGACACACAGACTCACAAGTCCCAAAAACACACACGTTTATTATTTTATTCACAGCATACACAGTACACAAACCAAAAATGCTCAGTCCTTTCCCTTTTCTTTCTTCTCTCTTATTGCCACCTGCACTTTTCTCCCGCAAGCTCCATCCTCTGCCTCCTGATTCTTGCTCCCCAAATGGAGTGGGCGGCCCCTTTTATAATGCACCCGGATGTACTCCAGGTGCTCCCTGATGCTTTTCCTGCAGCACTTCCTGATGTGGCAGAATTGCTCCAAAGCCCAGTCCAAGGCTCTGGGATTGTCCAAGTACCCCCTGACGGTGGTCATGGTACCCAGTAGGGCTGTGGTATTAAACTACATGTCCCATAGTGCCCTGCTGGAATCTGGGGCACCGCTGTAGTCCAGGGAATCTGCCATCTTGAGGGAAGCAGGTCCTAGAAAAGCTACCGTCCCCCATCCTTCCATCTCAGGGGCATCCAGGCCTCGTTGAGCTACCAGCTGTCTGTTACAACTGTCACCAATACTGAAGAACATGCAAGAGAAGCTGCCATTTAATTTTATTTAATTTTCTACAGTACACTGCATCATTCCAGCCTTATGTTATATACCTGTTTTCACACTAGTTATTTAAAAAAGCAATTAAAAGAATACTTGTAGCTGGCACTGTTTAAAAACATTTAAAAATGGCTTCATGCAGTCATGGAAAACAATCAAAACTGAATAAAGTGTCTTACCAATAGCCAAAGTTTTCAAAATAATTCATTAGATTAATTGGAAACTCTAAATGAGCCTAGTGTGGGTATCTTGGAATTGGCTGGCATCCCATCCAGGTTATGTCCCTGCCTTGAGCTAGGATTACCTAATCTCCTGAGGCCAGATGTGATTTTTGAATAAGAATACAAATCTGAGGACAACTCACTAAAAGGTTTCGAAGCAGAATCCACCACTGAAAAGGCTCAGTCCACAGGGTTCCCTCCTAAAAGCCTGCCCCCCAGTTTCCTCCAGTCCTTGCATCTAAAACGTTTAGGGTTGCTGTGTCCATTTCTATTTATGCGTAAGATAAATATGTAAAATAATTATTGAAACACAGTGGGAGGGCAAAACAAACTGAACAAAGAACTCTACACTGAAAGAAAGTAAAAAAGTAAAGTCATTTCTGGAGCTCAGTAGCACAAGATAACTGAAGTTTACTGATCAATCTGTATATTATAATGAGCATGGTCACAGACAAGACACACACACACATATGTGGACCGCTGGATGTACATGGTCACATGTGTTTGAGAAGTGCTTCTGTCTGTCATTTTGATTATTGCATCACTAAATTGCATAATAACAGCAAATAGATACGCATTATGGTTAGAGATGCCCTGATTGATTAGCCACTGATCAAAATCGTCCGATTTACAATAAAAAAATTCAATCGATGATCTGTAAAAAGGTTGTTCACAAACTGTATATACATATATAAATGTAAATATTTTCAGCCCCTGCTTTTCTAACTTTTACGGTAATTAAGTTGGTTGAGCCAGTGTGCATCTTTTTTTTCTTTTCTTTTGCAGCAAACTTCCTGCAGTGTAAACAAAGAGCAGCGAGTGGAAGCTTGTTTTATCAGTGAATGACAGGTGATTGGAATATTAGCCTTTACTTTAAAGAAAATGGAGTAATACACTGAAAAAAAAAGTAATCGGAGAAGTCGTCCTGTGCAACTAGACAAATGGCAATGAAAGCTACTTTAAGGAATTCAGACCTTTATTTTGTCCTTTAAATTAAAAAGAACACTGCTTGAGTTTGGACAGCGATCTTGTTTAACTGCAATGCAGTAACTTAAACTTTTAATTGGAAAAAGAAAAGATAAAGATGAGTTTGAAATTGCTGCTTAGTAAACATTAAGCTTTTTTTAAAAAGATTTGTACTGTGTTTATTATTTGTTGCTGTGTGTCATACACTATAGGTTTAGGTATTACATAATTAAATTGTAATCCATATTAATAATTACACCTCAAAAATTGCGAATGTCTAGCTGATACACTGAAGAAAAAAAAAATCTCTATAAATATAGTAAATGTGTATTTTAACAGCAAGAAGCTGTAGTGCAATTAATGATTTAAAATGATTAAAATGTATAAGTGCATGTATGTTTACATTTAAGCAGCATTTTAATTGTCAATATCATTTAATTGATTGTGTGAGAATATATATATATATATATATATATATATATATATATTTATATACAGTGATCCCTCGCTATATCGCGCTTCGCCTTTCGCGGCTTCACTCTATTGCGGATTTTATATGTAAGCATATTTAAATATATATCGCAGATTTTTTGCTGGTTCGCGGATTTCTGCGGACAATGGGTATTTTAATTTCTGGTACATGCTTCCTCAGTTGGTTTGCCCAGTTGATTTCATACAAGGGACGCTATTGGCAGATGGCTGAGAAGCTACCCAACTTACTTTTCTCTCTCTCTCTCTCTCTCTCTCTCTCTCTCTCTCTTGCGCTGACTTTTTCTGATCCTGACGTAGGGGGTGTGAGCAGGGGAGCTGTTCGCACACCTAGACGATACGGACGCTCGTCTAAAAATGCTGAAAGATTATCTTCACGTTGGCTACCTTCTGTGCAGCTGCTTTGTGAAGCGACATGCTGCACAGTGCTTCGCATACTTAAAAGCACGAAGGACACGTATTGATTTTTTTATCTGTCTCTCTCTCTCTCTCTCTGCTCCTGACGGAGGGGGTGTGAGCTGCCACCTTCAACAGCTTTGTGCCGTGGTGCTTCGCATACTTAAAAGCAAACAGCCCTATTGATTTGTTTGCTCCTTTGAAGAGGAAGATATGTTTGCATTCTTTTAATTGTGAGACTGAACTGTCATCTCTGTCTTGTCATGGAGTACAGTTTAAACTTTTGAAAAAGAGACAAATGTTTGTTTGCAGTGTTTGAATAACGTTCCTGTCTCTCTACAACCTCCTGTGTTTCTGCGCAAATCTGTGACCCAAGCATGACAATATAAAAATAACCATATAAAGATATGGTTTCTACTTCGCGGATTTTCTTATTTCGCGGGTGGCTCTGGAACGCAACCCCCGCGATGGAGGAGGGATTACTGTATATATATATATATACAGTATTTTTTTTGTTAGAGAAATTGTGAAAACTATTCTTTTTAATTAAGCCTTGTACAGAAAAAACTAAATATGACAGCTTGTAACTATGAGAAACATTTTATTTTCTTTTAGTATGCTATATATATTATGGATAAATATTTTTGTACATATTTTATGAGTTAAAGTATGTATTTTAAGGAAATTTTACTTAATTTAGCATTTTATGGTCACTGAATAATAAGCCTACAAAATTTCATTTTGTTAATAAAAAATGAACAGTTAACACCTGTAGTCTATAGTTTAATTATAAAAGTACACTTTAATATAGGATGTAAGACTTCTGTTTGTCTGATTATGCAGAAGATTAGTGTAAAAATGTTTTAAAGGGATAAAGAAAAAAATCAGAATCACCAAAAAATCGGAATCAGTCGATCAAGTAACATGAAATCGGTGATCGGTATCAGCCTTAAAAGACCCCATCAGAGCAGCTCTAGTTGTGGTCTGTGGATATGCTATGTGGTACACTGTGGTGGCTATTTTGTCATGGCATGTTTGTATTTCCTGTTAGGCAGTAATTACTTTAGCTATTCGTTTAGATTTGCAGTCAGAAGGTGAGTGCTGTGCAGCCTCGTCTGTGGTTCTGCTGGTGTCGTTAGGCACATTTACTGATTTGGGTGTTTTGAGTACAAAAACCTGCATCTCCTGTGGCTCTTCGTTATCAACTTCAACACCCTTAATGTCAGTTCTTTTCATCTACTTTGGATGGGGTATGACACACCATGTGCTTTAAATGCATATTTTGCCATTCCTATTTTCATAAATGTATATGCCATTTCTTTCACACTTACGCTTACATCTAATGTTGTAACTGTGTTCATTTTTACCACTAGCCTGTTGATATCTTTGAATGACATTGTATTATATGATTTTACTGAAAGGTTTTTCCTTTGCAAGAGGTTATTTTGCAGTTTTCCAAATATTTTCCTGGAAATTTGTCTTGCATACAGCTTAGACAAACATATTTTTTTCCAGCACCCCATGTAGCAGGCATGCAGCAAACTTTGAGCACCACCTTCATGAGGTGTTGGGTTGGTGACGCTTAGTGAGATGTCTAATTGCTCCACCGACTTTCAAGCAAAATTACCTCATGGTTGTCTCCAGGGGCCTCATGTATAAACAGTCCACGCTCACATCGCAATGTATAAAAACTAACCTTGGTGTAAAGCCAAGCACATTTTCATGCCAGCTAAATGCTTGGCGTACGCAAGCTCTCTGCTCGGTTTTGCAAACTGGCATCACCCAGCATCAAAGCAGTGCTTTTGTTCAAGTGTGGTTTCCCTTTCTTTTTTAGATGCACATCCCTGACGCGGCTTTATCAAATACACTGAAATTAACCGCATATTGTTTATTAGTTTAATGCATCTAATAGTAATTAACCTGTAACAATATAATGGTCCACAGAATGGCCAAACTACTCCAAATACCATAGCTGCTTTAGCGCTGTTCCTCTCACTGCACCTTCTTCTTCTTTCAGCTGCTCCCGTTAGGGGTTGCCACAGCAGATCATCTTTTTCCATATTCCTCTCACTGCACCATACAGAGTATTTATATTACTGTATCTGAGTGTGGAATCACAGCTGTACAACAGCTGATCGGAAAGAGAATTATCGGTATACAACATCTAGCACATGCTTCCTCAGCCATGATGTCTATTGAACTGCTCCCATACGGCAAACGCTTCAAAGCCTTTCCGCTTTGTAGGGACATCACAGCTCAGAAGCAGTTTCATCCCGAGAACTATAAATGCAATCAATCATTCCATCAAGTGCTCCTTGTAGAACTGTTTATACTTATTAGTACAATTACCTCACTGTAAACTTGCGATAGTTATAATATTGCACAACCTGAGTCACTTTATAAAATGCGTATTTACATATGATGACAATATAATTTTTAAGATGAAATGCAGCAAAATATGTTTTTTACATTATACAGATAAAATGTTAACATCATTTAAATAATCTATATTGTTAATAATGAAAACATGTGAGGACACAGTGTCGCACCGCTAGCTAGTTCAGGGATTGTTCCTGCCTCGCGTTGTATTCTTCCTGGGGCTGGCGTGACACTGGATGGATAGATGGATAGAATAATTAAACATGTACTACGAAGATATTTCAATGTTCCTTTAAAGTTTTGAAGAATTTGCGTTCTAAGCTTACAGATGGCTTAACATCTATTACAGAGCTGATTGTGTGGTGATTGGTTACTTGGAGAAAGAAAAGGAAGGCCAGGAATTGGTTAGTACATTTGGGATTTATGTAGCCGAAGAACATGGAAATTGCCGCTCGCACAGATTTATGCATCTGGATTTTTTTGTGCGTACACACATTTCCGCTTTTGTCCGTACACCATATTTTAGTGTGAATTCTACGTGCGGCGTTATGCATGAGGTCCCAGATGTTTATATGATACTAGCTTTGTAAGCCTGTGCTATCCTACAAACTATTGAAATCATCAGAAAAAAAACTGAAATGTAGAGATGTCAGGGAATTGAAAGGAACTACTCTTTGCATCTCTCTCCTAGGAGTATTCGTTTTGATGACGTGCTTGCTCGCTTGTGCATTAGCGGCGAGAGGAAAAGTAAAAGGGATACCGTTTTGCCAATGTTAGCGGTGTCACACACGTGCGCAAGGGAGGCAGCTAAAGGGCTTGAGTAAGGGCAGTTCCGAGTCATACCGAGATGTGGCAGAGTGCACTGACTCTTTTTCTCACTTTCCTGTAGACCATTCACAGGAGATTCCACCTGGCCCTCTTGACGTCATTTCCAGGTCCAAGCCTATGGAAGAAGAGCTTGCCGGCTCCGGCCCCTGTGATGTCACGTCCGGGCTCGAACCTATGGCTGAAGACCTTCATGTGCCCGACCCGTTTGATCTCACTTCCTGTCTTCCCCTTTAAAAGCCTCCACCTTTTCCCTATTCCCTCAGTTCTGTTTTGGACTTGGTTTTGTGCACAGCAATGCTAGTATTTAAACGACATTTGTAGCCAGGAAACCAAATATACGGGTGGCTGCCCCAAACCTTGCTATAGTTCTTTGTACTGTAGCTTTGTGACAGCGGTTAAGTGACTTTGTCTTTCTTCTTCTCCACCTCTTACTTCCGGGCCGGACAGACAGACAGACAGACAGACAGACAGATGCACGCACACACACACACACTCACACGTAGATGTTTATATATAAGATGTCTGGCTTTTAGAGACTACAGTGGATGTTACCAAGAAAGGCCCTGGCTCCCCATGACTCAAACATTAAATTGAAAACAACTACAAAAGGGCGCAGTGGTAGCGCTTCTGCCTCACAGGAAGGAGACTAGGATTTGCATCCTGGGTCATCCCTCCCTGGAATTTGCATGTTCTCCACAAAGTCTGTGGGTTCATGAGTTTCTTCCAGTTTCCTCCCACTGTCCAAAAACATGAGGGTTAGGAGAATTGGCCGAAGCATGTGGTTGGGGGTGTGTAAGTGTGTTCACCCAGAGATGAACTGGCATCCTGTCCACGGTTTGTTCATGCCTTATGCCATATGCTAGCTGAGATAGGCCTCAGCACCCAGACCTTGTTCAAGACTAAGGTTGGGAGCATGCACTGATAGCATGTTTCCGCACCCACCACATGACATACCACCTGGATTGGAACCTGAGTGCAGCAGGTTACACCTCAGCACCATACTGGTGCAGTGTGAGGCCTTTTACAGTGGTTCGAGTCCTGCTACCACCCCCCAAGTTTCCCCTGTACGTTGAAGGACCTGCTTGCAGGGCTGGATGCAGGTTAACGTCATACCCAAGACAAAGCAGCTTTGAAATTGATTGACTGACTGACAAATACAAACATTTTCATTTATTTGCTGTAAAAGGTGGTTCATTGCTGAGTATTTCTGTGACAAAGTTGGTGTCCCCCCCACCCCTCCAGTTCAGTCAGTCAAGTTACAGGAATATGTGACCTGCGCTGTCCTGTACAAATCACATGGCTAATCAGCACAGTGATGTTCTCATCAGAACACTGACGATGCACATCGCACAACAACCAAAACACAGTCCTAAACTAAAAAGGAAAGAAATGATCATCAGGTAGAAATTGCACACTGATCTGAACTGGAGAGCATTTAGAAGAAAAGTGAACCTTCCAAAGAGTGGCCAACCTGTAAAATCACTTCAAGAGCAAAACTGTAACAAAGCTACAAAAAATTGGAGGACAACATCAGGGATTCTGCCAGCTTCTCTCCCCTGGGGTGGCTTCACCTTCAGACGAAAACTCACCTCATTTACACATGACAACCCAGGAAATACACCTGTTAACTAACCCCAGAAATATAGCATTGTTCACTCATTTACACCTCTCAGGACGCCCTGTCAATGTGCCAGGTTGATCGCATCCACAGCTAACAGCCCCAGGTTACAGGATGAGGGTCCTGGAAGTCATGTAAAATGGCTGTGATCATGAAGGAGCCTGAGACATTACACTCTCATTTGTGTCATTACAGCTTTATTCCAAATATTACTTGCGCATACACTAGTGATATGAAGATGATATAATAAGCAGCCAGCAGGGGTTCATGAGAGGATAAGCCTGCCCAAAAAATCTCTTAGATCTCTGTCAACATGTAACTGGAACAGCAGACAAAAGCAGGTAACACAATAGAAAGTGTTATAGTACAACCAGGGTTGTTGCCCTGGCTCAAGTTTACTTTTTATTCTTTAAGTTTTTGTGTTGCTGCTTTCATATATTTAGTATATTATGTTATATAATTTGGGAGGCTTGCTGGTGCAGTGATAGCATTGCTGCCATGCAACTAAGACACCAGGGTTTCCGTCCTGCATGCTCCCTGTGTGGACTTTGCATGTTCTCTTCTCTCATCTTCATGTGGATTTTCCCCTACAGTCCAAAGACCAGCAAGTTAGGTGGACTGATCATTCTAAATTGACCTGTGTGTGTATGAGTGTGTTTACCCTATGATGGAAAAGCGTCCTGCCCTTTCTTTACATCTGATGATTGATGGGATGACCTCCAGCTTCATTGTGACCTTACTCTGGATAGGCATGTTCAGAAAATGGATGTTATTCATTCTGTTTTTAGTCTTTATATTTTGGTAATTTTATTATTTTCTTTGATATTCTGTTTCTATGTAGTGTTGTTTGTGATCTGCCTGTCTTCTGTATGTAGAGCCTAAGGAGGTGGGGCCAGCAGCCCCGGCAGAACTTTAGTGTGTTCTACAGCTTGGTTTGTCCTTGATTCTTGGCTTGTTTTTTGTAACCATTTTAATTTTCTGGGTTTGACCCTTGGTTCATGGATAATATACAGTCTTTTATTTATGCTTCATTCCTTTTATCTCAGAAATTGGATGTCAGAGCTGGGAATGATGTCACATCCAAGTGGGCTATGTTCTAGTAAAATGTTTGAGAAACCAATATGGACACTTTCAGATAAACCTTTTTTGTGCTTTCTTTTTCGTAACACAGACTAGTTCTGAACAACGCATTGAATAGTATTTTTTTTTTTTTTTGCATTTTATTGATTTTATTAAAATCAAATAACATTCCATACAAGCAAGTCAGCTTTAACAATAGCAAATCAACCCTCACCCATGAGAAAGAGAGGCAAGCCAGCAGAGTAAAACTTTAAAGTAGTAAAAAAAAGTAAATAGATAAATTAATAAATAAATAAAAGTAAATAGAATAAAAAAGAGGGGAGAGAATCTGCTTCCTCAATTTAAACGCTTATTCTAAAATGTATTTTAGTGTTTAGACCTGTTAGGTGAGAGAATACTTTCTTTCTCTTTATTTCATGATTTAGACCTTTAACATTCCAGCTCACAAAGTTAACTGTTCGTTCATGGAGACATTGCTTCTGAACTTTTGTTGTCATTTTGTTGTATTTTGCTCATCCAAACACCATGTAGTAACAGACAGCGGTTGAACAGTACTGTGTGTACAACTGTTTTAATGAGACACAAATAGACAACAGTGCTAATAAACACTGTATAATACTATAGCTTTCACTCTCTGTTGATGTGCAGTGCATCAATCTTGGATTTTGACATTGGGGTTGATGAGGCTCTGACTTGTAGGGACATTCCAGTTGAAACTTCCTACTGGGAACTTGGAAATTCCGACTTCCCAGTTCAAATGGAACGCAGCATTTATATTGGATTGTTTGTCTTAGGTTTTGCCTTTATAGGCAAGCCCTAATTTCTGTTTCATTTTTGCATTGTATTCTGTGTCATGATTTAGAGTTTCCACAAAGGTGAAATCAGTGTAAGGCCTCGAAAAGCATGCTAGGATCTTTGATACTCTGCTCTGCAGAACTTCACTGTAACCCAGCTAGGTCCCATAGACTACCTATTGGCAAAACAACTATAAATAGTGTAAAAATATATCAAAAGCTGCACAACAGGAGGGATGACAGTAAACCCTCATCTTGTAGCAAAAGGGCAAATGAAAGATTCTATTTATCATAAATAGTGTAAGAAAGAACACAGACAACTGTGAAAAGTTGGTGCATCCATAGGCAAATACCGCATAATTCAAAGAAAACACAAATTATAAACGTGTTAAAAGAAGAGAAAAACTTTGTTCCAGATGCAAGTCTCCAAAACAGACTATTCAAGATGGTAGAGCTCCTGTTGGTAAGAACTTATGGCAGGAAGAGACAGGTCCAGGCAGGTAGACACCGTAAGCAACATTAAAGGTGTTAAAGCTGTCAGTCTTCCGGCCTGCAGAGGAAGGAAGAGATAGAGTGTTATTCAACAGCAGCCTCTTGTGTTCCGGCAGGAAATTACTATTAATTGAGCCATTGAGCTGCCCCCAACATGCATGAGTGCGCGTGAAACCCCCCTCAGCCTAGACCCATCGGGTCGGGTGTTCCAAACCACAAGGCTATAAACCCAGAAGACAGCATTGGAATTGGTATGGAGACAGTCCCAATGACAAAGAATTTTAAACTAAAAAGGTTGCAGAATGATGAACCACCTGGTAACGTGTGGATTCGACTTCTTATGAAAAACCATCCACTGTAATGAAGCATGGTCAGTCACTAGAGTGAACTCATGACCCAGGAGGTAGTATCACAAATGGTTAATAGCCCATTGGATAGCCAAGATCTCTCTTTCCACCATTGAACACTTGGTTTCCTGATTCAGTAGTTTCCAAGTCAGGAACATGATGAGGTGTTCAGCACCATTGCCACTTTGATTCAACACGGCACCAATATCTGTGTGCAAAGTATCAGTCTGTAAGATAAAAGGAGAATATTAAAATCAGCCGTTATTAATACTGGTGCTGATGTAAGGGCCTGCTTTAAATCACAGAATGTGGCGTCTATATTAGTAAGCCCATACCAGCATATTAGGAGCCCTCTTCTTGTTAGATTCATCAAGGGTGCAGTTCTCTCAGAAAAATGAGGAACAAACCGGCAGTAGTAGCCCAATGTCCTATTTTTCGGATGGAGCCATGACATGTTGGCATTGATTTTGGTACATTGTGGACAAACTGTACCTCTGCCCACTAAGTAGCCTAAATATTTTGCCTCTGTCATTCCAAAGAAACATTTCTTTGGATTGATGCATAGGCCAGCTTCACTTAGTGTCAGGAGCACAGAGCAAACCTGATGCACTTGTTCTTCCTTGGTGCTGAAATAGATGACCATGTCATCCTGATAGGCAGCACTTAGAGGTATTCTGGAGCCGAAGCACTCCATCCACCAAACGTTGCAAAGTCACAGGAGCCCCCATGAAATCCAAATGAGAAAATATGATACTGCCAATGGCCACCAGGGGTGCTAAATGTGTTCTTTTTCTTGGTGGATTCCATTAAAGGAATTTGCCAGTACCCTTTCATCATGTCATATGTGATCAAGGGTCACTCAAGGTGTTCGTTCACATGCAGAATAAGCATCTAAATGTGAAACTTGATTAAGCTGACAAAAGTCATTGCTAAAGCGCCAACTACCATCAGGTTTAGGACTATGGGGCTAGACCAGGTACGTTCCTCAATAACACCAAGGTCTAGCATCATCCTGATCTCAAGTTCTTCTTGAGTACTTCTGCTATTTTTGCTTCCAGGAGACAAATATGGGTGTTCTTGAACAACAACCCCCGGTTCTGTAGTGATGTTATGAGCAATCAGGGAAATTCACCACTTCCAGAATGGACAAGATGGCTGCTTAAAGGTTTTGTCATTATTTGGGTGTTAAATTGGGACTGAAATTAAGGGTGGTGTTTTGAGTGACGTAAGAACGAGGTTATCAGTAGTAGGAATTGGGGTCCCTGTCCTTCCACAGTTTCTACAGATTCATGTGTTAAACTCATCTGGCTGGGTGAAGGTCAGGCTGTTTCACCAAAAAGTCAACCAACTCCTTCCTCTCCTTAATTTCATAAGAGCCTTGACAATGGGACAGTAATTTAGAAAGAGTAGTGGGAGTCAAAACCATGACTCGGTCCTGGGTTGAAACTCTATCAGAGTCATGCCACAGTCATAATAGCATAATTGCGTTAATATATTCTAGAATGTTAGTGGAAGGGAGGGTCTCTTCATCCCAACCCTCTTTTACAATGTCCAATAGTCCATGGGGTTGATACCCATACAGTAACTAAGATGGTGAGAAGCACTTAGAGACTTGTGGGACCTGTCAGTAAGCAAAAAGAATGAGGGGGGAGTTGCTGGTTCTAGTTCTTCCCATCCTCAAAGACCACATTGGCAAGGATTTCTTTTATTGAACCACTCTACTAAACCATCAGTTTGAGGATGGTATATGGGGGGTTTTAAGTGCTTAATGTGTAATAACTTGTCAACTCTCCTGAACACGATGTTTTTGGAATTACCAAGTCTCAAGGGAACTGCCAATTGAAATTGTAAGTAAGTCAGTGGAACCTGGGTGACCTCAAAAGGCAAGAGAAATGCTCTGTAATGTCTTGCAGTCAGTCTCTGTAGAGACTTCTGTATGAGACGGCAATATGCCACCCACATCATACTGGGTTGTCACATGATCATGCTCTACTGCCGGCCGATGAGGCAGCATGGGGACAGCTTGAGACAGAGATACACCACTGTAATAAGGCCCAGAGGTTTACATAGGGTGGTTTGTGCCTTTCCGCCTTTAATGTATGACCAGTCTCACCTCAGTATCACTGGATAAGGTGGGCTGCATGCGAGAGCCACCCTAAGTTTTCAGGTTATCCCATGATATGTTATGATGCAAGAGGCGGACCTGTACCAGTGAGCTTCCCCTTGAATACAGGTCAGACTGGTCACTTCAGATTCCCATTGTCTCAGGAGAATTTAGCAGCAAGCAACAATTAATATGTTACTGATGGAATCAGTAAGTGTGGAGATCTTATGCCCAATTACTACAATCACCTCGTGAATGGAAGTGAAAGAGGATTGATTATAAAACAGTACCCGTCTTCTCGTGCCCAACTTCAATTCATTGGCCCATCAAAGCGAGGGCAGTATGGGATGGTGTGGCCCACCTCCATGCATTTGTAGCAATGGGGAGGAGTAATATGCCTCTCCTGTGGTCTGACCACTGGTTCCATCTCACTTAGGGTAGGCTTAGGGGTGATGACATGCTCTATCCATGATTTTTGGTGATAAACAGGCCGCGGGTTGTGATAAGGTCATCTATGGTTTTAACTTCTTGCCTATGGACCGGCCAGGTGAGAGAAATGAAGAGGGCATTCATCAGGTAGACACAGGCCACCTTTTTGATGATCTTTTAAGAACTGCTGTGCTCTGGTTTTAACCAGCACCCAATTTTGTCCCATAATTCGTAGTCTTGGGAGAGGGTTGGCCGAGTTGCTCTTGCCTGCTGGTCCGGATTGACAGTATATCACAACAAAACCTCAGCTTTTAGTTGATCATACTCGGTGGCCATCTGCTTATCGAGGTCATAATAGGCCTGCTGTGCTGGTCCCCTCAAGAATGGCTCCAGTTTGTGTGCCCACTCTATGCACTTTCCAGTGATGACAGGCAGTGGAACATTCAAATACTGGCCTTTCCTAGCACATCTGGTTGGTCAGAACACTATGACCATCTAGAGAAAGCCTGCATGGGTAAAATAAAGGTGAACATAGTACCAAGCACATTTAATGTGTATTTACGCTTTCTCCCTAATTACTTTACACACCAGGTGATTTTAGAAACAAAAAAAAATATTTCAGGAAGTCTCACGTTGCTCGCAAGTTCACATGAAGTCATCTGTTGCAATTATTTTGCTGAATCGCACATTCCCATGTGACATTTGTACCCGCTAATTGCCTTGCATTGGAATGACACCATGGATTTCTTTTGTCCCACATCATTTTTTTTTTTTACCACAAAGACAATAGATTTTCTAAATGGTTAAATGTTTCATATCCAGTGTGGTCGTCGGCCACCTCATTTAATTTTCCTTGGATCTCACAGTAAGTGGATGGAGATGCCCTTCTGTTGAAGTGAGCATGTCCTCCATGAGCAGTGGTCCACTAACAACACCTAAGCACTTCTGATCAGCTGAGATCCTGTCTTGTGCTTGTTGCTGTCTCCATGACCCCAAGAATGAATGGAATGACTTGTCTGCTGTATGGCAAGGGTTCTTTTGGTCACCAGGAACAATCTACCAGGGTTTGTTACTTACTCCTTTGTCCATTTTGGGGTCCAGGGATCTGGTGCCTATCCCAGCTATACTGGGTACAAGGCTGGAGCCATTCAAAGAGTGCTGAGAGATCTTAAACCAGCAAACAATAATTAACATAAAAACAAATTTGGCAGGTAAAGATAAAATACTCACACACACCAGTGCACTTGAATGTTAACATTTCCAATTCTCTAAGTGGAAAGATTTTCATCATGTCTTTGAAACAGGGGTCAGCAGTCTGTGCAGACCCAGAGAGCTGCGTTGTTTTCTAATGTTCATTCCATCTGAGCCTTTAATCATTCAGCAATATGCAGAGTGGTGACCATGCTGGAAGTTCCTGGTACCCTTAGAAATTTCTTCATTGCTTGGCTATTAGAAGTGAGCACAAAGTGACTTTCTGGGTCCAAATGGAGGGCCTTAAAGAAATACTCTGCCATCAACGTGTTATTTTTTCCATAAGTTAATTACCTCATGTAGTTGGTAGTGATGGCTGAGAGGTTTTTTTTTCTGTTTTCATGTAGAATGGAGATAACATAGTTTCTGATATAATAAGCATCTTTGGCATCAGATGTATAAAATTTAAAGATTATAGGTTATCGTTAGGGATACTCCCAAAATGTTAAGTGAATGACATTGTCATGTGTTTTTCTATTTCAGCTTTAAAATTAATTTGTATTTTATGCACTTGCATAATAAAACACTAAGGTCTGTGTGTCCAGTCCTCTAAGCAATCTGATTGGTCAATTTAACTTTGGGTTGATTGGTCAATTTGCCTTTGGTGATGCGATGAAAGAGGAAGTGCGACAAGCACAAGGAGGAGTAAAAGTGTATGAGGCACCTGGAGCGAGACGCCTTCGAAGACGGCAAGAATAAAGCTGGACAGGAATTGAGAAAGGTGCTTTGAGAATAAGGATAGAAAGGCACTGAAGGTACACGAAGGGCAAGATATAGCAAATATTTTTTAATTATTCTACAGGGTAGTGCAGCTAGTACTGCTGCCTCGCAATTAGGAGACTCAGGTTCTCTTCCTGGGTCCTCCCTGCTGGAATTTGCATGTTCTCCCCGTGTCTGCGTGGGTTTCCTCCCACAGTCCAAAGACATGAAGGTTAGATTCATTGGCGATTCTAAAATGTCCCTGGTGTGTGGGTGTGTGTGTGTGTGTGGGTGTGTGTGCACCCTGCCAAAGGGTTTGTTCCCTGCCTTGCACCCTGTGTTGGCTGGGATTGACTCCAGCAGACCCCCGTGACCCTGCAGTTAGGATATAGCGGGTTGGATAATGGATGGATGGGTGTATAGTACAGGATATGCAATGATGATGGTAATTAATGATGGTAATCAATATTCATTCAATATTAATTTTATGTTTTGAAGAAAACTTCATGAAGGTGTTGTCCATTTCCCCATGCACATTCTGACAGCCTGTTGTGGAAATTCTGCATTGCTCGACGTAACATCTCAAGAAGAATGCCAGAGATTTTCTCTTCAATCCTCCTTTTTAATTCAGCAATGGTTGCAGGAAGTGTGCGATACACTTGGCTTTTAAGATGTCCCCAAAGAGAAAAATCACAAACAGTGAAATCTGGGGATCCCGGAGGCCTTGGAATGTCACTGTTGCGTGAAATGACGCACCTTCCAAACAATCGTTGAACAAATGCCATCGATTGTCAGGCAGTATGAGAAGAGGCTCCACCTGGGGACTTCTCTTTTAAGGCTGAACCCGTTTCCTCGAAATTACACACCCATGTTGTAATCACTTAAGCAGATGGGACACGGTCATGACATCCTAACTGGTAATGATGGCAAAATTCACTTTGTTCAGCAGTCACACTATCACCATTCTTATAAAAGGCTTTCACAGTAAACGCTTGTTGCACATCACTCCACTGCTCCATTACAACTAATGGCAAGGGGTTATAAACGAGGTCGCATTGGTCCCATACAACTGCCGACGCCCCAGGGTTGCCGATCCCTAGTTCCAAACTTTCCCATTTCCCTGCGCCACCCTGTATTACCTGTCTTCGTATTACCTGTGCTGTGACTAATTACTTTCATATTATACTAAGTCAGCCTGGTAGCCTTTACAGCTATAGCTAGAATTTATCAATTCCTCATGTTCTCCTAGTGTGTGCCCTGCTTTGTAATGAAAAACTACCTTTTGAGTTTTAGTTGCGTCTATCTGAAGTACCCAGGTATATTTGTAGAATGCATTAAGAAAGCAAAGGGTTTATGTGTTTTTAAAATGATGACCCTGTTGTTATTGCTAGCTGTCCACGTCAAGTCATCCACACTATCAATGTGTCTGCTCTTGGGAGAATTTGTTGTTTTTGGTTCCAATTGGCTTCCTGAATTACAGTAACTCCTTGCTGTTGTAACCAGGAACACTGTAATGTCTGTCTTGTCCTCTTTGTTCAAGATGGGGAGTTTGTAGTGCTTAAATTATGAAGAAAAGATGACAAAGCAGTAGTTATACAATAACACTTTGATTCTCCTTTGTGTTGCACTGCACTTTAACTGTCAATTAGACCTCACTCAACCCCCCCCCCCCGCCCCCCCGAAAAAGTGCACAATACTCCTTTTTATAATACAGTAGATGGAAGTAGCCTGTGGCATTGTCTGGGTAAGTAATGTTAAGCACTGGTCATTTTGTCTGCTAGTCTGGCTTCCAACTGCTTGGATGTTTCACTTGCTCTGAGCCAGCAGGCGGCACTGATGTGCAAACTGTAGCACATAGGGAAAAAAAAACAAAAAAAAAAAACTAGGACCTCCAGGCATAAAATTTTGGGTTCCAAAGTAATCTGTCTTGTCTGTATGGTCCTAGTGGGCAATTTTGCAAAATTTAGTCCAGATCCGCTTAGAAGAGCAGGATTGTAATACTTGCTCTGAACCAGCAGGTGGCAGTAGTATGCAAACTGTCACTCATGGGATAAATAAAAAAAGATAAAAAAAAACACTGGGACACCCCAGGGTCAAAATTGTAGCTTTTGAAGTAGTCTGTCTTGTATATATGGTCCTAGAGAGCAACTATGCAAAATGTAGTCCACAAAGACTAAAAGAACAAGATTGCAATACTTACTTTGAACCAGCAAGTGGCAGTAGTGTGCAAACTGTAGCTCATGGCATTAAAAAAAAAAAGACCAAAAAACCCACTGGGACCCCCAGGGTCAAAATTGTGGGTTTCAAAGTAGTCTGCCTTGTCTGTATGGTCCTAGAGAGTGCCTATGTAAAATGTAATCCAATCGGTTAGAGAGCGTAGGATTGTATAGGGAACAGACAGACAGGCATTCTATGTTATATATATGGATCTTAATATTTGCTGCATGAATTATGTAAGATATTCTTCCAGACTACTTTTGGTGTCAGTCAGTTTTGTATTTTGAACGTCTCTTTTATTATTCTAATCACTTTACATATTTAATACAGTGTTGTAACTTTGTTTGATTTGTACAGCGTTTTCCGATTGAGAATACTGTTAATGGCACTACACAAATCAAAGAATGACTGATGTGATTCTCTGATTTGAGGGACGCAGTATGACTTTTATTTATTTCTTTTTCTGTTTTAAAGTTTAAGCTCATTTTTTCGCCTGTACATTATAGGCAGTACAATGATAATATCACTAAGACTCATGATAAGGTTGCATGATAACAACATCATTAAAGGGTTACTCCTCCCAAAAATTATGTCCTCAGGTTTGGTCACACAGTCCAAAGACATGAGGTTTAGGTGTTGGGTGTGTTCAGAGTTGCTAATTATCCCCTGATGTGTGTGTGTGTGTGTTTGAAAAAAAAAAGGAGGCTCAGGAGTGGACAGGCCACTGGTGGAGATGTGTCTAGTGGTTTGCTAAGCACAACAACAACAGGGATGCCTGAAGACTATAAGCAAATGGTCCTTACTGACCAAACATCAAGCAAGCTTTAAAGCAAAAGAAGATTAAGAGGTGACATGATTGAAGTGTTTCAAATTTTGAAAGGAATTAATCCAGTTGATTGAGACTGTTATTTTAAAATGTGTTCATCAAGAACACAGGGACACAGTTGAAAACTTGTTAAAGGTAAATTTCACGCAAATATTAGGAAGTGTTTCTTTACACAGAGAATCATAGACACATGGAAAAAAGTACCAAGTAGTGTGGTAGACAGTAGGACTTTAGGGACCTTCAAAACTCAACTTGATGTTTTTTTAGAAGAATTAAGTGGATGGGACTGGTGAGCTTTGTTGGGCTGAATGGCCTGTTCTCCTCTACATTGTTCTAATATTTTAATTTTCTAAACGCCTGTTTATCATGGCGGCAGAGAGTGGTGATGCGTTGCATATTGGTTGGATGTGTAAGTAAGAATGTCACTGTAGTTTGTAGATGTGGCAATACAACAACTACTACTGGTACTACCAGTACGGGTGGACTGGAGCAGGCCATAATGGTAAGAGTGCACTGTGAAATGATTCAAATAGACGCCACAAAAATGTTTGGGGAGGCCACCCTGTATACTTGAAAATTGGCTGAAAAAAGGCAAAATTAGTATACAGGTCTTTACAGGTTCGAGATTATCAACTGATTCATCAGATAAAACATGGCAGTTTAAAGCCGGACGGGGGGAACTGACGTCACTGAGACAGGAACCAGAAGTGACGTCCTCAGTCCTGGAACCAGAAGTGACGTCCTCAGGCCCAGAACCAGAAGTGACATCCTCAGGCCCAGAACCGGAAGTGATGTCTTCAGGCCCGGAACCAGAAATGCTGTCTTCAGGGCCAGGTGGAATTTCCCGTAGTTGGCCTGCAAGGGCAAAAGAGTAGGATTAGTTTGCTCTGCCCACCCCTGGTCCAGCATGGAATTACGTTCTTTTGAGCCCTTCAGTTGCCTTCCAAGCATGCATGCGTGACAGCATGTTTCCAGTAGAAAGTGATGCTGCAGCACCATTTCATTGAAAGGTAAACGGTAAGAGGCCTCCCACCAGTATGTGGGCAGGCAGACTATTCAGGCCTCATCGTTCACCTCACAAAGGGCAACTAAAGGTGAAAAGGAGTGCCAGAAAATAGAAACAGTTTAATTAGGAAAAAGAGAACTGGGGTAGCAGGCCTCATTTATGACCAAGCAAGGCTGACATCATATGTGGTGTGTGCCTGGTGAAAGAGGCATAATGGGGGCAGTTTGACTCAAAGAGCTGTACAACTGACACTACAAGAGCTTCTGCTCACCCCGTGTACATGCAGTCCAGCAGGCAGGGCCATCACCATGCTATCTTCATTATATCGAATAACAAGAACCATTTATTCTGAATAGAACTTTGGAATGTCGTTCAAGGTGTGAGATTATTAAAAAGCAGCACTCTCACAAAGCACTCGTCCGTCTCTGATCACACCCCCTACATCAATATTCCAATAACCTGCAACTCGATTATCATAAGGCCTCCAGCCTCAACGGTATTTTAGTATTGTGCTCATTAAATGTGACAATTCCTTCCCTATTATCTTACAGCTACCTGTTAAAAAAATCCTGGCACCTTTGCTCTTTAGTTAAAAGGAAAAAAAATAATAGTGTGTTATCACAGCCTCAGTGAACATCAGACTCCTGAATAGCACATACATCTCTCAGCAGGTGGGCAAACCAATTTAAAAAATAAATAAATATATATATAGGTATGCATATATACTGTATATCTAGCAGCTATTAGGGCCCCACTCAGTCCACAAACTCAAAAATGGAGAGGCAACAGGAGGCAAAACTATGAAAATAAAAAGGAATTTATTATAAAGATAACACACTGCCTGCAGTGTGATTAACTTTTAATTAAGTAAAGACAAATTGACAAGATATATCAATAAATGGCATTGCATACAAAGTAACCCAACACACCCACTCCCACCATCTCCCACCCGAAATAATTGTAAATATACAGGTATGGTGTAGGGGGTCCACAGCTCCTGTCAAAAAGGCCACTTTTATAGCAAAGGGGGTATGGTGTGTGTGGCCAAGCGGTTCCCGGGGAATTCGTGATGCGGGTGGTTCTCACTTAAGTGAAAAGGTGAGGAGACGTCCGCATCCGTAATTGTTCCCGGAAGCTGCTGATTGCCACAGCTGATCCACATCCCCGTGATAAATAGAAGCGCAAAGCGGCTAGCAGGGGAAAATGAAGAAAGAGAGAAGGAAAGACAAACGGATGTTGTTGGAGAAGAAGGCAAGAAGCAGGGAAAGGATAGCCGGTGTGAGAGAGCGAATGAGTGCAGGCTTGCAGACAGCTAGACAGTGTGCCCTAGCGGAGTGTTTGGCAGACACCTAGGGCAGTTGGTAGTGGTCGCTCCCACTGAGCATTGTGAGGAGCGGGAGTGACCAGAAGAAGGATGGCTTGCCGCAGAAGACAGCGGGAGTCGGGAGGCTTGGGAGGTGGATTCTCCAGCCGTGAGCATCCTGGCTGTTGCGGGAACCCAAGTCTCGGTCTGGAGAGAGCTGAACCGAAGCCAGGGATCGGGAAGCCTCCAGACCAGAAGGCAGAATGAAGGTCAGCTGCAGGTAGGGTGGCTCCCCTGGTGCATAGCCTGGACGGGAGAAGCAGGGGAGTCACCAGTAGAAAGGCACCAGGCTGATTTTAAAAGGACAGCTTCCAGCCATTGTTTTAACCTTGTTGTTTTTAAAAGATTTTTGTCTATTGGATTTTAACCTCCACTTTCCACCTCTGTTATTATGGATTATTTATTTAATGCCGGATTTGTGAAGCACTGCACTATTTATTTGGACACTTGTTTTGTTGATTTTAAATAAAAGCACTTTGCACTTTTTGCACCATGCCTTGCTTTGTTGTGTCTCACTGCCAAGCTCATCGGTGACATTACTGATGGTGTCGGGTTCAGGGCTCCCGGAAGGAAGATGGAAGCATGGAGTGAACCTGCATCGTCACAACAGGATCCAACTAGCTCCAGCATCACAAGGCCATGCGCACTAAATTGACATCATTTTGGACCAAAATCTTTACGTACTTCTCAGACAATCTTAGCATTACCATCACTTCTAATCCATTAACGTGATATTTGGTTACTCCCAGGTGACATTAAAGTGCACAGAGACAAGTCGATTATAAGATTAGCAGCACACAGACCTATCTTGCTTAACGGGAAGAATCGCAGCCCACCTTCTATAACTCAGTGAGTAAACAACGTTCTGTATGATCTCAAATTATAAAAAATGAAATTCTCTCTTAGAGGATATGTCCAAAACTTTTTACAGATATGGCAAGAATTCATTAACATCACAATTAATTGTTCTACTGTGGCATCTCATGATCTGATGACAAATAGATCATGAGATGCCAGCAGAGCTGCAGTGCCTGATGCTGCCTGTGCCAGCCATGGCCAAGGCCTGTGTAAACCTCTGCTACTTAACTTGTGTCTCCTACTTCATGAAGTCATACCAGGTCAGTTAACCATAGTGGTAAAAAATTCAAGCAAGGAAGTAAAAAGTCACTTATCTGGAAATTATTAGAATGGAAAGGAGCTACGTAAGCACAGAGTTTATAAACATCTACTAATTATTTATGTTACATCACAGCTGTATTATCTGGTGGCTCTGCAGCTAAGGATCTCTGCTGCTATCTTGAAGGTTGCCTGTTCAAATCCTGTTACTGCCAGAAGGGATGTTACTCCACTTGGCCCCTAAGTAAGGCCCTTAACATGAAAATGGCTCCAGGGGACATTGTACAATGGCTGACCCTGCATTCTGACCTGCAAAGGTCATGCAGAAAGACAACTTCCCCATAGGGATTAACAAAGTATATCAAAAAAATATTTTATTGTTACTATACGTTATCAGCAAAATGTCACAATGGTCTGCTCTCCATCATGGTCCATTGCAGCCAATAATTTTAGCTTGAGATTTCAACATTAATTTTACCTCTCCATCAGGCACTCCTTATAAAAGTGAAATGTGAACTACGAGGATGAATCAAAAATGATCCGCACTCCAGTTATATTAAAACTTCTTTTGGCAGCACTGTCTTATCAGTGCTTTCTGTATGAGGTCCCTGTCTCCCCAGTCAGTGCTGTGCAGGTGTGAATGTGTTGCATCGGATCATTCATAACTATGGTGTGAGAAACAATGTCTGCCCAACTTGTGATTTGCACGAAAGAAGAGCAATGTGCATTGATTCGTTTTTTGTGGTCTGAGGGTGTGCCTGGTGCCGATATTTATTGAAGACTTTGTGCACAGGAGAATGGAGAAAGTGTTTTGTTGTGAAGAAGTGCATATGAATGAACAGAAAAGTTCAAGGTAGGTTGCAAAAGTGTCAGCCATGAAGAAGGAGCTGGACACCCATCCACGTCCACGTCTGATGACAACATTGAGTGAAATGATTCTGTTGAATAGACGAGTGACAGTAGATGATGTAGCAAATCATTTGCAAATCAGCCATGGCTCTGCCTATGCAATAATCCATGACAGACTTGGGTTTCTAAAGAAGCCCTACAAGGATGAAGATTCACATCTGATGAAGAGGTGAAGACAGCGGTACATTTGTGGCCTACAGTTCAGCCTAAAACATTTTTAAAGAAGGAATACGAAAGCTTATTGACAGATGGACAAAGTGTATTGAAAAGCAGGGAGATTATGTTGAAAAAAAAGTTGATTAAAATAAATTCTACAACCAGAGTGCAGATAATTTTTGACTCACCCTCATACAATTATCCAGAAACCACCTACAACCAACCATTAAAAATAGCACAAATATTTATACACCAGTTGAGTTGGAGTCTAATGTCTGAGAAAGCTATACAACAGGCCTACTTGTGCTCAGTGTTTACCACAGTGGATTCAGAAAGTATTCAGACCCCCTTCAATTTCTGCACACATTATTGTGTTGTAGATTTTAAATAAATATATTTTTCCCTTTTGTTCATAAATCTACACTCAGAAACCCACAATGACAAAATAAAAACGTTTTTAGAACATTCATATAAGTTTTTAGACCCTTTGCTGTGACACTCCAAATTGTGGTCACATGGTGCTGTTTGCTTTAATTGTCCTTGAGATGTTTCTAGAACATGATTGGAGTTCAACTGTGGTGAACTGAATTGATTGGACGGTTAAGAAAGGCACACACCTGTGTACAGTATATTGAGGTCCCACAATTCACACTGCATGTCAGGCCTGAGGAACTCCCTGTAGACCTCCACAATCAAATTGTTTTGAGGCATTGATCAGGGCCATTTCTTAAGTAAGGCAGGGCCAAGGAGAGCCAATCAGGGCCATTTCTTAAGCTTTGAGCATTCCCTGGAGCACAGTGACCTTGATAATTGTGAAATGGAAGAAGCTTGGAAACATCAAGACTCTTACTGACCAAACTGAGTAACCAGGCAAGAAGGGCCTTATTCGGGGAGGTGACCAAAAACCCAATGGTCACTCTAGCAGAGCATTAGAAGGTCTCTGCTGAGATGGAAGAAACTTCCTGCAGGATGACCTTCTCAGCTACACTTCATCAATCAAACATTTATGGTAGAGTGGCTAAAGAGAAGTTGATCTCGAGTTAAAAACATATGACAGCTTGCCTGGACTCTGAGAGGATGAGGAAAAAGATTCTCTGGTCTGAGGAGAAAAAAATTAAATTGTCTGGAAAGAACTCCAAGCAGTATGTCTGACAAAGACCAGGCACTGCTCATCACCTGCCTAATATCATCCCTACAGTGAAGCATGGTGGTGGCAACATCATACAATGAGGATGCATCTCAGCAGCAGGGATAGGGAGAGTGATCAGAATTGAGGGAAGGATGAATGGAACAAAATACAGAGGTGTACATGAAGAAAACCTGCTCCAGTGTGCGCATGACCTCAGACTGAGGGGATTGTTCACCTTTTAGCATGACAATGTCTTGAAGCATACAGCCAAGACAAAACGGCAGTGTTTTTAGCACCAATCGCAGAATGTCCTTGAGTGGCCCAGCCAAACCCCATTACAGTGGTGGCGAACCTATGAAACGCATACCAGAGGGGGCACTCAGATCCCCCTCTGTGGGCACACGCGCCGTTGCCTCAGCACACAGTTCGTTACTAGAAAGCCAGAGGGATGCGGGGCCGGACTGCTCTCTTCCCCCTCTCCACAAATGCCTGAGGACATTTCTCACATCACCCGCCCCTCTGCCCAGCAGCCCAATGGAAGTGTTTCCTCCCTCCCCTGTCTGGGGTAAGGCGGGCGGCTCAGACTGCAGCCTGTTGAGTCTGTGGCAAAGGCGATTCCCGTGGTGGGGTTAGAGGGGATGTGGTATAGCGGGTCCACAGCTAAAAATTGAAAATGCCAGTTTTAATAGATAATCACCGCACTCGCGGCCTAGAGGGGGGTGTGGTAGTGTGACCGGAGCTTTGTGATGCAGGCGGTCCTCGCTTAAGTGCACAGGTGAGGAGTCGTCCACATCTGTAATTGTTGCCAGGAGCTGCTAATTGCCACACCTGATCCACATCCCCATAATATATAATAGAAGCGCAAGGCGGATGGAAAGGGGAAAAATAGAGAGAGAATGGGAACGGAGGTTAATGGGGAAGAACAGCGTGAAACAATTGAGAAGATAGAAGGGATGACAAAGGACAGCACAGTTAGTTCTGAAAATGAAATCCTTAAAGTGTGGAATTCTCTGCCAAATAATTTTAAGTCAATGAAAGCACTTGGGATTGCTTTCCTTACTTTGTTTGGATCATCTTATGCTTATGAGCAGCTGTTTTCAGCTTTGAATTATATCATATCTGACACCAGAAACAGACTAACAGATGACCTGAGTGCTGCATGTGTTGCTCTCAAACTTACAAAGTATGAGCCAAGGTTAGACAAATTATCAGCATGCAAACAACAGCAAAAATCATATTAATTGTTCAAAAGCATGCCAAATGCAAACTTTTACCTTTCCATAAAAAGTTGTTTGTATCATTGAAAGCTCTGTTATTGTGTTTTTCTTTTAAGATAAAAGATGTTAATGTATGAGTTGTTTTTTCTAAACTAAAACCTCAGTATTCAGGTTAAATTGCCATGTTGGCACTTTGCGATAAATAAGTGGGTTGTGGGTTGCAGTTTGGGCACTCGGTCTCTAAAAGGTTCGCCATCACTGCCATAGAAGATCTGTGGAGAGACCTGAAGATGGCAGCTTACGGGTGCTTCCCAACCAACCAAACAGAGCTTGAGAGGATCTGCCAGGAAGAGTGGAATAAACAGCCCAAGTCCAGGTGTGCAAAGCTTACAGAGACGTAACCCAAGAGGCTTCAACAAAGCCCTGAATCAAGGGTCAGAATATTTTTTAATTAGAGATTCAGTTTTTGATTAGTAGTACATTTGCAAACTTTTCAGTTTGTTTTCATGGGTTATTGAGTGTACACTGATGGGCAAAAATGGCAAATGTATCTATTTAAAATTAAATCTATAAGACAATCAAGTGTGCAGAAAGTGAAGGGGTCTGAATATTTTCTGAATCCATTGTATGTGATATTACAAACTTTATTAAAAATATGTATTTTATGTACTCTACTATTAGATGTAATTATATTCTATAACACTGTCCTTTTAGGTACAAAATATTTTATTAAAAACAATAGTGATAGTTGAAAATATTCCAAGTTTCAAAAGAGTTCACCAAGGATTGAAAGCACCTGAATGTCATGCCATGTTTACATTTTCTAACTTGCTTAAAATATGAAATGTCTGCTAATGCATGGTAAAATAGAATAAGGTGTGCTAGTAGAACAACAGCCAACCATCAGATTCTTCAGGTGCACAAATAGTAAAAATAAATAAACAACTTAGTTTTGAAGGAGAATCTGTTTACCATTAATAAAAAACACATTTAAGGTGAAGACGCAACAGTATCTGATTGGTAAAATGTATCATGTAATTAAAAATGGAGTACATTCACTAAAGGACCCTCAAGAGCTCTGCAGAAAAACCATTTGTATCGCATTTAATGAACTCCTGGGAAATCAAATGAACTTCAGTGAAGCTCGCACTTGGCTCTTGAGTCATTGATCGGTAGCATAAAGCTTGCTGAAGAGTCCCGTATTCTAAGTCGAGTGTAAAATCTTTAGTCCAAGTCTCCTCAGACCCTCATCCAGAATTGCAGAAATATATTTCAGGTTTTTAGAAGGGTCTTGTCATTACTGTCTTATCTTTCTGCTGTCATTATGTGTCTCCAGATTACTTGACTCATTTGACCCTTAGTATAGTCATCAGAACTGCTTGGGTACACTTGAGACAGTTGAGTGTTACGGTATGGTGCTTCTTTTTTCTTTGGAAGAGACAACTATGAACTGCAGTACAGATTACTGTCCACTGTGCATCTCCATTTATCTTCACCTTAACCAACCGTTGGCCTGTCAATGTGTGCCCTGAATCCTTGGTCAAGTTGCATTATACAGCATAACATTCTCAATCCTGGGGTCTTCATCTTATTCTGGCAGCTCTGTGGGAAGGTAGGAACCAAGCCATGATAAGGCACCTTTACATGACAACGACTTACATATTTTGAGATTTAAAATCACAATGCCAAGTCCCTGCCTCTCACAGCCTTTGTGTGTATACCGTGACAAGACCTTGTAGTCCTGATCTAGATAAACATAAGTCACTTCATGGAGAATAGCCAGCGTGGGAGGACAAGAATGTCATGATATCACTCTCATTTAAATTTTTTAAATGGTTCCTGGGGTTCTAAAATTAATCTAAAACATTGTTTGGTGGTGGTGATGAGACCCATAATTCTAATGGTCACAATTATTTTTTGTTTCAACACCCTTTTACTTATCTACCTCCTTCTTATATTTTGCTTTTTGGCACTTGTTTGTTGATAAGGTGCAATGCATTGGTAGGTAATGTCAAACAGAACTGTGCAGCACATCATCAGGTGATATTAGAATGAACTTTGAACGATTGCTTGGTGTGTGTTTTGTTTTAATATATTAAATATAATATTATGTGGACAAGTGCTGCAATGACAAGTTGAGCAACAATGAAATGCTGGAACACCAACTGGGTCATCTTGTTTGATACAATTGTCCAAACAAAATATTGCACCTTTATGCAGCAAGGGAAATGGCCACTCGGCCCCAATAACAAAACAACAAGCTTTCAGTAAGGCTTTCAAAAGTAGGGGGTCATTCTGTGGAGCTCTGTCCAGGAGGTCACTTTTAGTGCAAATGACACCTCCTTTCAGGAAGCCTGGCTTCATAAAGTGCGCAAACTGGAAGGGCCGGGGCTAAGTAACCTCACTGGGCAGTTTCTTGGTGCTGTGGGGAGAGAAGGAGAAGAGAATGTTAGCAATAACGCCCTCCTCTCACTGCAGTGGGTTATCACATGTCTCGATCGAGCCTATGAGGAGATCTTTCAATGCGCATGCGTGACAATTAAAATAATATCTGCCATGATAAAGGATGCTTTTATGAAAAACTTTCCTTCTAACAGTAGCGTAGCGTGGGTGTCTGCCACCCCCTTATTTAGGTATGGTTCAAATTTTTACAAGATATTATTTATTGTGAAATTTTGCCGCCCCCTAAAAGTGCCGCCCGGGGCGGGCCGCCCCCACTACGCTTAGTCACTGCCTTCTAACCTTCCATATGCCAGTGAATGGATAAGATTTTGCTATGCCTGTTCTACTTGGAGACTACCAGGTCAGAACCAGTACAACCTACACAAGAGGGACCTGCCGATAGTCTGCAAGGACAAAAAAGCAAATTTGACCTAATCCACTGCTATGAGAAAGGAAAATGTGTTTTGGATTAAGCAAACAGAATAGTGGTCTGTCTGGAGCAAAGGAAAAGATGGATGAGACTGTGGTTAAACTCATCACACCTGGAAAACATTTTGTACAGCATCCAGCATTATGAGCATCATTTTAACTGGCTGTCAGAAATGCAGAAAGCTTGTGATTGATAGATAGATAGATAGATAGATAGATAGATAGATAGATAGATAGATAGATAGATAGATAGATAGATAGATAGATAGATAGATAGATAGATAGATAGATAGATAGAGTACAAACCAGAATAACTAAAAAGAAAGAAAACCAAAGAAAGGAAAGAAAATTTAAAACTGTGCAGAAAAGCCATGAGGCACTTATGTAATCCATTATACTGTGATTTCTAGTCATGTAATCTGACAACTTGGATTTACTCTCTAACCAAAGTCTTGTAGTGTGCTTTCCAACTAACTACAAAGGCAACAAATGATTAAATTCAGCAATGTGAATTGAAAGCAGCCACCATTGATTGGTGAAAGCTACAATATTGCATGTTGCAGCATAGTTACTGCTACACCGCCATATTATCAGGAGGGGTACTGAACAAATTACTGTTTGTTAACTGCCTCTTCTGAAGGGGGCAAATGATTAACAGGCTATTTTTTTCACTACCAAGAATGTTCAAGTCATTAGCGAGAAGCTTAAAGGAGAGGGCAAAAAGCCTCCTCTTGTTATAGATCATCTTACTGCTATTGATTTGAGATCTTTACGTTGGTAAAGCAAGAAACCAGGGTCCAAGGTCACATCTACATTTGACTAGTAATACAGTGCTGGGAGGTGGTGATGTGTTGTGCATTGGTATGACAGGTGTGAGACTTGCCCGGACACCACCAGTCGGAAACCACATTTTTATAAATTGCACACGTTTATTAAACATTAATAAACACAGTCCCAACACTACACATAATGCACTCAGCAATAATCACCCCAATAAATCTGTTTCTCAGTCCTTGTTCGCCTCTACTCTCCTCCTGGGAGCTTCGTCCAACTCCTACTCCCGACTCTGGCTCCCAGACTGTAGGAAGGTTGCGCCTTTTATCCCTGCCCGGATGTGCCCCAGGTGTCTGATGACGTCCATCCGGCAGCACTTCCTGGTGTGGCGGAAGTAACTATTTCCGAGTCCTACGAGGCTTAAGGCGCCCTCTGGCGGTGGTCACGGGTCCCAACAGGCCAGAAGCTCTTTGTTCTTCTCCCGTGGTCCTCTCCTGCTCCAGGGTGGTTGCCCCCTCGTGGCCCAGAAGCTATTCCTGCCACCTTCCAGTCCTTTTAGGCAATGACCCCGGCAATCTGTCACACTAACAAATTAAAATTTCACTACACATGTGTCAGATTTGAACACCATTTCTTTGTCCTATAGCTGATATACACTGATGTGAAAAGTAAGTACACCCCCTGAAATATTTTTCTGTTTTTAACATACTGTATGAAGGTACATCAAGCTTTAATCTTCATTTAAGCAGTACCTGTAGATAAAAATGATTTAACTGAAAAAAACAATGAAAATTTAACTTTGCAATTCAATTAGAAATGAACAAATATGCCATGTCCATCTGTGGAAAAAGTAAATCCACACTTGAATCTGACAGCTGGTATATTGCCCCCTCAAATAGGCATTTCCTAAAGTTGGCATTTCCTATAAAGGTCCAGCAGTCTCTGACATCAACTACTCTATGCAGAATTCTTTGAATGGTTTCTTGCACGCACAGCCCATTTCAAAACCCCCCACAGAATCTCAGTGGGGTTCAGATCCAGCTTTGACTTGGCCAATCCAGATCCCTCCATTTCTTTCTTTCTTTCAAGTCATTCCTTAGTGGATTACTGGTATGTTCAGGGCCATTGTCATGTTGCAAAGTCCACTTTTATGTTGAGCTTCAACCTTCTGACATATGGTCACACATTATCGTCAAGAATCCCCTAGTACAATGAAGAATTCATAGTGGATTCTATGATGATCAGCTGCCCAGGCCCTAATGCAGCAAAGCAACCCCAAACCATAACATTTCCACCACCATGCTTTTCATTCGGTATTAGGATCGTCTGGTCTGATGGGCATTCTTGATAATACATGTGACGTTTTTCTCCTACTTAAGTTTTAGTGACAGCACAATGCACAGAATCTTGAATAACTCAGCTGTCCCAAAGGCCGAGCTGTTTATAGAGTATTAAGTGAGCAGGAATCTACAATCATCATCTTGAGATTTTACAATGTTAAGGTCCAAATTATTATTATACTAGCAAAATACCCGCACTTCGCAGCGGAGAAGCAGTGTGCTAAAGAAGTTATGAAAAAAGCAAACATTTTAAAAATAACGTAACATGATTGTCAATGTAATTGTTTTGTCACTGTTATGAGTGTTGCTGTCATCAAGGATTTGATTATCATTATTTCTTTCAATCAGGTTCGTATTTGGAGGACATGTTGTGTTCAAGTTACATTCTGCGTTTGTCAACTGTTGTAAAGATACAACAGGTGTCATTGATAACTCTGTGTCCACATTGTCAGAGTTGAAACATTCATAAACATTGATGTGTCCACTACCCAAATCGCTACCCGTGAACCTAAGATGTTTAACAGGCATTCCCGGTTGTCCAAAGGTGTAAAATATTTCCCTATTTCTATACACTTGAAAGTGACAACGAAACAATTCCGCAGCAGCTATCAGTTCACATGCAGAACCATAGGTTGAGAGCATTTCACTGCTATAGTGGTCCTGTGTAGTATAATTGTCTCCTGTACCGTCATCAGTCCACATCTTGAACCTGTCCCAGTCATTCAGTACATAAGACACAATGTCTCTGCGGATATCAAGGCTGAGACTGATATGGCCATGTGATAAGTAAGAAAAAGAATGGATGAAGAAGGCGCAATCTCAGGGGATTAAAACCACTGGGTACACATCGGTGAAACTGTGATCGACAGTGATCACCAGAATAGACATGTTATTCGGGGTAAACTTGCACCCGTTGAGAAAGAAAGTACGAAGGAAGGTGAGAAGCAGTGGAGCAAGGAATGAAAAGCAGACATCAGCACCAGGATGATGCATGTGACCAAGTAAGGAAGCCCAACAATGTCAGCCTTGAAGCGCTTGAGTAAACGAAAAGGCAGGAGTCACCAGCAGGAAGACATGAAGCAAGGCCAACAATAACAGGCATGAAGCGGTGGAGTAAATGAAAAGGCAGGAGTCACCAGCAGTAAGGTGTGAAGGAAGGCGAACAATAACAGGCTTGAAGCAGTGGAGTAAAGAAGAAGGGAGCAGTGAGAACGACGAACAGCTGAGGAAAGTAAGGAACTGAGTGAGGAGGCACATGAGCATGGGATGTTGTTAATGTATATAGGCAGGGAGCCAACCATGTGGTAGGTGCGGGGACAGCGGCCATGCAGAAAAAGGAAGGGGGACCAAGGGCGTCCCTTGTGCGTCTCTGCCGTGAAATAAATTGTCTGTTAACAGAAATAAGGAATGAAATCACCAAAAGAAGAGGTCAGTTCCGAAAGTTCCTTATGGCATAATGGTGAGCACTGCCAAAAAGAAGACGTTATTTTCGAAGTTTGTTACGGGGCACGGCGCAAAATGAAACATACTTAACGTTTGTAAGTACAGTGTAAAGGATTAGCATGGGAACTGTGGGCTTCCTATGTATATTGGAGGCCACAGAAATAGTGAGGAGGGGTTTCCCCTATCTATATATACAGTTTAGGGGGTACACCCATTTCCCACCCTTGGGTGTTGCAATAGGACATGAAACATACCTAACTTTTGCAAGTACACTGCAAGGAAAGAGCATGTGAAATTTCAGCTTCCCACCTATATGGAAAGAGGGAGAGTGATGACTCAGTGAGGGCTTTGCCTTTTATATTGTGAGCTGGGGGGCTGATCGCACCCCTACAGGTTAAAAAAAAAAGACGCTGAAAGACTACCTTCACATTGCTCCTTTGCTTGCTGGGCTTACTTGCGGCCGATCTATCGCGCGGTACCTCGCAGACTTAAAAGTCCAAACAGCACCAATCAGTTTTTGATTAGTTGTTTGCCTTTCTCTCTCTCTGTCCTTCCCTGCTCCTGAGGCGCACTCCTTTGAAGAGGAAGATATGTTTGCATTCTTTTAATTGTGTGACGGAACTGTCATCTCCATTATGTCAAGGAGCACCTTTAAACTTTTGAAAAAGAGACATGTTTATTTGCAGTGTTTGAATAAAGTTTCTGTCTCTACAACCTCCTGTGTTTCTGTGCAAATCTGTGACCCAAGCGTGACAAGTGGTACCAGGAGTGGTTGCACAGATGAACGCACAGATAAACTCCAAGCGGTTGTTTCAGATAGCTCAAAATGTCCCGCTTCTTCCCGACCCGGAGGATGATCCGGTTCCTGCTCCTGCTTTACCTACTAATTCCAAGTATGTGCAAACGAAGATGAGTCCTTCCGATGACCCAGAGATGTTTCTTTTAGCTTTTGAACATGTGGTGACTTTGCTGGGATGGGACAAACGAAACTGGGCTGTCATCGTCACCCCTTTTTTGTCTAGGGATACCTTAATTGCTTTATGGAATGTGCCTCACAATAAACTCGGCGATTATGATTTCTTGAAGCAGCCAGTTGTTTTACGAAAAACTACGAGCTTTTTGTCTAAAGGTTTTGCGCTTCGTGATTGGAAACTGAACATGTACGGTCCCGAATTCATGTGCAAATTCAAGATTTGATTCATAAAGTTCACTGCTGGTTTGAGGGAAACGAGATGGAACGCATTGTGGAAAAGATTGTCATGAATATACTGCTGGCTGGGATCCCTGCAGTTCTCCAAGATAAATTCCTTCGTCGTGATGTTGAATCTTTGACGATCATGGCCAAATGTTTGGAGGGTTCTCAAACCACTTGGAGAAAAAGCGGTGGATTTGCTGCTCCTTATGCTGTTCCGCAGCCTCCGAGAGATCGCCCAGGAAATGCTCGTCGCTTTGAACGGAGATTAGAGATTCAACGTGCTGTTAACCGTGAAAATTGGGCTTCTTTGGGAAGACCTCCAGGGGATCCGACAGTTAACATGGCACCAATATCTGGGGAAGCAGGAGGCCGTGGACGTCGCCGTGGGTATTTCAGGAGTGGAGCTGAACGAACATGCTTCCGGTGTGCTCAACCTGGCCACTTGGTGAGGGAATGCCGCCTATCCGCTGCTCAATCGTCGGAAATTGGTCTCGCTGAGGTTAGTTGCTCCCGTGTTCCTTATTCTTCAGATAAAAAGGGTGGTTTAATTGTCTCGGTGAAGTTGGGGGGCCACGAGATCTCAGCATTATTGGACTCAGGAAGTGACCTTTGTATTGTCAGACGGGACTGTCTTGACGACAGGTATCTGTGTAACACTGAAACTGTAAACATACGCTGTGTACATGGAGATGTTAAAGACTATCAGACATTGCTTCTTCCTTTAACATATAAGGGTCGTCATTTTAAAGTTTGGTCTACCGTTTCGGGCTCCTGCCCCTGGCCCTTACTGATCGGCAGGAGGAATGCCCTTTTTCCTAAACATATGACCGAATGTTGGACGCCAGTCAGTGAGCCCCGTGTCAAGCTTAGCGAGGTGGAAGAGGATGAACTGGCTATTGAGGAAGATCTTGAGCCCCATTTAAATATTGAACCGAAAGTGGCTGTTAGGGAAGTTCTCGAGCCCAGACTAGATATTGAACCCGATCTCTCCAGCGAGACCGAGGGTGACAGCCCCCCAATTTCCCAGAGCGACTCGCTGGCCCATCTACAACGTCTCAACTTGCAAATGCCTCCGAACAAGAACCGAGCACTAGCGAGCGGACGGATTTTGTGTGCTTGCAGCATGCTGATAGCTAATTAGAATATGTATTTAAACAGGCTCACACTGCTAGTGACTCTCATTACCAAGAGCGTGCATCCGGGGGCTTAAAAACCCCGCACTTTCTTGAGAAAGACGGCTGCCTTTTTAGAGTGATATCAGATCATTTACTCGGGGAATTTACTGAACAGTTAGTTGTACCTGAAGTACATAGGGACATTCTTTTGCAATTAGCCCACTCTCACATCTTGGGTGGGCACCTGGGGACTAGAGAGCGTTTATCAAAACGATTTTATTGGCTGAATATGGGGAAAGATGTGGAGCGATTCTGTACTTCTTGTCCTGATTGTCAAATCGTCTCTGCTTATAAACCCCCTCGGGCTCCCCTTTCTCCTATGCCTAAATTGGAAGTCCCTTTTCCAACGGGTGGGAATAGATATAGTAGGCCTTCTACCCAAGACTAAAACTGGGTATCAATATATGCTTGCGTTGGTTGACTATGCAACGCGATATCCGGAAGTGACTGCTTTGAAAAAAGCCAATTCCTCCACTGTAGCCAAAGCTTTGTGTGAGATTTTCACTCGTATTGGCATCCCTAGAGAAATTTTAACTGATCAGGGCACACCTTTTACTTATTGCGTGATGACACAATTGTGTGACAGCTTTGCTATTAAGAAATTGAGTACCACTGTTTACCATCCACAGACGAATGGTTTGACTGAACGATTTAACAAAACTTTAAAACAGATGATTAGGCGAGTTGCTCATGATGATCCGACGTCTTGGGACTCTGTCCTGCCTTTTATTATGTTTGCGGTACGGGAATCGCCGCAGGCCTCCACTAGTTCTAGTCCATTCGAGTTGTTGTTTGGCAGGCGTCCGTGAGGCTTCTTGGATGTTGTACGAGAGGAATGGACAGGATTCGGGACAACAGCTCACGGGCCGAGCTTTGCAGATCGAGTAATTTCGTTGCAAGAAAGAATTTCTAAACGTTTTTCTATTGCTGTGGAGCATCAGTGACGTGAGCAGGAAACTCAGAAACGTCTTTTATGATAGACACTGTAAGCTCCGTGAATTTAAACCTGGTGATCGTGTTCTGGTACTGATTCCAACGGACCCGCACAAATTCCTAGCGAAATGGCAGGGACCTGCCATTATTGAGGAACGTATGGGGCGGGTAAATTATACAGGTTACAAGGTTAGAATACCGGGCCGGCACAAACCATTCCAGATTTTACATGTTAATCTATTGAAGGAATGGCATGATCCGCAGGGGGGTACACTACTTCGGCTGCAGTCCCTCAGACCGATATTGCCATTGGTGATGATTTGACTGACTCTCAAAAGACAGAGTTGTCATCTTTGATTGAACGGAACACTGATGTTTTTTCAGACTTGCCAGGCATGACTAATCTTGCAGAACATAAAATCACTACTGAACCCGGTATTAGGGTGCAAATTTGCCCGTATCGGATTCCGGAAGCACGACGGAATATTGTGCGTGAAGAAGACAAAACGATGCTGGCATTGGGTGTAATTTGCGATAGTAAAAGTGACTGGTGTAGTCCGGTCGTATTAGTCCCAAGCAAGACGGCTCGGTTCGCTTCTGTATCGATTTCAGGCGCTTGAATACAGTCTCAAAATTTGATGCTTATCCAATGCCCTGTGTTGACGAACTGTTGGAAAAACTGGGTCAGGTATCCTATATCTCCACACTGGATCTCACGAAAGGTTACTGGCAGGTGCCTCTTGAGGCTGACAGTTGCGAAAAAACAGCATCTACGACTCCTGACAGACTTTATGAATTTACGAGACTCCTATTTGGTCTTCATGGCACTTGCTGTGCTTATTTGCGGCTGATCTATCGTGCGATCCGTTTAAACTGTTGACAAAGGGACATGTTTGTATGCAGTGTTTGAATAAAGTTCCTGTCTCTACAACCTCCTGTGTTTCTGTGCAAATCTGTGACCCAAGCATGACAATATATATAGATAACTGAAGTTTTAAAACACTGGTATACCCATCAAGTAGTAACCAATCATTAACATATTATTCAAGTAGAGCAGTAATGGTATTTATAAATATTAAAATACGATGTAGGACTTGAATTTTAATGTGTGATCACCCTAGAGTAACAACAAATGGGGAAATTGTAATTTTGGGGAGAACTGGGTTTATAAATGTGACATCATCATGGACTTACCTGAGTTCTTATCTTGGGCACATTTTAAATTTATTCTTCCACATTTTCTCTCTGTGCTTAAAGTCAAAACTAAAAAATAAAAGTGCAAATATTGCTATAGCTGTGCTATTGAATTAGGTTATTTCATTTAATCAAACTCTTTAAAGCTGTTTTTGCTACCAACATGCTTTTCAAATCTGGTTTGCTAGAGAAGTACTCAGTCACATTTGCTAATGTAACATGTATGTTTGCAACACTGGCTGGTTAAAAAAAATAAATAAAAAATAAACTTCCTAAAGAGTTTTATTTAACAGAGGAGTCCAAATGATTTGAATTTCAAATGTCACAGACTTTTGAGTCTTACTTAATGGATAGAAAATTCTTTGTTAGTTGTGGTGATTATACTTCAAGGACACATGATATTCTATATGGTGTTCCACAAGGATCTATCCTGGGTTCGCTGCTCTTTTCGATCTCTGTGCCTCCATGAGGTCAGATTATCTCAAGGCATAACATGAACTACCACAGCTATGGTGACGACACTCAACTGTGTTTATCAATAGCGCCTGATGACCCTGACTCTCTTGGTTCACTGACACAATGTCTTACTTGTGTTTCTGAGTGGATGAGTAGTAATTTTCTCAAACTAAATAAGAAGAAAACAGAAATCTTAGTGATTGGCAAAAATGGATATTGTGAGGGTATTGGAAATAAACAATCCATTTGGCTTAAATTTCAAGACAGGGGTAAAGAATTTAGGGGTAATTATTGACTCTGACCTGAATTTTAAGTCACATATTAATCAGATTACTAGGACAGCATTTTTTTCACTTAAGAAATATAGCAAAAATTAGACCCTTTATAACTTTGCAAGATGCTGAATAATTAGTTTAGGCTTTTGTTTTCAGTCAGCTAGATTACTGTAATGCACTCCTCTCAGGACTACCAAAAAAAGACATCAATCAATTGCAACTAGTGCAGAATGCAGCTGCTAGAATCTTAACTCGGAAAAGAAAATCCGAGCACATCACGCCAGTTTTGATGTCACTACACTGGTTACCTGTACCATTAAGAATTGACTTTTAAATACTGCTTATGGTTTACAAAGCCTTAAATAATCTTGCTCCGTTCTATATTTCAGAATGCCTCTCACCTTACACTCCAAATAGAAACCTTAGATCTTCAAATGAATGTCTGTTTATAATTCCAAGAGCTAAACTTAAAAGAAGTGGTAAGGCAGCCTTCTGCTGTTATGCACCAAAAATCTGGAATAGCTTACCAATAGAAATTTGCCAGGCTAATACGGTCGAGCACAAAAAACTGCTAAAAACCCATTATTTTAATATGGCATTCTCATAGCTTAATTTTAGTGTAACCCTGATATTCTGTATATGCATTTGACTATCATTTTTATCATATCTCCACAATCCGTACTAACCCCTACTTTCTCTGCTGTTCTCTTTCCGGTTTTCTGGAGTGGTGATCTGCGCCTCCACCATCTGATCAAAGCACCATGCAGTCCTTGCATTGACGGATTGAAGGCCAGAGGTCCACATGACCATCATCATGTAATTCTTCCACATGAAGCCTGAAAACCATGAGGACTGATTTAGATCATTGATGTTAGGTAGAATGCCTAGTGGTGTCTGGGTGGTCTTGTGGCCTCGAAACCCCTGCAGATTTTTTTTTTTTCTCCAGCCCTCTGGAGTTTTTTTTTTTTTTTTTTTTTGCTCGTCTTTTCTATCCTCCTGGCCATCAGACATTACTTTATTCTTTGTTATTTACTATTCCCTAATCTTATTTTTATATTTCTGTTTTTTATGTAAACTTTTCTTTCTTCATTTTGTAAAGCACTTAGAGCTACATCATTTGTATGAACATGTGCTTTATTTTGTCTAAATCCAATCCTTCCTTTTTACATTTGTCTAAACATGAAGGCTTTCTGTGGAAAATCTTCTCAGCTTTACTATAATCCATTTTTTCAGACTCTTGTAACAATGCTTGTTGTTGTGATGTTTTCAAAGTATCTTATGTGAATTTCCCATTGGGATTAATAAAGTATCTATCTATCTATCTATCTATCTATCTATCTATCTATCTACATGGTCTAAAAAGAATTTGCTATTGCTTAGTGACGGTACTAATCCAAAATCAGAATATTACCTGCACCGTCATTACATGTAATCACTTACTGTAGGTCACATTTTAGGGCTGATACTCAGGAACATTAGTTTGCCTTTAAAAACCAAACAAACGACACAAATTCGGTTTTTGCATAATCATATTCAGCAATGAAGTATGGTATTCCCTCCTTCTTGCTAACTGTGTGGCTCCACAATTATGTGTTTCTTTTACCACGGTACGTGTCATATTAACAGGAAGCTGTACTTTGAAGCATACAAACAATAGTTGAATTTTATTTTGGTAGTAACAAATGGAGCAGCTAATTTCATTACTGGTGCAGAAATGCCAAACAGCCACTTCACTTGAACCTTGTGTCAGTTTTTTCCTCCTACAACTGTTCTAAGCATTGCCATTATGCAGTTTCAACCCATATTCTGTGGTCATCATCCGAATTTGGGGATACATGCAAGGTTTCCCCAGTTCCCCTGAACTGTATACACTGGTTGGAAAACAAATGGATGCTTTGAAGGACAGTTGTAGATGTGCACATTCATTTCCTCTCACAAACTCATAACGCAAGTTAAATGATTACAACTCACATCTGATCAGTCACATTATTGCGCTCTCACAATACAGGAAAATCTACTTCTGTACTAACTCAATAATGAGTTAAAAGTAGAAATGATAAAAGTATGTGCACGTCTTGACTTTTTTTTTAATTAGGCATAAGTTTCCTGCTTTAAAAGCAAAGGATTTGGGTTTCAGACAACTTTACTCGAAATAAGTAAATGGTTTTTGCCATTTTTCTTTTCAACATGAGTTGATGCAGTGCTGTATCATTACCACTCCGCCATTTTCACATGTACTCACGTATTACTTTGCCTTCCAAAGTGGTAGGGATGCTCCAATTGATTTAGATCAGCGGCCGATTTTCACACACACAAAAAAAACAAACACTACAGCGGTGGAAAGTAAATTGGCCGATCACAAAAGCCGATTGTTTTCAGCCCCTGCTTTTCTAAGCTTTACAGTAATTTAGTTGCAATGCTCCTTAATGTGAGGTATTATGATAGTTAGGCCTTTTTTTTTTTTTTGCAGTGTACACAAAGAGAAGTCATTCTGTGCCATTAGACAAACAGCCAAAAAAACCAAAAAAATAACACTTTAATTAAGGTGACCATTTGTCCCCTTTTTCGGACAACTGTCCTCACTCAGAAACATGTCCCCGGTTTAAGGTTTGTCCACATTTCCAGTCCTTGCATGATCTTGCGTTAAGTTTTGCTTGTTCGTGTACGCTAGCACGTCGTAATGAAACTGCATTTTCACAACCAGGCATGAATTCTTCTCGAGACGTATGTAGTCTATGCTCCACTAAGCTACATTAGCGTTTCATACTGTTACTCATCATCAGTCTTATAGGTCGATGGACTGTACTGCTGGCTTAATGCACAAATTATTTGCGGACTCTGACACTGCAAAAATATTTCGTGTGGTAGGACGAAATCAGAAGCCATTATCAACTGCGTCACTGGCCCTCACAGTGTTACCAAACTAGTTCAGACACTGAATGACGATAGCTATTTTGGAGTGGCAACCGACACAAGCAATCAGGGAGCAGAGAAGTTGTTCCCAGTTATTGTGCAGGTTATTTCGTCTGAAGAAGGGGCCTGAGTTGCCTTGAAAGCTTGCATATTGTAATCTTTTTAGTTAGCCAATAAAAGGTGTCATTTTGCTTGGCATTCCTCTACAAGTATCTTGTAGATACTCTTAAGAAGTGCCATCTGTCTTCAAAATGTATTGCATGTTCTGGAAACAATGCTAATGTGAACTTTGGATGCATCAGTCGGAGGGATGGGAATAATGTGTTTTTGCAGCTGAAAAAAGCCCTGGAGATCCCACTTGTTGGAGTAGGATGTCCAGCCCATGTACTACACAACTGCATTCAGCATGGAGCAGATCTGCTGCCAGTTGACTTTGAGACAATTGTACAGAAAGTGTTCAATTATTTTTCCATTTAAACCGTTCGCACACAGGCTTTGAAAGATTTCCTTGATTTCGTCGATGTTACGTACCAGCAGCTGTTGTACCACACAGAGTTTGTTTCCAGCAATAGAGAGACTTTTGCAGATTTTTCCAGCTTTTAAGACTTACTTCCAAAGCATGGATCAGCCACCAGTGTTGAAGATTTTTTTCGAAAACGATTTTTCGGAACAGTACTTGTGGTTCATACATTCTTTGATGTCAGCTTTCTAGTGCCAGATAGCGCTGATCGAAAAAGCAGAAACGTCTGTGTTGGAGGTCTGCAACAGCTTGCAGTCAACAATGAAAACTCTTCGAGTTGGAGGCTGGAGGAGACTTTTATTCCACTAACCGTTAGACAGCTTCTGACAAAATTGTGTCAAGACGCGGATTGCAACAAGCTCACGCAAGCAGTCCAGTTAGTATACCAGGCATGCATTTCTTATTTGGAAAAATGGAAGGCACCTTTTGCTGAATTCCAGTGCTTTCAATGGATGTTTGACAGGATGAAAGATATTTCGTTTGATACTTTACTGCCATGTGTACAGTACTTGAAATAGAAAGTAATTGATCTAGACGATGCTTCATTGTTTGATCAGTACCGAAACGTTGTCTTTCGCGGAACAGCAGAAAGATGCCGAGTTTTTTAAGCACCCCCTGTCCCAACAATGGAGCTCATACTTCAAAGATACTGTTGCTTGTCCATCCGAACTGCTTAAAGTGTGCACGTTTTTCTTCGCTATACCAGGGCACAACGGCAATGTCGAACGAGCGTTCTCGCTCATCACCTCTCGGTGAACAAAGGAGAGAAACAGGCTCTCAATGCAGTCCATACGGGAAATAATTCTGACAAAGCACAACTTCAAGAACACATCGTGTCAAGAATTCTGCACCTGCATTGCTGGAAACAATGACCTCTTGCGGAAAGTTGGATCATCTGAGAAGTATGACATGACATAGGCATAAACGTACGTTTTTTTTTTCTAAAGACATTATTTAGTTTATGTTTATTATCTAATGATAATATTTGAGTTTCAGTTTTTTAGGTTGCTCACTAAATTGTAACTGGAAAATATATTTGGTAATTTTTGTCGTCGTTTATAGCCGAACCCATCTGGTCACACTTTACTAAACAACTGATACATTAGGGTCTTTTTAAAGGGATATACTCTTTATGAATTGTGTGTTTTTCGTAAGAAACTAGTACTTAATTAAAATGGTAATCCATATTTCATAATTACACCAAGAATTGTGAATGTCTAGCTGATGCAATGAAGAAAAAAAAAAAAACTTTTACAATATTTATAAAGTATACTTTTACCACAAAAAAAAAAAAAAAAAGATGGAGTGCAATTAAAAATAAAACTTAAGTGCATATGTATTTACATTTAAGCAGTGTTTAATTGGCAGTATTAATTATGTGAGAATATAGATCATTTGTTTTTAATTAAGCCTGGTTTCAGACAGATACATAACAGAAAAAATGACAACTTGCACTCGTAAAAATAATTCTATTTTCTTTTATACCATATGTATTATGGATACATATTATATTAGTTGTATTTTACGGAAATTTTATTTTAGGATTGTGATGGCCAGTGAATAATAAGCCTCTTAACAAAATGAAATTCTATAAACAGTGAACACCTGTGGTCTATAATTTAATTTTAAAAATACCAAAGATTAACACTTTGGTTATGCAGGAGGTTACTGTAAAACATTTTTAAAGGAATTAAAAATCAGAATTGGCATTGGAATCTGCTGATCAAGTAACATGAAATTAGTGATCAGGCCTTAAAAAACCCGATTGGGGCATCCTTAGTAATTTGTCTATTTGCAGTCAAGCATTAATGTAGTATCAACTTTCACTTGGTCCTACCAATACTGCAACAAAAAACCCACGGAGAGCCAAAATGAAGTACCACATTTCTCACAGTCATTGTGCGAGGTAGAGGCAGGCAAGTGGGTTGGCATGGGGGTCCTTTGATTGGCAATCCTTTGTAGTTTTCAGTTAGCAACATGCCTTGGTCCGGTGTGCACAGTGCTTTCACTGTCAAAGCGTTCTTCAAAAGTGAATCCTTCATCACTATGTAATGCACTTCAGAATTCTACCCCAATGGTGATGTCCCAAATCAGAAAACAATTCTTCAGTGGGTGCTAAATTTAGACAGATGGGTACAACATTGAACAGAAACTCTTCAGGCCACCCTCGGACTGTACAAACACCTGAAAACATCCAAGCTGTAAGGGCATCAATTTTGCAGGCTCCTAGACGTTCAGCATGCAAACCTGCTTCTGGCATTTCCAACACTTCTTTGAGGAGGATTTTGCAGGAGGACCTTAATTTCCATCCATACAAAATGATGGTAATGCAGGAACTCACTGAGAGAGACTTGTGTGCAAACATTCTGCAACCTGTTCACTGAGTTGCCACCATCATGAGCAGCAACGAGGAACATTTCCATTTGAAAAATTGCGTAAATAAGCTAAGCTTTCACTATTGAGCTAAAACCAACCCTCTTGAACATCACAGACCCCTGCACAGCGAGTGTGTTACAGTTTGGTGCACTGTTGCAGATTTTGGCATTGTAGGCCCTTTTTGAGATGGGTGAGCAGCAACAGTCACAATCACTTCAGAACATTACATTGAAATGCTAGAGAACTTTCTGCGAATGCAACTGGAAGAAATGGACAAGGTGGATACCTGGTTTCAACAAGATGGAGCAACAGCTCATACGGCACAGAGATCCATGCAAGTTTTGTGGAAGATGTTACCAGGGAAGCTGATCTCCCTGCGTGGCGATGTCGGGTGGCCTTCACGTTCTTCTGATCTTGCTCTGTAAGATTTCTTCTTGTGCTGCTATCTCAAGTCAAAGGCAAACACACCAACCTCAAAATCTTGAAGCCCTCAAGGACGTTATTTGCCACAAAATCACCGAACAAGTCATACAAGCGTGCAGAAACTGTCGCGAATAAGTCACCATCTTGATGACATTTTTAAAACAGTTGCAATTAATTTTGTCATGTAGCATTTTTTTTAGAATAAATGTGGTACTTCTTTTTGGCTCACCCTGTATTTGCATGCCTACGTCTTATCTTGTTTTAAAGGAAGACAACTGACAATAATGCACTCTCACTTTAACTTCATACTATACCATAAGAGATGCATCACAAAATAACTACAAGACCCCATCCATACTCTAATGTGAATAAACGTTAAAGAGTTCAGTTCTTGTACTACAAACGCAACATGTGTTGTCACTTTACAAAGGCAGTAAACAAACTAAACCAAAGTTATTCCTGTATGTTTTAAATTATGACCAACAGGCCATAGCACAAACTGCCAGTGATGGCAAAGAAACACTTTAAGACACTTCTGTCAGTCACTTTTTGATTTTGTAAGTAATATCTATCCTTTATATAACTTACCATAATTACAAAAGCATACAACTTTAATGCATAAGGTAAACAACTAAAAATAACAGGATAGTATAACATAACAAAAGCCATTTTGTTGGCTTCATTCACTCTTCAAGTCTATGAGCAATATTTATTTTCTCTGCAAACTGAATGACTGGAATAGTTACAAAGTGAATCCTTAAGAAGTTATTTTTAATAAAAAGCATGTGCACTTATGTTAATGTTACTAGCAGATAAAATTTTCATTGTTTCAGGACCACTTAATTGTCAACACAGACATACAGCTGCGACTTGAGAGCATTTATTGTAGCACAATATGGATTTTAACAAAAGCTGCACAAAAAAGTCTGGTATCCAAAAAGTAAAGTCTTTTTGGGTTGACAACTGAAGGGAAAAAGTATCCTCATAAATTCATAAAGAGGGAAAAAAATTTAAAAAAAAAAAAATCAGTGAAGTTCTCTTCATCCAAATCATTCTTGCAGCAATAAAACCAGAAAGTTGGTAAAATGGAAATGGAAGGGATTTGGTCCAGTTCAAAATTTAAATAATTAAGAGAGAGATGATGTAACATGAAGGAAGCCAGGCTCTTTGTCCTAGGAGCGAGTGTACTTTCCCCAGATGTGCAACATGAACACTGAAGCAATGAACAGGAGACTCATGACAAGCACTGGAACAGGACCACTGAAAGGGGGGGAAAAAATATATAAAATAAAATTACAACTAAAATATAACAAGTACAGGACTGAAGATGAGAAATTAAAACTTCTTAAAATTAGAAAATCTATCCTGAGTGTTTTTTTCAACTGCTTAAAAAAAGGAGACAAACCAGAATTTCAATTCAATCACAATTATGATGCTACTGTATCTTGATAAAACATGTTTGTATGCAACCTAATTTTTTATATATCTAAAACAAGTGCTCCCAATGTAAACCTGTTCAGTCTGTTTGATTAAGAAAAGAAAACAATTTCTGTAACAGGGAAGCTATAGACAGCAATTAACATTTTCTTTTCCCACTGCACCAGAAATGATATGCTACATTTTAATAGGGAGGACTCAGTGTGAATCTCACTTTCAGGCATAATTTAACACAGCTTTGTTACTAACGATTAATAGAGGTGTGACATCAGTTATTAAAAATGTATTATTGACTGCAATTATGATTAAAGTTCAGCAGTAAGTGAACTACTAAAAAAAATAAAATATGGCCAAAAAAACACAAACACACCACTACACACTTTAACAGGACACTAGTAAAACCATTTTAATTTTAGAACCCTTACACTATCACCATTATGGTTTTAACCCTGTTCTTCCAGGCTTTCATTCAAGGCCCCATATTTAACAGAGAGCAACCTCTCCTTATGAGTTAGGAGACTGACGGTGGCTTTAATATCTATTGAAGAGGTCTTATTTGGCCTTCAAGGCTGCTACATGCATCATCATAGTTGAGGTTTTAAATTATCTAAAGACCCACGCTCATTTTAAGAATTTTTTTTTTTTTTTTTTTTTTTTAAAACAGATATTTCAGTAAGTTACTGATGGTAAAACACCATTCATGGATTTGTTTGAGATCTACTTATTGAAGAAGGAAAAGGCAATATCATTAGACAGAAGCTTTTAAACTTCAATCTGTCTTAAAACTGCTACATTTTTCAGTATTTTTATACCATTATAAATGCTATACAACTGGTGGTAGAATGCTAAGGGATTTGACTTTTTTTTTTTTTTTTTTGATTTTTACAAAATGCAGAAAGCCAGCATAAAAGGGGGGAAAACAAATTAAGGAACCTCTGTTTTCTACAGGACACATACAATTTACCAAATTTTCCTTCATATCTTAAACTTACTACAATTTCATGTGCCCTGGGTAAAGATGACAAAATGACTTAACACTAGAATTACCAGAACCTACGAAAAAACTCGTAGATCCGGCCCACCTTAAATCGCTTCTTAAATCCGTTCACACCTCTCCGCCAGCGTCTTTTGTCATCTAAATGGGCCGATATACACAAGCTGCAAGCAGCCGGCTATTCCATCCCCCCACCGACTTAGAACATGCACGTACTTCTCCCAGCTCATGCCTTGATTGATTATCTGGGAGTGAAGTGGAGTTTTAGAGTGGAAATAATAGATCGTTATTTGGAACACACACACGTTTCATGTGTGTTCCATTTCTACAGTAACCTGTATAAACACATTGTTAAAACAGAAACTTTTCCATATTTTAGTAATAAATGTTACAAAATGTAGGCATAAACTATAAAATGTGTGAAGCCTGAAGTCCAAAGATCAAATAAACACTTTCACGAAAGGTTCAAGAATGAAACAACAGCTTCCGTGGCGTACCGGTAAGACTTGCTGACTTAAGAGCGTAATAAGCTTGCCGTGCCTCAGAGACACGAGTTCGAATCCCTGCTGGGGAGAAATTTTTTTTTTTTTTTTTCTTTTTAACTTTCGCCGCTCTGCCTGCCTGAACTCCCTGTCTATTTTAAATCAGCAGATTTAAAATATCACTTGTGACCATCCAATTTTTAAATGCACAAATACTTACACTTTAAGTCCAGGAGAGTCTTCCGTATAGAATCGCCACATTCCTCCTGTTCCAGATGATGCACCTCTGCCAGCACTTCTCGTCCCACTGCTGGTTGCTTTCCTATTGCATAGTAAAAAAGAAAAATCGCCATAAACACATTACTCCTTTTCTTTATAGTATTCTATTCAGACAAGCCCATGTACAGTACAGACAGCTCGATGGAGATTAAATCCTTTTAATATACAGTAGTATTAAACTATCACCACAAAGCACTTTACAAGACAAAATTTTATAATGCAGTTCTTTTTTCTAAATAATCAATTAGAATCATTACCTACAACCATATGTTCTGCTGCAGCAAGTAAGAACCAAGGTTAAAGAAACCTGGGGGGTTTGGCTTTGGGGGTGTTGAAGATTCACACATGATAAATTTGTCTATCCTTGCCATCATGTCTCAAACTCTCCCAATTGCACCATTGGAAGTTTTACATTTTAAAGCCCATTTGAAACCATAGATTATTAATATAGAAAACATATTGGGTATAATCAGTATTCATGAGATGAAGTGGTTCAAAAGTGGTTGTAAATATACAGGGCGATACTCTTAACCTTGTATTGACAGTTAAAGTAACTAAACATCCTTCTATCATGCAAACTTCCTTATGCCAACTTAGCATTACAAACTCACCTAAAAAAAACAACACACTAATGGTAAGTCACAGCTTTGTACCAATTATTTTTAAAAATGTGATCATAGCCTACTGTTGTGTATCTGCTTTCAGGAGATTCTCTGTTCTTGAGATTCTGCCTACTTAAGTAGGATCCTAGTAAGTGAACTAGCATTTGCAAACTAGAGCCAGCTTGCTCAATTTGGGAATATGAGAGGTATATGGGAGGGTTAGGCTGGCTGCTCTCGATCAAGTCCAGTATGGAAAAGTCAGCTTCAGATAAGTAGGTCAAAGGGAACATTGTCAGTAAAAGAGGGAAAACCTGCATCTTTTCTTAAACTACACGTTAAACATTTATGTTAATTCTGAGCACTGAATTTGCACCATCTCCAACAAGTAATTGTGTCAACCCTAGATAGAAGTCTCAGGTTTAAAAGGAACAGATCTCAGACAAACAGAAGTACACATGGTGGAATTATGAAGTTGTTCAACTGCTTATGGAAGTTTGACAACTTTCTAAAAAAAAAAAAAAAAAAAAAAAAAAAAAAAAAATATTCGAGAGACTACCCTTGTGCTGGCATTCACTTCAATATCTCTTAATGTTTACTACACAAGTGGTTACATGTACCCACAGTGATTTTAAATAAACATAAATGCCTGTTTAAGACATGAAATTACATATCAGCTCAGTTATAAACTTAACATGCTGGATTTGGCACACGAGTGTCCTGTTAAGCATCACTATTTTAACTTCTGTAGCAATGCATTTCTGTTGCCTTTTTTAATTTAAATTAGGTACCACATTTTTTGCTTTACATTTTCTTTTAAATTAAAAACTAGGCAGCTGATGTTTGTTTTGAAATTGCACACTATTTTCATTTACACCACCTTAAACTCGTATTTGAGTTTTGCAATTTTTCTGTTGAACAAAAAACTGCTTTTCCATTGTGCCAAGTACAATTCTTACACAACTGTGATGTAATTCATGAATAGGGCAGTGAGGCCTAACAACTGAGGTTGAACTATTAACCACACAATATTTTACATATAGCATGACAAGTCAATCTTTATAATGCACATTTAAAATAGCCTTAAACTAAGTTAAAGTGTAGTACAAGCTTAAAAAAAAAAAAAAAGCACATGACAAACTATACATAAAAGATACACTTAAAATACCCCCACTCATATTTCTAGTCATGAATGCACATGAACCAACATATACAAACATAGTATTTAACCTCTTGAGGGTCAAAGGCCAGTGAAAATAAATAAGTCTTTAATGATGACCTAGAAGTAACTAATCTCAGGGCAGATCTAATATAAGAAGGTAAGCTATTCTAAAGTGGGGCCGTACTCTGGTAACAATTCATCTACACTTAAACACAATCAACAATGGCAGTCATATGCAAAAGAAGTCATGAAAAAATTTAAAGCATTGTCAATCAATTCTCTGTAGACTAGGTAACCATTCAAACGTGTCAAAGATTTCATCATTGGTGACTTGAAACCACTTACTATCATGGTCAGTCCAATTTTCAGATGATAATGGGCTAGCATGCACTATTGATTCAGATTTTGAGATGGTTCTATATTGAAAGCTTATACCATGTCACGCAATTACACAGCCTACCTACAGAAAAGTGGGAAATTCTACATCGTACCCTACTTACGTCACAGACAGTGCATATAGTATTACCAATGCCTTGCAGCCATTACATCATCAACACATGGGCAGTTTTGTTATTGTCGCCAATGTAAAGTTCCATCAATGTAGACTTGATCACATTTTTCAATCAGAGAAGGCATTTTCAAACTTATGTTAAAAAGATGGAATGATTTAAATGTCAGTTACATTTAATAAAGCTTTTAATGAATACTAAACTTACAACCTTGTACTAATATACACTATCAGCCAAAATAAGACCTGAAGACATTCTCAAAGTTTACCAAATCTAACTTTAGTAACAGTCAAACAGGTTAGAGTACAATAGCCTCCTAAATGTCTGCAGATGGCTGAAACTATACAGTATATACTCTGCAGTAGAATCATGGCTTGCTTTTACAAATGTAAACCGTGTTCATTCTCCGATAAAAAGATGAAAACCATTTGCGATCAAACAAAAAATGGAAAATATTTTACATTGAACTTCAAAGCTGTGGGCTTACCTTTGCCGAACAGTGGAGCCAGCTGCACGTGGAGCAACGGCCTTGCTGGGAGAACGGCCAGAAGCACCGACATTAGTGGCAGATGCCGCAGGACCAGGCTTAAAACAAAAATTCCAAAAATGAGAATGAGGCTGGGAAGTGATACACCACATTAAAGATCACTTATCTTTGCAAAGCTTTAAAGATATTGAAGGATCTTTCATTTCTCACCAGTCAGTCAAATGGACAAAAAGCATGCAAATTAAATTAAAACAGAAGAATCAGTCTGTCCACAAAATGGAGAAGTTTAGATATAGAATATATTGAATACCATGGAACTCTCAGTGCACTACGTAGATAACTGTAAATAATATATTCCTTAATTTCTGGAAGCCATTACTCAATTACGATTCTTAGGATGCAAACACAAATCCAAAGCAAACAGACATTGAATACATATTCATAAGGGTTATTTATTCTTTGTTGGACGTGCAAAGCGAGGAACAAAGCAAAACAGGATGCTTACAATACAATACAATTCCATCTATTTGTATCTAGAAGTACTGTACCACAAATGAACAAAATATACCAAATTACATTATTGACCACCTCTTTTTCATTATGATACAGCATTCATTTATTAAATTAAAAATGTGAACAACATTATACACAGGCATTTCAGCTGAAAAAAAATGTATGGTTTGTATAATCTGAAATAATAGTTTTTCACTTGAACAGCAATTGTTACTGTAAGGGATAAAGTAGAATAAAGGTTATTAAATATAATAAATCCTTATAGTCAATTGGACACAAGGCATTTGTCTACCTTTCCACACTTATTTGCTATATTGAATACCTAAACATTTTTTTTTTTTTTTTTTAAAATGTGTCATTCATCACACATTGAAAAACAAAGGCATGACCACGTATTTGTTATAAGTCTGTTCTAACAGATTTACAGTCTTGGTGTTCAAGTCATTCCTGACTGAAATGCTTTTCTAGGAATAGACGTCTTTTAATTCAACCTTTATTCCCCCCTTCTTGCAGAATGGTATTCATGTTTCTTACAGGCAATTTCACCTTTGAAAGTGCCTTGTTTTCTTATAATAAAAAATTTATCTTCATCTTGATTGCTGACAACTACCATGCACAATCAGGTGTGTTGTGCTTGATTACGAGTGAGAGGGCAGTGTCTTCGAGAAATTACCTATATACATTTTTATTTATTGTAATTGTATTTTTTAACTTCTTGTAAAGCACTTTGATCTGCACGTTTTATATTAAAACGTACTATACATAAAAAAGTTGTTAGAAGTATATGTCAGAAATGTGGAACTTAATTTAAAAATACAGGACAGCAGAGAGTCAACCAACTCCACCCCCTTTAAGTCATCAAACCTAAGTGCCAGCTTTGCCACATCAGCAGCGTGCCATGTGAAGCTGTATATTTAAAGTTTCTTGAGCTATTTTAAATCTACTTACTTCACGAGCAACAAATTAACCAACAGTGAAAAGGGTGCTCCTAGTGATCACCACCTTCTGCAAATTCCCTTTACACAAAATAAATCCCCAGATGCAAACATTTTTCAGACATTCCAGATCACTACCGTGTGTTGAAAAGTACACTGTGAATCGAGCAGCTGAATAAATAAAACATTAACATTAGCCTCTAGACAGAATATAAAACTGCAGCATGAAAACACGTTATTATACAAGTCAGTACGACACATCGTTATACAGCCAGCAGCAAGAAAATAATTAGCGCATAGTATTATTTAGCATACTACTATATAACAGTGGAACAATTACTTACCATTATGAAATTAAAGACTAAACTATTTCGCCTCAATAGCTACACCCCTGCTTCCTCGCTTCTACAGTGCACCAATACTCAGCAGCTAGAAAAGTTTAAGCACCAGCAGGCGAATAGGCCACGACAGCACAGTCAAGGGCCCAACTGGATGTGGCTAGAAGTGCGCCTGTATAAAATTAAAATAAAAAGAAAAATGCCACTGTAAGAAGTTATCAAGAGCTAATTTGAACGCACATACTATATACAATTAAAAATTAGGCATTTGATATTTTGCATTTTGTTTGATTATTTTTTTAAATTAAAATTACGCTATTGAGGACATGCTTAAGTCAGCTATGTGCGATACGCTGATGTGTCCCGACAGCCAGCGGGCCAAAATCAGGTGAGCCGTAGAGCTAGTCATAGAGAGTGAGTGGTTATTAGCGAAGTACAGGAATCTGATGTGGGAACAATATGGGATCTTAGAATCCAAAACATATATGTATATACACACCTCAAGGCAGTTGGAGCAAGGGTAATCATCGTTTTATTTTTGTTCATACAGAAGTAGGAAGCGTGCAACTGACGGTCTCCTTTTGAATCCTAAGGGTATCCTACCGTTTTATTCTTTTTTTGTTATTCTTTTGGTGTAAAACGATATTAATTTTGCTGATATGCGTTCCAGAACTGCAGTTTGTTTAAAGTTTAATAAGTGAAAACGCATTTTTAAGCATTGGTTTTTGTACAGTATGTGTTATTTGTTGTATTCTGGTTGTTTTGTAACAAAGTCCATAAACATGCCAAATTGAGCAGAATGTTCTGAAGCAAGCAAAGATTCTACGTATAAAATGTAACTCTTCTATTTTCCAAATAAAAACGGTAGGATTCTGTCATCCGTGGTTTGTGGAAATGCTGTCGTGAACGGAAGGACAGTTTACGTGTTATCATAGGGTGTCGGGTGATATGATTGCTGCATATGTACGAATATAAACTTACCTACCATTTAACTTGAGTTGTAACCCACGTTTTCAACTTAAATGTTAACCAATGAAAGTGATTAATATACACTTATCTTTTTTTATGGAATAACTAAAATGGTACATAGGATGGTGCAGTTACAGAAACTCGTAGCTCCAAGAGACTGGCTTAGTTATAATTTCATTTTAGTTTCCCTCTTTTCCCTTTGTCCACTTAGTATTTTCTTGGGGTATTCTTTCTTGTTGCACATCCCCAAGACAAGCAGGTTAGGTTTAAGTGATGGCTCAAAACTGGCACTGTGTGAAAGTGCCATTTTGGAGGACTGATGACCCATTTAGGTTACATTATGGTCTGCGGTCAGTGCTTTCAGAATAGTTTTGGCCACCCTGTGACCCAATTATCAAATTTAAGAGCATTTAAAAATGGGTGTTTCGATGAAGACCAGCATTAGGCTTCTCAAATAATTGATATCTAATTAAAAATGTGAAATAACCAAATGTAATGAATGCACTTTCAATAGTGGTGGTACAATAAGTTGTATACAGCAGTCTCACTTGAATAATAATTATTTATTTATGTGGCATATTTTCATTCAAAAAGTGTAGCTCAGTGTTCTTCACAAATAGTAAAATAAAAATGACAAAAAGAAAAAGTAAATAAGTATATGTAAGTGTGATATATAAATCATAGCAGAGGTGAGGGAAAATTGTAAATTAATTTAGGCAGTTATAAGTCTTTAATGAGTATAATTGGGGAAAAAAAAATCAATCTCCAGTTTGATAAATATTAAATATATGCGATGATCATATAATGAGGAGGAGGAGGTTGGTTGGAAGCATGCGCGCATAGCGCGTTTCTGCACCCACCACATGGCAAACCACCTAGATTGGGACCCGAGTACAGCGGGTGACACCTCAGCACCACACTGGAGGAGTGCAAGGTCTTTTTTTTTTTAACACGGTAGTTGGAGAGTCAATCCTGCCACCAACCTCCACGTTTTCACTGCAAATTGGAGGACCTGCTTGTAGGGTGGGATGCAGATTAACATCATACCCAGGATGAAACAATTGCAGGTTAAGGAGAGAGAGAAAATAAATCTTAACGGATTTCACTTATGGTTGACCTGTTCTATCCATCCATTTCCTTAATCTGTTTATCCAAGGCAGCTGGACCCAACAAAAAAATGATAACTTTTTTTAATCCTAACCTTACTTTGTATTGTTTGTAGTGATTGTGTAGAAAAATATTTTTAATGTTTTCATAGAGAAAGGAGAGAAACCTTCTGATAAAATTGTATATTTTTTATATGTTACTTAGCTGAAGTACTTTGTAATGGAAGCCTAGAATTTTTAATTTTTTGTTTCATGCATAGTGGAAAGAAATATAATCACATAATAAAACTCAATGGCAGCCTGTGCTGTACAATGGCAAACAACGTGCAAAACATCCCTGGAAAGAAAGGGAAAAAACAATCTTGCATTAATCCACATGTCTGTTTTCCAGTTACTTCTAAGAACATGCAAAAGGAATGCTTTTTTTGGGTAAACTATTGTTAAATAATTGCTTTTTGAATATCAGAGGATACATAAATAGGAATCCCAAAGACTCACGGGATTGAAATTTTCATTTGAAGACCTGAATCTCCTTGTCGCGTGTTGGTCAAGAGTCCTATCTTTTAATCAAAAACTCAATCCTGTGGATCTTTGGGATTCCTGTTTGCATACACACAGATAAAAACTACCGGAATTATCAAACTTTATATTATCAAAAAAACTTTGTTTTGCATATTTTGATAAGTGATTGGATAACAGATGTGAATTATACATCACAAATAACATGAGATTTTATTTTTTCTATTTTTCCTTGAATGTTTTTCACAGTGCTTGGCATTGCACAGCACTGGCCACCATTAAGTTCTCTTATGTGATAACTTTTTCTCTTCAATCTGGAAGAGAACATTAAGTGGAAAAAAATTATTGGCACCAGTACAAAGTACAATGGGTAACTAACATATAATTTTTGGTGTAGTATTTCTTTAATGGGAACTAGCGGAGATCAACAATATTAAAATATCCATGGTGGAAGGGAGGAATCTCAAGTTTCTCATGTTACATAATCTACACATCGGTTATCCAGGCATTTGCTCGCACTGTCCAAAATGCATGTATTTTTTACAACAATATTGTGAAATAAATTCTTCCAGAAAATGAGAGTAGTGCATGAAGTAAAGCGTGTTCAAAGCAAATTTGAGCTTTTGAACTGAAAACCCACCTCCCTCCCATCATTCATTGGTCAAGAACCCTGTCTTCAGTTCAGATTCTCTTCAAATTAAATGTGAATCCTTTTTTAGGGTAAATTTTAAAGTAATATTTTAAAATAATGTTTATTCATTTTTTGCCATCCTTCCAGGATGTGGGTTATGTGCAAGTTTCAAAGGTTTACTTATTATAGTAGAGTCAGTGTCATTAATTTAAATGAGAAAAGATAGAAGCCAATGTAACTGACCCTTGAGTGAAGACCTGACTCAATGGGCAGAGTTTTCCTCTTATGTGGTCTCTTTGTTTTCCCCTCTTAGCCAGTCTCAAAAATACTTTTTGGCAGGTACCATTAATGCCAACTGTAGTTTATTTAAGCATTAATCTTTTTTGTAGAACCATATTATATGCTCTGTAAAAAGTCAAGTAAAGCCTACCTAGTTTGTTGATTTGTCTATCAACCTAGTTTCCTATTCAAAATGGCCTAACACATTGTTTCTCCTAACTCCAAACTGGCTTTTTTCTTTTATTTTAAAGCTTGTAGCTTTCTAATGTACTATATTTCTAGTTATTATTATCTTAATCTTAATGTCAGTCAGTCAGTCGGTCATTATCCAACCCGCTATATCCTAACATAGGATCACGGGGGTCTGCTGGATCCAATCCCAGCCAACACAGGGCACAAGGCAAGAACAAACCCAGGCAGGGCCAGGTGTTTTTGGTCCATGGCTGAGTGTGTAATCAACAAGTTATCAATTCAGTCCTCCACATTAAAGGCTAATCCCTTTCAGTCTAAGGCAGGAAATATTTTGAGCTCACTTGACTAAATCAGGTTTACATTTTTGACTTGGTCAGGACTCTAATCCCTAGCTGTTTTATATGATTTGCATATGATGTCATTAGTAAGAAGTGTAACCTCATTTAGGTTTATTAGCACAAATTAATAAACTATTCCCCTTCAGAACAGATTCAGGTTCTGCGGCAGTGTAAAAACATTTAGCCAGTCTGGCTGAGTGTCAGCAAACAACTGATTTGCGTTGTTGAAGGAGCTTAAGACTGAAGAACACTGCCAGTGAGACATTTTTACAATTTACAGTTTAGTTTGTTTTAACACTGATAAAACTGTGCAATTCTTTACTTGTCACAAATCAGGAAAGTTGTACAGTATTATTTTAAGGTAATGCCATACTTTAACCAATTAAACCAAGAAAAATGTGCCTCGGCACCCTCCACACCTCACAACTGTTATTACAGGTTTCTTTCATGTTGTGTGATTATGATGGGTTACTTCGCAACTCTTTCTGCTTATTTGTTAGTTCACGTATTTTCTATTGTTAAGCCAGTACTAAGTTATTCTTATTTGCATTTGTTCCCCTGGTAAAAAATATGTCAAAGGGGTTTTCAATCTGCTGCCCACCCCCTTGAACACAACAAGGTAATAGGGATGCGCTGATCGATCGGCCACCAATCAAATCAGACAATTTTCACTAAAAGCTGCTTGACCAATATTTTCAGCCCCTGCTTTTCTAAGCATTACAGTAAAAAAAGTTGTAGTGCTCCTTTACGCCAGGTATTATGGTAGCTGAGCCAACACACAGAGCAAGGGCTACTTACTGTAAGCTTGTTTTTATCAGAGAGTAAGAGACAATTGGAATTTTAGCCTTTACATTAATGAAAGTGGAGGAATATACTGAGAAAAAGGAATCGGAGATGGTCTGAATTCATTAAATTAGATATTTTTTGGCTTTTTATTTTGTCATTTAAATTAAAACAGATACCATTTGAGTTTGGACAGCGAGCTGTTTTTTAAGTAAAGCAGCCTTTATTTTTAATTGGAAAAAGAATGAATGATGAATTTGAAATTGCTACATTGTAAAGAGTAGGATTTTTTAAAGATTTGTACAATGTCTATTATTCGTTGCTGTGTGTCATTGGGCATACGTTTTGGTACTACATAATTAAATTGGTAATCCATATTTTAATTACACCTCAAGAATTATGAATGTCTGGCAAATACACTAAAGAAAAAAAAAACACACCTGTATAAATATAGTAAATGTAGGTTTTAACACAAATAGCTTTAGTGCAATTAATGATTTTAAAATGATTAAAACCTATGAGTGCATGTACAGTGTATCTGGAAAGTATTCACAGCGCATCACTTTTTCCACATTTTATTATGTTACAGCCTTATTCCAAAATGGATTAAATTCATTTTTTTCCTCAGAATTCTACACACAACACCCCATAATGACAATGTGAAAAAAGTTTACTTGAGGTTTTTGCAAATTTATTAAAAATAAAAAAACTGAGAAATCACATGTACATAAGTATTCACAGCCTTTGCTCAATACTTTGTTGTTGCACCTTTGGCAGCAATTACAGCCTCAAGTCTCTGAATATGATGCCACAAGCTTGGCACACCTATCCTTGGCCAGTTTCGCCCATTCCTCTTTGCAGCACCTCTCAAGCTCCATCAGGTTGGATGGGAAGCGTCGGTGCACAGCCATTTTAAGATCTCTCCAGAGATGTTCAATCGGATTCAAGTCTGGGCTCTGGCTGGGCCACTCAAGGACATTCACAGAGTTGTCCTGAAGCCACTCCTTTGATATCTTGACTGTGTGCTTAGGGTCGTTGTCCTGCTGAAAGATGAACCGTCGCCCCAGTCTGAGGTCAAGAGCGCTCTGGAGCAGGTTTTCATCCAGGATGTCTCTGTACATTGCTGCAGTCATCTTTCCCTTTATCCTGACTAGTCTTCTAGTCCCTGCTGCTGAAAAACATCCCCACAGCATGATGCTGCCACCACCATGCTTCACTGTAGGGATGGTATTGGCCTGGTGATGAGCAGTGCCTGGTTTCCTCCAAATGTGACGCCTGGCATTCACACCAAAAAGTTCAATCTTTGTCTCATCAGACCATAGAATTTTCTTTCTCATGGTCTGAGAGTCCTTCAGGTGCCTTTTGGCAAACTCCAGGCGGACTGCCATGTGCCTTTTACTAAGGAGTGGCTTCCGTCTGGCCACTCTACCGTACAGGCCTGATTGGTGGATTGTCTGCAGAGATGGTTGTCCTTCTGGAAGGTTCTCCTCTCTCCACAGAGGACCTCTGACAGAGTGACCATCGAGTTCTTGGTCACCTCCCTGACTAAGGCCCTTCTCCCCCGATCACTCAGTTTAGATGGCTGGCCAGCTCTAGGAAGAGTCCTGGTGGTTTCGAACTTCTTCCACTTACGGATGATGGAGGCCACTGTGCTCATTAGGACCTTCAAAGCAGCTGAAATTTTTCTGTAACCTTCCCCAGATTTGTGCCTCGAGACAATCCTGTCTCGGAGGTCTACAGACAATTCCTTTGACTTCATGCTTGGTTTGTGCTCTGACATGAACTGTCAACTGTGGGACCTTATATAGACAGGTGTGTGCCTTTCCAAATCATGTCCAATCAACTGAATTTATCACAGGTGGACTCCAGTTAAACGGCAGAAACATCTCAAGGATGATCAGGGGAAACCGGATGCATCTGAGCTCAATTTTGAGCTTCATGGCAAAGGCTGTGAATACTTATGTACATGTGCTTTCTCAATTTTTTTATTTTTAATAAATTTGCAAAAATCTCAAGTAAATTTTTTTCACGTTGTCATTATGGGGTGTTGTGTGTAGAATTCTGAGGAAAAAAATGAATTTAATCCATTTTGGAATAAGGCTGTAACATAACAAAATGTGGAAAAAGTGATGCGCTGTGATTACTTTCCGGATGCACTGTATATTTACATTTAAGAAGCATTTAATTGTCAATATTAATTAAATGATTGTGTGAGAATATATACATAAATCTATATATTTTTTTGTTAGAGAAATGGTGAAAAGCACTTTTTTTTTCTTAAACTTTATTTCAGATAAGCACATTACAGAAAATTTTAAACAATATGGCTACGTGTAATTATGAGAAGTGTTTTATTTTCTTTTATGCCATATATATATTATGGGTAAAAAATTTTGTATATACAGTAATCCCTCCTCCATCGCGGGGGTTGCGTTCCAGAGCCACCCGCGAAATAAGAAAATCCGCGAAGTAGAAACCATATGTTTATATGGTTATTTTTATATTGTCATGCTTGGGTCACATATTTGCGCAGAAACACAGGAGGTTGTAGAGAGACAGGAACGTTATTCAAACACTGCAAACAAACATTTGTCTCTTTTTCAAAAGTTTAAACTGTGCTCCATGACAAGACAGAGATGACAGTTCCGTCTCACAATTAAAAGAATGCAAACATATTTTCCTCTTCAAAGGAGTGCGTGTCAGGAGCAGTGACTGTCAGAGAGAAAAGCAAACAAATCAGTAGGGCTGTTTGGCTTTTAAGTATGCGAAGCACCGCGGCACAAAGCTGTTGAAGGCGGCAGCTCACACCCCCTCCGTCAGGAGCAGACAAAGAGAGAGAGAGAGAGAGACCGAGTTTGTTTTTCAATCAAAAATCAATACGTGCCCTTCGAGCTTTTAAGTATGCGAAGCACCGTGCAGCATGTCGTTTCAGGAAGCAGCTGCACAAAAGATAGCAACGTGAAGATAATCTTTCAGCATTTTTAGACGAGCGTCCGTATCGTCTAGGTGTACGAACAGCCCCCCTGCTCAATCCCCCTACGTCAGGATCAGAGAAGGTCCGCGCAAGAGAGAGAGAAAAGTAAGCTGGTTAGCTTCTCAGCCATCTGCCAATAGCGTCCCTTGTATGAAATCAACTGGGCAAACCAACTGAGGAAGCATGTACCAGAAATTAAAAGACCCATTGTCCGCAGAAATCCGCAAACCAGCAAAAAATCTGCGGTATATATTTAAATATGCTTACATATAAAATCCACGATGGAGTGAAGCCGCGAAAGGCAAAGCGCGATATAGCGAGGGATTACTGTAATTCTAAAAATACCAAAGTCAACACTTTATTATGGGACATAACACTTCTATGCATCTGGTTATGCAGGAGCTTTGTGTAAAAAGTTTTTTTAAAGGGACAAGCGAAAAATAATCGGAATTGGTCGATCAAATACATGCAATCACGTGTTTAACATTGCATTATATGTAAAGGCTCATAATCCACTCATAAAGTGTTTGTCTGTCAAATCAGTTCATTAGAACATTTTATAGTGTCTTGTGAGTGCTTTTAATTATTTGTTCTTAATCCCTTGCACGCCGTGCAAATGCAACTGGAAGACAATTAGGAGGCAATTCATGCAAAAGAGGAGAGCTGACGGCAGTCAAGGGACATTGTCCTCTAAATCTGAGAGTCAGGAAATTAAAAGATCAAGTGAGCTGTATGCCAAATAACTGTTAGCAGTATGAAGGTGGCAATTCAACTTGCTGACACCCCTTGTATTTCTTACCAGTAGTACAGGTAATCCTCATTATATGTGCACACATTTTCTCTGGAATGTCCTGCATGAAGTTGCATTTTTGTCTCAAGGATGACAATCTGCAATTTGAACATTGGTGTGCTGTCCTCCATCTATCTGCTGACTAGAAGAATTAATGTCTCCTAGTCAGCATGAGAAAATTCACTAATATAAGCATTTGTTATTGGTGAAAAGTTTGCTGTTTTCAAAACTGATGAAGACAATTTGTTGAGGATGTTTTTAATTCATAATCCTACAAACATGTTTGGTTGGTTGAGTTGTGTACCTACTAATTATTAAAAAGGTGGAGTAGTTTCTCTTTGTTTAGTGCTCTTCTTCACTGATATTTTTTATAAAGATGTGATGTAAAACATATTAAGCAAATATTGAAGGTATTACCAGGTGATCATATACATTCTGTCAAAGCCTAGCATTTAGTGTTGTTTTCAGGAAAAGCTGTTCAGTTTTTTTTTTTGTTTTTTTTTGTTTGTGTGTGCAGCCCTCTTAGTTTGTTAACAGTGCTGTGGCCCTCAGTAAAACAAGTTGAGAATCCTTCCTGCAAAGTGGTCAATCTTCCCAGTTTTGCATATGTTGGAACTCTGTCAGGCCATTATGCCTCAGGAGTTTGATTTACAGTTAGGGCACTATCTCTAAGGAGTTTGCATGTTCTTCCTGTATTCTCTTGGGTATTGCCCCCTCTCCGTGGTGCAGTCCTGGGTTTGTTTCCTGCTTTTCGCTCATTGTTGCTTAGAGGTGCTCTATTCACAGTTCCAGCTGTGACTCAACACAGCCATGTATTTACAAAATGAAAGACTGAATATTCAATAATGACACCATTATGATTAAAATGATATTTTCACTTTTTGTATTGTACAGGACAGTCCTTTATTTACTTGATCTGTGCACGACACAGTTCCTCACTCACCAAGGTATGGTGAACGTCGTGTTTCTCCACCCGGACCTGGGCATTGGTGGCGCTGAAAGGCTGGTAGTGGATGCTGCTTTGGCACTGAGATCTAAAGGCTGCAACATTCAAATATGGACAGCACATTATGACCCTGACCATTGTTTCTCTGAAACTAAAGACTCCGGGATCCCAATTGTCTGTGTTGGTGACTGGCTTCCTAGGAGTATTCTTGGCTATTTCCATGCAGTATGTGCCTATATCCGCATGATTTATGTCACCTGGTACCTCATCTTTCTCAGCGGTGTTGAGTTTGAAGTGGTATTTTGTGACCAGGTTAGTAGTGCTGGTGATTATTATTGTTCTATTTTTGGCAGACATCTTTACACAAGGTTATGACTTAAAAGATCAGTGTAATTTTTTAACACTTGAAAACTAGGTATAATGATAGTATAGTGATGCTCAAGGTTATATCCAATCCAATTTTGGGATTGTGGCGGTAGTCTTTGGATTTATAGTTCCTCAGTGGCACAGTGATTATCAAATAAAATGGCTCTCCAGACTTGGTGACATTGGCTGCAGATTTAAATTATTTGGCCATTGTTCAGATGGAGTGGCTTAAAGATATAAGATTTATTGGTAATTTCTCTAATATTACCAAATTTTAAGAATTTAACTCAAACCTGCCTAGAAGATGAAAGTGAGTAACCTTGGGGATCCTCAAGATGAGCTAAGGAACTAGGGGTCATATGTATTGTTTATTTTAACTTTATACCATAAAATGTAATACGAATGCAATTTTCTTTTGTCCAATGGTGCATAAAAGTTATAATTGTTTACAGATCCAGTGGACATCTTTAAATCTCTGCTTTTAAAATGTTTTGTCTTGTTAGTTTCCCTGGCTACCACCCAGGCAGTATAGGTAGATTTCTAATTAGGTACAATGTTTGAACTTCTCATGTCATTTTAGAGCTTAGTGAGATCCTTAACTGTGAACTCCTGGCTTATGATATTGTACACATGTATATGATTAGGTTAAGAGCATGTACAGTTTAAGCCAATGAATTAGCTTGATAGGGTGTGAGTAATGATGACCATGTCAGACCTCAGTCCATAACTCTCTGTTTATCATCTAGGTGTCTGCATGCATCCCTGTGCTCCGATTTGCAAGGAGGAGAAAGAAGGTGCTCTTCTATTGCCATTTTCCTGACCAGCTCCTTGCAGAGCGCAAGACTGCTATCAAGCAACTTTACAGGGCTCCCCTAGACTATCTAGAAGAATTAACAACTGGTATGGCTGATTGCATTGTGGTCAACAGCCAGTTCACAGCAGGTGTCTTCAAGCACACGTTCAAGTCTTTGTCTGCTCTGCAAGTAGATGTTCTGTATCCATCACTAAATTTTACTATATTTGACACTCGGCCTAATGATCTTGAAGGTCTTATTCCAGAGCACAAAAAGATTGTGTTTCTTTCAATTAACAGATATGAAAGGAAGAAGAACTTGCCTCTTGCCCTGGAAGCCCTAAACCAACTGCACAGCAAAATTTCTGCAGATGAGTGGCAGAAAGTACACCTTGTCATGGCGGGTGGTTATGACGACAGAGTTCTGGAAAATGTGGAGCATTACAAGGAGCTGAAAGCCTTGTCTGACACACTTGGTTTAGCCGACCATGTCACTTATCTTCGGTCCTTTTCAGACACACAGAAGATTTCCCTTTTACACAACTGTTCTTGTGTCCTCTACACCCCCAGCAATGAGCATTTTGGGATTGTGCCATTAGAAGCAATGTACACACGGTGTCCTGTAATTGCTGTTAATTCAGGAGGGCCACTCGAATCGATTGCTGATGGTGAGACTGGGTTTCTTTGTGATCCACAGCCTAAGTTGTTTGCGGAGGCCATGGAGAAATTTGTGAAAGATCCAATCCTTAAGAAAAAGATGGGAGAGGCTGGCAGACAGCAGGTTTTAAAACTGTTTTCACCAGAAGCTTTTGCTACGCAACTTTATCATTATGTATGTAAACTGTCAGAGTAAAACGGACCTCTTTTGTAGAGATGCTGTTTGTGATAAATTTTGATCAATAAATGTTTTCATAAACTGCATTTAGGGGTGTTTTGGCTGTAATTTTACTTGTTGTGTGGAGAAAAAGAGATTAAGTATTGAGGTAAGGCGTTCTCTTTGCATAGGGAGATGGCAGTTTTCAGAAACAGAATGGAATCTGGAGATGATTTGGACAGGTCAGAAATTAATCAGGGGTCATAACTGGGTAAGACGAAATTTAAATAAGCAAAGATTAGGATGTGTAACCAGAATTGTGGTCAAAGAATAGCATATTAATTCATAAGAATAATAATGAAACTTGAAACCAGAGGCAAAAATATAAAGCCCAAAATGTAATTAGTTGTCCGAGAGCAGAAGTTGTCCATTTCATCCATTATCCTAACCTGCTTAGCCAGACCAGGTTCACAGGGCGGCTGCGGTCTATCCTAGCAAGGACTGGGCACACGGCGGGAGGAACACCTGGAGAGGGCGCCAAAACCAGTAAATTCAAAATCTAACAATAAGAAAGACACTAAAGGCTTTTTGTTCATGAATCCAAATGTTGGATGACCAGGGGCCTCATGTATAAACGGTGCGCACGCACAGAAATGTTGCGTACAAACGTTTCCACGCTCAAATCGCGATGTATAAAACCTAAACTTGGCGTAAAGCCACGCACATTTCCACGGTACCTCACGCCCTGGCGTACGCAATTTCTCTGCTCGGTTTTGCAGACTGGCGGCACCCAGCGTCAAAGCAGTGCTACTGTTCCTGTGTGGTCACCCTTTCTTTCTTAGACCCACATTCCTGACGCGGCTTTATAAATACACTGAAATTAACTGCATATTGTTTATTAGTGTAATGCATCTGATTGTAATTAACCTGTAGCAATATAATGGTCCAGGGAATAGCCGTAGTATTCCAAATACCATAATTGCTTTACCGTTGTTACGCTCATTGCGTCGTCTTCTTCTTTCAGCTGCTCCCATTAAGGGTTGCCACAGCGGATCATCTTCTTCCATATTACTCTCACTGCACCACTCGGAGTATTTATATCTCTGTATATGAATAGGGAATCACAGCAGCAGCTGATCGGAAAGAGAATTATCGGTATACAGTTTCAAGCACACACTACCTCAGCCACGGCAAAACGCGTCAAAGCTTTTCCTGTATGGACCTCGCGTTTCAGAAACAGTTTCATCCCAAGAACTATAAACGCACTCAATCAAGTGCTCCTTGTAGAACTGTTTGTACTTATAAGTACAATTACCCCACTGTAAACTTGCAGTACGGTTATAATATTGCACAACCTGCGCCACTTTATAAAGTGCGTATGATGACGATTACATTTTTAAGATGAAATGCAGCAAAATATGTTGCTTATAGTATACAGATAAAACTTTAACTTCATTTAAATAATCTCTATTGTTAATAATTAAACCTGTGAGGACACAGTGCCGCAGCGCTAGCTAGTTCACGGATAGCTCCTGCTTTGCGCTGTATTATTGCTGGTGCTGACGCGACACTGGAAGGATAGACGGATAGAATAAATAAACATGTACTACGAAGATATTTCAATGTTCCTTAAAAGTTTCGAAGAATCGGCATTCTAAGCTTACAGATGGCTTAACGTCTATTACAGAGCTGATTGTGTGGTGATTGGGTATTTGGAGAAAGAAAAGTAAGAACAGGAATTGGAGGTTAGTACGTTTAAAAGAGACAGTACTTCTGTAATAAATTATTTCATCGAAGGTCGAACATAGCACAGCAAGCCTCTTGCGTGAGATATGAACAATCACTGCGCCACTGTGTTCCCATGTTTAATAACATGCTTTCATTCCTATCATCATGAAAAAGATATCACGTATACATCTCAGTATTTTAATTATTCAGAGAGCTGTAATATCACAAATGTAATGGATTCTGTGTCCTGTCGGAGAAAGAGAAAGAACGGAAGCACGTAGTGATTCACACACATAGAGCACATAGAAGATCAAACACAGAACAAAGCATTTAACGTGCTACTTGAGAAACTAGTAAAATAAACGATTTTAAGATGAAGTTTATGATGTTCTACTTTAATGACAAAATAAACCACGTGATTAAAGTGGAAATTTTGAGATTAAAGTTGACATTTCGTGCTTTTTTTTCCCACTGTATGCCTATTTTTTTTCTCTGTACCCTAATAAGCTTTCATATGACACTCAGACGGTCCACTACGAGTCGCCTTTTCACGCCGACTTTGATACAGTGGTGTGAAAAACTATTTGCCCCCTTCCTGATTTCTTATTCTTTTGCATGTTTGTCACACAAAATGTTTCTGATCATCAAACACATTTAACCATTAGTCAAATATAACACAAGTAAACACAAAATGCAGTTTGTAAATGGTGGTTTTTATTATTTAGGGAGAAAAAAAAATCCAAACCTACATGGCCCTGTGTGAAAAAGTAATTGCCCCCTGAACCTAATAACTGGTTGGGCCACCCTTAGCAGCAATAACTGCAATCAAGCGTTTGCGATAACTTGCAATGAGTCTTTTACAGCGCTCTGGAGGAATTTTGGCCCACTCATCTTTGCAAAATTGTTGTAATTCAGCTTTATTTGAGGGTTTTCTAGCATGAACCGCCTTTTTAAGGTCATGCCATAGCATCTCAATTGGATTCAGGTCAGGACTTTGACTAGGCCACTCCAAAGTCTTCATTTTGTTTTTCTTCAGCCATTCAGAGGTGGATTTGCTGGTGTGTTTTGGGTCATTGTCCTGTTGCAGCACCCAAGATCGCTTCAGCTTGAGTTGACGAACAGATGGCCGGACATTCTCCTTCAGGATTTTTTGGTAGACAGTAGAATTCATGGTTCCATCTATCACAGCAAGCCTTCCAGGTCCTGAAGCAGCAAAACAACCCCAGACCATCACACTACCACCACCATATTTTACTGTTGGTATGATGTTCTTTTTCTGAAATGCTGTGTTCCTTTTACGCCAGATGTAACGGGACATTTGCCTTCCAAAAAGTTCAACTTTTGTCTCATCAGTCCACAAGGTATTTTCCCAAAAGTCTTGGCAATCATTGAGATGTTTCTTAGCAAAATTGAGACGAGACCTAATGTTCTTTTTGCTTAACAGTGGTTTGCGTCTTGGAAATCTGCCATGCAGGCCGTTTTTGCCCAGTCTCTTTCTTATGGTGGAGTCGTGAACACTGACCTTAATTGAGGCAAGTGAGGCCTGCAGTTCTTTAGACGTTGTCCTGGGGTCTTTTGTGACCTCTCGGATGAGTCGTCTCTGCGCTCTTGGGGTAATTTTGGTCGGCCGGCCACTCTTGGGAAGGTTCACCACTGTTCCATGTTTTTGCCATTTGTGGATAATGGCTCTCACTGTGGTTCACTGGAGTCCCAAAGCTTTAGAAATGGCTTTATAACCTTTACCAGACTGATAGATCTCAATTACTTCTGTTCTCATTTGTTCCTGCATTTCTTTGGATCTTGGCATGATGTCTAGCTTTTGAGGTGCTTTTGGTCTACTTCTCTGTGTCAGGCAGCTCCTATTTAAGTGATTTCTTGATTGAAACAGGTGTGGCAGTAATCAGGCCTGGGGGTGGCTACGGAAATTGAACTCAGGTGTGATACACCACAGTTAGGTTATTTTTTAACAAGGGGGCAATTACTTTTTCACACAGGGCCATGTAGGTTTGGATTTTTTTTCTCCCTAAATAATAAAAACCATCATTTAAAAACTGCATTTTGTGTTTACTTGTGTTATATTTGACTAATGGTTATATGTGTTTGATGATCAGAAACATTTTGTGTGACAAACATGCAAAAGAATAAGAAATCAGGAAGGGGGCAAATAGTTTTTCACACCACTGTATGTGACTTCTTTTTTATTTCGGGCACTGTGTGACTTGGAGAAACTCGAAAGCTCAAGTTCACAGACACGCTATGTCACTCGGATCAACTTCCTTTTGTTGATTATACCACTGTTTAAACCAACAAATAGTAGTTTTCCTTTGCCTCCACTTGGTATTCGCTGAAATTCTTATTTTCCCCCGTGATTTTCCCATTGTCTTTTCACAGAAGGCTATTTATATCGATATGCATATTCAAAGAGGCATAATTCTGGGAGGAGTTGGGGCGGGACAGAAGACACGTGCGTTACTTTTCACGCTGATCGGGATTTATGTAGCAGAAGAACATGGAAGTATGCGTACGTACAGATTCCTGCATCTAGATTTTTCTGTGCGTACGCGCATTCCTGCTTTTGTGCTTACGCCATGTTATAGTGTGAGTTCTACGCACAGTGTTATACATGAGGCCCCAGGAAGTGTAAAACACTGACCTTTATGCCGTCATGGTAATGATGTTAACCGTTGCACACTCCCAGTCGTCAAGCTTAGCAACCGCATAGCATCTGTCAACAAAACTTTCCCAGAAGTTGCAGCACCCATAAGAAAAAAATTAGCACTGTGGTAGAACATTTACCATATTTAACATGGTAAGAACACGTGGGAACAAACAATAAATATTAATAGATTCCTGGACCTTCAAAACCCCAGGGACTATCGATCTAAGTAAGGTCTGTGTGTCCAGTCCCACAGAGCCATCTAATTGTTGAGTTTGGCTTTGTTGACATGATGAAAGAGGAAGCACAAATGTGAGATGCACGAGGAGAAGTAAAGACATCTGAGCAGGGCTGTGGAGTCGGTAGATAAATTCTTCGACTCCCGACTCCTTAGTTTCCAGTTCTTCTGACTCCAACTCCTCTGTATTTAATATGCTGATGTATTTTCCATGTTGATTTAAGGAAGGTAACATACACGTCATTTAACCACAGAACTACTGACTAGGAAGCTGACTCTCTACCGTATTGGCCAGTTTAAACAAAAGACAAGAACCCCTGAGCACACATCAGGCCACAGCACACACCTCCACCTACAGTGGTGTGAAAAACTATTTGCCCCCTTCCTGATTTCTTATTCTTTTGCATGTTTGTCACACAAAATGTTTCTGATCATCAAACACATTTAACCATTAGTCAAATATAACACAAGTAAACACAAAATGCAGTTTGTAAATGGTGGTTTTTATTATTTAGGGAGAAAAAAAAATCCAAACCTACATGGCCCTGTGTGAAAAAGTAATTGCCCCCTGAACCTAATAACTGGTTGGGCCACCCTTAGCAGCAATAACTGCAATCAAGCGTTTGCGATAACTTGCAATGAGTCTTTCACAGCGCTCTGGAGGAATTTTGGCCCACTCATCTTTGCAAAATTGTTGTAATTCAGCTTTATTTGAGGGTTTTCTAGCATGAACCACCTTTTTAAGGTCATGCCATAGCATCTCAATTGGATTCAGGTCAGGACTTTGACTAGGCCACTCCAAAGTCTTCATTTTGTTTTTCTTCAGCCATTCAGAGGTGGATTTGCTGGTGTGTTTTGGGTCATTGTCCTGTTGCAGCACCCAAGATCGCTTCAGCTTGAGTTGACGAACAGATGGCCGGACATTCTCCTTCAGGATTTTTTGGTAGACAGTAGAATTCATGGTTCCATCTATCACAGCAAGCCTTCCAGGTCCTGAAGCAGCAAAACAACCCCAGACCATCACACTACCACCACCATATTTTACTGTTGGTATGATGTTCTTTTTCTGAAATGCTGTGTTCCTTTTACGCCAGATGTAACGGGACATTTGCCTTCCAAAAAGTTCAACTTTTGACTCATCAGTCCACAAGGTATTTTCCCAAAAGTCTTGGCAATCATTGAGATGTTTCTTAGCAAAATTGAGACGAGCCCTAATGTTCTTTTTGCTTAATAGTGGTTTGCGTCTTGGAAATCTGCCATGCAGACCGTTTTTGCCCAGTCTCTTTCTTATGGTGGAGTCGTGAACACTGACCTTAATTGAGGCAAGTGAGGCCTGCAGTTCTTTAGACATTGTCCTGGGGTCTTTTGTGACCTCTCGGATGAGTCGTCTCTGCGCTCTTGGGGTAATTTTGGTCAGCCGGCCACTCCTGGGAAGGTTCCCCACTGTTCCATGTTTTTGCCATTTGTGGATAATGGCTCTCACTGTGGTTCGCTGGAGTCCCAAAGCTTTAGAAATGGCTTTATAACCTTTACCAGACTGATAGATCTCAATTACTTCTGTTCTCATTTGTTCCTGAATTTCTTTGGATCTTGGCATGATGTCTAGCTTTTGAGGTGCTTTTGGTCTACTTCTCTGTGTCAGGCAGCTCCTATTTAAGTGATTTCTTGATTGAAACAGGTGTGGCAGTAATCAGGCCTGGGGGTGGCTACGGAAATTGAACTCAGGTGTGATACACCACAGTTAGGTTATTTTTTAACAAGGGGGCAATTACTTTTTCACACAGGGCCATGTAGGTTTGGATTTTTTTTCTCCCTAAATAATAAAAACCATCATTTAAAAGCTGCATTTTGTGTTTACTTGTGTTATGTTTGACTAATGGTTAAATGTGTTTGATGATCAGAAACATTTTGTGTGACAAACATGCAAAAGAATAAGAAATCAGGAAGGGGGCAAATAGTTTTTCACACCACTGTATATCATTACACTTGTTTACACTCATAATAACTTGTTAAACACATTATATCTGAAATAAAATGAAAACACTTTTTGTAATGTACCATAATCCAGATTATAATAATGTGAATTGTAATAATAAGGTTGTATAATAGCTCAGCTGAACTTCACACTAGTAGTAACACAACTATGCACTGGGCTTTATTCTTACATCAGAGAAGTATTTAATTATGACTATTTGTTTGTGAAATGGGACATTTGAACTTGCTGAATTTTTTTTTCCGTTACAATTTAAATTTATTAGGAGTCGGAGTCATAACATTTTGGCTGATTCCGACCCTGACTCCAGGTACCCAAAATTGTCTCCGACTCCGACTCCACAGCCCTGCATCTGAGGTATGCTGAGAGAGTCGCCTTCAAAGTATAAAGCTGGACAGGAGGCAAGAAAGGCACCATGAAAATAATGACAAAGTCTGAGAAGCAGGTTTTATGGGAATGCCCTCGAGAGGGAGAGTGCTGGTTAAGAGACATTCACATAGACGTGAATACAAAGGAAAGGTGCTGAAGGCAACTTTTTAATTTTGAAATAATACAACAAATTAGTCAAGTTTGATAATGGCTGTCTAACAATTAGGGTCCAATAGTATGTGGAATAAATCTACTATTATGAAGGAACAGGTGAAACAACTATTTAACTCTTGGTTTTAGCTTTAGATTTATTTTTTGCCATTTACTGTATAACAAGTATGATTCATATTTACACGTTTATTTAATATTTTGTGCACAATATAAATGTGTTATTTTTGCTTGATATGTGATCAGCCTTGTGTGTCCAAAATTTGGCATTCACTTTTATAATGTAAGTTTCTGGAAGCTTCTTTGTAAACTTAAAATAGAACAATTATTCTCTAAAGCAATGTGTGATCATTTTCATTGTGAGCCATGCTGTATCAAATATTTTTAAGATTTTTTTTTTTGACAAACTATGTAGTAGCATTTATCATGAAAGATTTTGCATCAGATATCAGTAGGTTGATTTCTTTAGAGAGTAATTTTCTTATGGAAGATTACATATAAATTAACTGCCCCTGTTTTTTGATGAAATACTACGTGATACAGTTCATTTTAAAGAGCATTCCCTAAAATAATCGGATATCATGATAACGGTGTTTAATATGAAAGGTGCTATGTAGATAAGATTTAAGCGTTACAGGTCTTTGTGATAACGTTTGTTCACTGCAAATGGTTTATTATAAAATAATGCTAGAAAGTATGCTTTGTGAAGTAGGGTTTCCCCAGACTACAGAAAGAGATGTGCCTCAGCCTCACAAACGTAGTGTGTTGTAGTGGTTGAGGTAGCTGGGTTTGATGCCACAGGCATAAATACATGCAAAGTGCATGTGACTGGGCAGGTGCGTTTACACTCAGATTCTGTAAATTCATGCTCTGTTGCTCCTCCAATGAAAATGGAGTGGCTGTGTGTGTGTGTGTGTGTGTGTGTGTTTTTCCTCTTCATTGTTATCCTATTAGGAAACATCCAACATCGACCCCCTACCCTGACTATATTACAGCTTCATTGCTGTCGTGTGTTATATGCTTGTTTACAATAAATCCTGGCACAACTCGGCTCTGATCCTGCATTACCGCATTATTTTTACTTTCTGTCAGAGTCCCTGAAGTTGTGTTATAGAGCTGTAAAGCTAAATCTGTTTAAAACTCGAAGATAAAACAAACTTTTACAGTATGTCGGAAGAGGAGCTGCATTTGCATTCTTCTCTTCCCATTCCAGACTTTCATGTAAAATACATTAGCACTGTTAAGAATTTCAAATTTTACAGCTTCCATAAAATATTTAGATATATTAGTGTGTATCTCAGCAGAGTTAATAAAGCTTGGCTTCTTATGGAAGCAAAAAATGCATTGATTTACAGCTGGTTCATAAAGCAATGTCCTAGGGATTTTCTGCTTTGGCGATCAATAAACAACATGCAGACGTGGGCTCTTATCAGATTGATGCCCTTCATAAAGTATTATACATATATTTATAACATAAGAAATACACGTTGTTTGTAGCATTGTCCAATCATTAATCTTTAAGCTTTAAAAAAAGCTAACGCAGTAAATAACTTAATAAAGACACCAGTGAGATTTTAACCTTTTATGTCCTGAATTGTGCTTTTAAGTCATGGGGGGGGGGGGGGGGGGGGGGGGGGGGGGAAGCTGTCTTTCATGCACTTGGCTGCCCTTTTACTAAACTTGCTTCCTGTCATGGCAGTAGATGGTGCTGAGCAGGAACCCTAGACCAGAACAATTGAATTTAGTGCAAATAATGGTCAAAAATAAAATAAAAAGTGTTAAACTTTTTTCAATCAAAACATTTCTCTCCAGGCTTTAGCTCATAGTACGGTGTCATAAATGGCTTTCTTCTTAGTGTTGCTAATTGGACTCAGGGTGTTGTGAACTGTAGAAGCCATAAAGGTCACTTAGAAATGATGATTACTTCCATGGGGAATCCTCTGTCTTGCACAAGTTTGGCGGGTGTGTTACATTTACATTAATGAAGAAATGTTATTTAAATTTTGAATTAAAGGATTATCAAACAATATACATGTATATGTGTAATCTTAAAACAAGAAAAAAATAACATTTTTTTTTTCAAACTAATGCAATATTACAACAGAAATTGTTCATTTACTCAAAAAAAAAAAAAAAAAAAAAAGATTGGTTGTTGTTCCTAATACTGTTGATGATGTGTTAAGGGTTGAGTTGGGCTTTGTTTTATATTGCATCTCATTGCTGAACACTAGCAAAACTATCCCATTTGTTATCGTAATATCCAAACCATCTTATTATAATACACTACCAGTCAAAAGTCTGAACACACCCAGAAATGTTCATGTTTCTGATAGAAATTGATACCTTGCTTTTATAAAAATACCGTTAAGTTGATTTAAACATATAGCCAAAACATTCCTAATGTGGGTAATGGCTGTTACTGCTTGAAATGACTAATTCACATAGGACTGCAAAGTCTCTATCCACAGCCATTCCTTTATGTCCTAATGGTCATTTCCCTTAGCTTATCCTTAATTAGTTATTTTTGTGGCTAATTGGTTATTAGGGAAACCTTTGTTATTGCTGAAACCCGTTATTCTGTTCACTTGGGTTGCAAGGTCCTGGCGTTCCTGAAGCTCATTTCTGGGTTCAAAGTGGCCAACATGAAAACTGCTGTCTCAAGAAACATGTCAATCTATTATTGTTGTGTTATTTTTTTCAGAAAGTTATTCAATGTGACAGATTGCCAAGAATCTTTTTCATGCAAGGATGTCTATTGCTGTCTTGAGGGAAGAGGACAAGTTGGATCTAATCAGGGGATGACCGAGATGGACAACTGCATAAAAAGATAAGGACAACATTGTGTAGTTTGAGAAGCAAACACCTTACAGGTCCTCAGTTGGCTTCTTCCTTAAATACATGCCAAACACCATCCATCCATCCATTGTCCAACCCGCTGAATCCGAACACAGGGTCACGGGGGTCTGCTGGAGCCAATCCCAGCCAACACAGGGCACAAGGCAGGGAACCAATCCTGGGCAGGGTGCCAACCCACCGCAGGACACACACAAACACACCCACACACCAAGCACACACTAGGGCCAATTTAGAATCGCCAATCCACCTAACCTGCATGTCTTTGGACTGTGGGAGGAAACCGGAGCGCCCGGAGGAAACCCACGCAGACACGGGGAGAACATGCAAACTCCACGCAGGGAGGACCCGGGAAGCGAACCCAGGTCCCCAGATCTCCTAACTGCGAGGCAGCAGCGCTACCCACTGCGCCACCGTGCCGCCCTGCCAAACACCAGTGTCATCTAAAACAGTGAAAAGATGATTCTAGGGCTTTGCAGTCATAGGAGAATAATACATTAAAAATAATTTATTTCAGGCAGTAATAGTCATTAGCAACACTAGTAATATCACTTTAATGATAGCTTGATAAAAACACAAGGTGTCAATTTCTATCAAAAGCATGAAAATTTCTGCGTGTGTCCGGACGTTCGACTGGTAGTGCATGTCTGCGGTTAGTGTAGCTACAACAAATCAAGAAGACATCAAACCAATTGCATACAAAAAAAACTTACAGTATTTGTCATAGCTTTGCCAAGCTTTGGAGATACTTGCATAAAACTCAGGGGAACATGGAGTAAAGCATATCCTTAGGTCATTAGAGGTACCAGGCAGCTGCAGTCACCAGCAGACTTAAAGAAGGCACATTGTTGTACACCCCAGGATAGGCACTCCGTTATGAGCTCTTCCGGGTGTTCTGCCCCCTCGCTGTTGTCTTGTAGCTAACCAGGATCGATGACGACTGGGATTTTCCAGAGTGTTTTTTCTAATTTTACTTGCATTGCAAACTCCACTCGTCACTCCCTCACCTGCCAGAATTGTTCAGTCTTCTTTGAGATTATTCTTTCCTTTGACTGTGTTTTGAGGGTTTGGCAGTGGACACTTGAGTATGTGAGATATGAAAAGTAATATCATTGTAGTGTAAATGTGAAAATATACAACAAATAAAAGAAACACAAAGCACTCCTTTAAATGCTAGTCAGTGATAATATATACAGTACATGCAAATTGATGAGTATATTAGCTGGTATATTTGCCAGAAGTGCAGCGTGGCACAGGTCAACTGATCCTGAGCTTGCAAGAAATCAAGAAGAACTGTCAGAATAGAAAGCAAACAATTATTAAAATTATGTTAGGCAAGCATGTCCTTATCGACTCCAGACTGACAGAATCTGTTTTCCATGTGTTTGATTTCAAAGCTGATCACACAAAAGAAACTAAATCACAAGTTAAATTTGCTTCTCTTTCCCTGCTCTGCATCCCTGTGATTCCCAAACCTGTTTAATCCAGGTCAGAGTTGCAGGGGGCTGGTAACATTGGGCGAAAAGCAGGAAGAAGTCCTGTAGAGAGAGCCAGTCCATTGCAGAGTCCACTCGCATGCATACCCAGTTTGAAATCCTCTAAACGCACACTGAGAGGAAAAGGGCAGTACCAGAAGAAAATCCACATTCTATACAGACAGCGGCTGGGTGTGGGATTTGAACCCAGGGCTCTGGATCTGAGACTTAGCCACACTAACCGCTGCGCCTCCCACTTCTGTAATTGTTTTGCAATCAGATCTATTTAATATAGCAACTTTCTCAGTAAACACCCATCACAAAACACCAAAGGAGAAAGTGAAAATTGTGAGGTGAAGGTGGGGCTGCACTTTCCTAGTCCATTGCTTTTCACAATAGCGGGTCAAAGATTTACTGGTGGAAGGAAATGGGAGGAGAAATGAGAACTTGAAGGGGAAAGGGAGTTTGCAGGACAGGCAGATAGTAACATAGGGCAGGCAGCATGGTGTATTGGATGGGACAAATTAAATCAAGGCCGCCAGCTCAGTTCACCGTGTGTCATATCACCTAGCCGTTCTTTCCTCCGGATCTTAAGGTTTTTTTTAAGTATTTATTATTATTATAATGTGCCCTGGTACTGTGAGTTCTTCTTCTTTCTCTTCATCTTTTCCCACTTCTATGTAAGGTCGCTGTTCTTTATTAGCCTTCTCCAAACAGCTCAGTCCTGCACCCGCACACCAGCCAAACTCTTTTCCTTTAGATCTTCTTTTACTTTATCCATCCACCTCTGCTTTGGCCTCCTTCGCTTTCTCATCCCCTGTACTTCCATTCCCATCACTCTGATACTTGACTTGAGTTCACAGTCGGTGATAATCAGAATAAGACATCAATTTATTTCACCAGGTATGCTATTATGTACTAGGAATTTGTCTTTATAGTATTGGTGCAACATTCAAGGACAACACAGAATAGAAAACATTCATATTAAATAATAAAATATAATGCAGCATACTAGGGCAATACAAAAAATAGATTAAGTAGGATTTTATTGTCCAGGCTGTCTAGTTGTGCAGGTATAAGTAGTTGCTAATAGAAGTTCAGATCTGGTCAGTCAGAATAACTGCAGTGGAAAAAAACTGTTTAGGTGACATGTTGTTTTAACTTTCACTGCACAAAGCCATTTGCCGGGGTGAAGTCTTTGTAACAGGTGATGCACAGGAGTGAGTTGGATCAGCAATGATCTTTGTGGCCCACTTCCTTATCCTGGAATCATAAAGGACTTGAATGTGAGGTAACTTAACAGTTTGTGATCATTTCACAGGCTCTGATGATGCGCTGCAGATTGGCCTTAGCCTGAACAGAGACAGCACCAAACCAAACAGTTACAGATGAGCTCAGAATGGGCTTGATGATGGCTTTGTAGAATTGGGCCAATATTGCTTGAGGGAGATTGAATTAACTCAGATGCAAAAAGAACATTCTTTGATGTGATTTGCATGAGATGTTATTGTCTCACTTAAGGTTTTGTGACAGCACAGCACCCAAAAACTTAAATGACTTTGAGACACTTACAGCAAGTGATAGGTGAGCAGATGACTGTTTCCTGAAATTTATCAGCTTCAGTGCTTTGAATGTTAAGGTCCAAACTATTATGGCTACATGACACCATGTCAGATGTTCCGCCTCTTTTCTGTATATGGTGTGACTGCCAGAGGGGGCATTGTAGCACCCCAAACTTCAGACACAAGTCCCAGGTTTACATACATGTTATATTATACAAAATACCTTACAAAAAGGCTTTGAAAAGTTCATGCAATGCAATGAAATTCATCCTCTTCTGGTTTTCTCTTTCCTTCCACTCCTCCAGGTGAGTTTTGTCCTTCTTCCACTCTCTTCCAACTCACACAGCTTCTTTTATGTTGACCCTGGGAGTTCTTCCGTTGCTACAGCATAGCCCTATGGAAGCACTGCTGGTTCAATCGGAAATCCTGGAAAGTAGGAATGATGAATCCGTGCAGCACACCCAGAACCTGACAAGACTGTCCTACGGGACTGCAGTTCCCAGCACACCTTGCAGGTAGCATCACCCAGGGAGGCTGCCACCCAGTGTGTCAGAGGAGCATGTAATACTGTCAAGATGTCACCCCCTGACCTTCAACTACACTTGCCTCCCATCCCGGTATTATTTCTTGGCCCAACCTGACAGGGATGCTAGTGTACCCATTGCCGCACTGGCATCTTCTTCCTGTCTTCTAGCTGAGGGCAGGATGAACTTTGCCCCATTTCTTGTGCCATTAAGGGGCCAGCCTTCCCATTTCAGTATGGAGCCTTGCCCCATCCCAGCCAGGATACCCACCCATCCGCATTGTCCATCACGATGGACTCATCATTGTTTGAAATGAGGCCTATTAATGAGATGTCATCTGCAAATGTAAGACGTTTGACAGATGAATCAGCAGAGGTCCAGTCATTTGTATAAAGTGAGAAGGACACATCACTGTAGTGCACTAGTACTAAGGGTTAGACGTGTGTGTCCAGGCGCACATACTAATACTGTTATCTATCTGTCCAAAAGTCTGTAATCCAATGGCAGGTTGAACTGAGGGAGTTTCTTGTTTAGGAACTCAGGGATGATTGTATTTAAAAACAGAACTAAAGTCCACAAACAAGATCCCCAAATATGCTCCTAGCTGATCAAGGTGTTGGTAAATAAAGCTCAGACCTAATTTCAGTGCATCGTCCACAGATCGGTTGGCTCTTTATGCAGAATGAAATGGGTCCAGGAAGACTTCTGTAGCATTCTTGAGATAAGGCGTTCAAAGGTCTTCATTAGCACAGAGGTTAAAGCTACTGATCTGTAGTCATTCAGGCCTGTGACCTTTGATTTTTTTTGCTACTGGAATGATGGCGGAGGTCTTGAAGCAGGCAGAAACAGTGCACAGATCCAGAGATTGGTTGACAATATCTTGTCTTCACAGAGTGACTGGGAGTGACTTTATTAAGGAATGTATTTAGGCCTTGTTCTGAGGCAGATTACACTTATGTAGAATGATGTAGTTTCTTTCTAGTGGATGCCTTCATTAGTTCATGTGAATATGAAAACCCCATAACAAAAAGACAAGTAAAGCTGGATGGGTTATCACAAAACCATTGGCCTGGGTGAAACTTTATTCTGGATATCACATGATAGTTCACCATTTTACTTTACTGATACCACATTCTTGCTGTCCCAAGATTCAGTTCAGAGTTAATTGTCACACAGCCCTGATGAAACTACCATTACAAATAAATAAATGCTAAATAAAAAGTAAAAGAAGGAGAAGAAGAAGCCTCCTGGCCATAGTCCAGTGTTCAATCATTCTGTAATCAGCGCCTTGTCACTTGGCCCATCAAACAGCTCGCCGAGCACTCCTCGAATATTCATCACGCGTCTGCGGCCTCCAGATTAGGCATTAGCAATTCAAATCCCCGCAGCGCACGGGCAGCCTTGGCACGCGCGTCTGTTTGGAAGAGGCGAGATGCTTGTTGTCTGAACCGGATAATAAGGTAACTCGGTCTAATCTTCAAGAACAATCAGCTCATCTCTGCAAAGGTGACTGTTTTTAAGGGCTTCTGCCCTGACAGGACTAGAACAATAACACTGTGGCACACTTGACTCAGCTGGTAATAGAGCCTACTTTTGATTAGCGGCCACGGTTCGTGCCAATCACTCCATGATGCGTTATTGTCCTTTGGTCGCAAACACTGTTTATTTACAGCGGAAACAATGGCATCCCTTGATATGAATGCTACTAGGAGATTGTCGAATAGATTGAGCTGTCAGCAGTATGCAGAGGATGAAGATTAATGATCCATGCAAACAATAAATACAAAGCAATAATCATAAATATGCTAATGGGTGTTATCAATATCAAGTATAATTGTTGGGAGAAATTAAAAAGAGTGGCGTAGAAATGAGGGCCAAAGGTGATGGATTATCTTAGGTCCCTGAGATGGATGGAGAAAGAAACAAGAAAATGTAAAAAAAAAAATCACTGTTTCTCTTTATAATTATCCCCTGGGCAGGCAGAATTGTTCTTTTTTTTTTTTTGTTAGTGTATGCTTGGATTCCCTTGTTCATTGCAAAATCAGAAGGTGATCATTGAAAATGATCTTCGTGAAGTGGTACTGCTTAAAGACCTCTAAGGTATCATCAGAGCTGGGGAAGGTGAAGGGGGCTACAGCAAGGAAATCAGGGGAGATTCCAAAAGGCAAGAATGGCAGTGACATTCAGACTGGCAGTCAAGAGGGTATTGAACTGATGTGGGCACATAGCGGAAAGCAAATGCAAATAAAAAAAAAACAAAAACCTCTTCTGCATAATTCTGTCCCCAACCCCACCATATAGTATTTATCCAGACAAAAACTTTGGACAATTCCACAACTGTGCTACTCTGAAGCCAAATAGATAGGAAGCTGAACCAGTTTCCTTTATTTAATAATAATAATCATAATACATTTTATTTATTTTAATATTCAATGGAAATAAAGAATAGTCAGTCTGTAGACTGCTTCCACTATTTCTAGCAATTTAATGTACGTGGTAGACTTCCATACCGGATCAGTCGAGCCCCGGGTTAACAACGACCGCCACCAGTACTGTTAGCCAACAGGGTGCTGGGGGAAATTGGGCTACTGTTGGCCGAAGGAGAAGAAGAGGGGTGAGACATGTCCAGAGGCAGGAGGAGAGGAGGAAGGTAAAGAGAGTGGAACTGAGGGTAGGAACTTTGAATGTTGGCAGTATGACTGGTAAGGAGAGAGAGTTAGCCGATATGATGGAGAGAAGGAAGGTTGATATATTGTGCGTGCAAGAGGCTAAATGGAAGAGGAGTAAGGCCAGGTGGATCGGAGGTGGATTCAAATTGTTCTATCATGGTGTGGATGGGAGGAGAAATGGGGCAGGAGTTATTCTGAAGGAACATTATGTCAAGAGTATTTTGGAGGTGAAAAGAGTGCCAGGCAGAGTAATGATTACGAAGCTGGAAATTGGAGGTGTGATGATGAATGTTGTTAGTGCATATGCACCTCAAGTTGGGTGTGCAATGGGTGAGATAGAAGATTTTTGGAGTGAGTTGGATGAAGTGATGAACAGTGTACCCAAGGGACAGAAAGTGGTGATTGGAGCAGATTTCAATGGGAATGTCGGTGAAGGGAAACAGTGGAGACGAGGAGGTGATGGGTAGGTATGGTGTCAAGGAGAGGAATGAAGAAGGTCAGAGGATAGTGGATTTTGCCAAAAGGATGGACATGGCTGTGGTGAATACGTACTTTAAGAAGGAGGAACATACTTACGTATAAGAGTGGAGGAAGATGCACACAGGTAGATTAAAAGAGTTGATCTGAAGGAGATTGAGGACTGCAAAGTGGTGGCAGGGGAAAGTGTAGTTAAGCAGCATAGGATGGTGGTCTGTAGGATGACGTTGGAGATCAAGAAGAGGAAGAGAGTGAGGGCAGAGCCAAGGATCAAATGGTGGAAGTTGAAAAAGGAAGACTGCAAGGCTGAGTTTAGGGAGGAGGAGAGACAGGCACTGGGTGGCAGTGAAGAGTTACCAGACAGCTGGGAAACTACACCAGATGTAGTAAGGGTGACAGCAAGAAGAGTGCTTGGCGTGACATCTGGAAAGAGGAAGAAGGAAAAGGAAACCTGGTGGTGGAATGAGGAAGTACAGGAGAGTATACAGAGGAAGAGGATGGCAAAGAAGAAGTGGGATAGTCAGAGAGATGCAGAAAGTAGACAAGAGTACAAGTAGATAAGGCACAAGGTGAAGAGAGAGGTGGCGAAGGCTAAAGAAAAAGTGTATGATGAGTTGTATGAGAGGTTGGACACTAAGAAGGGAGAAAAGGACCTGTACAGATTGGCTAAACAGAGGGACCGAGCTGGGAAAGATGTGCAGCAGGTTAGGGTGTGTCACACACGAGCACTTAGGAGACTGTCAACAAGCCCAGAGGTGAGTGAAGTTATAACAGATTGTTGTTTGATGGTATTGATGCCTCTCTCTCTAAATTTCCAGAACCAAAGAAGACAAACAATCACTCACCAACAACAGTTCACATTCCAGAAAATGGCTGTCCATCCACTACTTCATCTTCCCCGTCACATCTGGCTTTTCTTGATGACATCACTCCCGGTCCCCCATTGATGACGTCACTTCCGGTCCTCCATTGATGACGTCACGTCCGGCTTCCAATGATGATGCCACTTCCCTTTTGATCATTAACAGCAGCCATGTTCTTGTAGAAAAGCAACCCTCAATCCTCTGTATTTTGTCAACTGTTTGAATTTTTTCTACATTTTGACCAATTTGCTAGCCACCACAGCAATATACGGGGCCAATCCCCAACTCTTTATAGTTATTTTGTGACTTTTTATCACAGGTGATAAACGATAAAGATGGAAACGTACTCACAAGCAAGGAGAGTGTGTTGAGCAGATGGAAAGAGTACTTTGAGAGGCTGATGAATGAAGAGAACGAGAGAGAGAAGAGGTTGGATGATGTGGAGATAGTGAATCAGGAAGTACAACGGATTAGCAAGGAGGAAGTAAGGACAACTATGAAGAGGATGAAAAATGAAAAGGCCGTTGGTCCAGATGACATACCTATGGAAGCATGGAGGTGTTTAGGGGAGATGGCAGTGGAGTTTTTAACCAGATTGTTTAATGGAATCTTGGAAAGTGAGAGGATGCCTGAGGAGTGGAGAAGAAGTGTACTGGTGCCAATATTTAAGAATAAGAGGGATGTGCAGGACTGCAGTAACTACAGGGGAATAAAATTGATGAGCCACAACAGGAAGTTATGGGAAAGAGTAGTGGAAGCTAGGTTAAGAAGTGAGGTGATGATTAGTGAGCAGCAGTATGGTTTCATGCCAAGAAAGAGCACCACAGATGCAATGTTTGCTCTGAGGATGTTGATGGAGAAGTTTAGAGAAGGCCAGAAGGAGCTGCATTTCATCTTTGTGGACCTGGAGAAAGCATATGACAGGGTGCCTCAAGAGGAGTTGTGGTATTGTATGAGGAAGTCAGGAGTGGCAGAGAAGTACGTAAGAGTTGTACAGGACATGTACGAGGGAAGTGTGACAGTGGTGGGGTTTGCGGTAGGAGTGATGGATGCATTCAACGTGGAGGTAGAATTACATCAGGGATCGGCTCTGAGCCCTTTCTTATTTGCAATGGTGATAGACAGGTTGACAGACGAGATTAGACAGGAGTCCCCGTGAACTATGATGTTTGCTGATGACATTGTGATCTGTAGCGAGAGTAGGGAGCAGGTTGAGGAGACCCTGGAGAGGTGGAGATATGCTCTAGAGAGGAGAGGAATGAAGGTCAGTAGGAACAAGACAGAATACATGTGTGTAAATGAGAGGGAGGTCAGTGGAATGGTGAGGATGCAGGGAGTAGAGTTGGCGAAGGTGGATTTTAAATACTTGGGATCAACAGTACAGAGTAATGGGGATTGTGAAAGAGAGGTGAAAAAGAATGTGCAGGCAAGGTGGAATGGGTGGAGAAGAGTGTCAGGAGTAATTTGTGACAGACGGGTATCAGCAAGAGTGAAAGGGAAGGTCTACAGGACGGTAGTGAGACCAGCTATGTTATATGGGTTGGAGACGGTGGCACTGACCAGAAAGCAGGAGACAGAGCTGGAGGTGACGAGGATGGATAGGATTACAAATGAGTACATTAGAGGGTCAGCTCAAGTTGGATGGTTTGGAGACAAAATCAGAGAGGCGAGATTGCATTGGTTTGGACATGTGCAGAGGACAGATGCTGAGTATATTGGGAGAAGGATGCTAAGGATAGAGCTGCCAGGGAAGTTTAAAAGAGGAAGGCCTAAGAGAAGGTTTATGGATGTGGTGAAAGAGGACATGCAGGTGATGGGTGTAACAGAGCAAGATGCAGAGGACAGAAAGATATGGAAAAAGATGATCCGCTGTGGCAACCCCTAACAGGAGCAGCCGAAAAGAAAAAGAAGAAGGTAGACATCCATCTTAAGTTAAAAGAGACACACTTGGTGTGGGGATGATGTGTGCTGTACTGAGGAGAAACCAAGGTGGAGTGAAAGCTGGAAGATGATTGGGTGACAAGGCGCACTGTGAAGGGGTGGAGAGGATGACACCCATAGGGCCCATCAAGATGTGGTTGGAGGTGATGTCAGACAATATGATATCACCTTGTGCTCAGTACCGAACTATATTAAATGGTTCTGAGAAATAAGTAGGTAAGTGTGCCTTAATTTCATGCACTGTATGAAAACTATACAATACTTTTCCTTCCCACACTTAAAAAAAAATGTAATCTCTGTACTTCACATGTGTACAAAACACTAAAATGTACACTCAGGTCATTTCTCATACAGTAGCTATAGGATATCATATCTTCTTGTGTTCATGTCCTACTTCCTCAGCATTTACAACTATTTCTCGTATGTCCCTACAAAATGAGTAATCATTCACACAATCATTTCTTGTCTATCACTACAGAATGAGTAATCATTCACACTTTACACATTCATATGAAAAAGGCAATTTAATACTGTGAAATTTTACTCTTGCTTTAGATCATCATGCTGCGTTTCTTCTTATTTTCTTCAACTTTGTTGTCTTCTTTTGATATGTTTATGTCTTTTATTGTTTTCAGGAAATTTTTAATGATGTCATTCTTTTTCATTGTCACAGTTTTGTTGTTTGATTGCTGTGACGCCACTGTCAGTATGCACCATCTTATTCAAGAATGAGAAACTGCCGCAAATCTACATCTGTGTCTCCAGCAGGGGGAACACTCTCCCTGGGAATATGTTTGTTAGAGATTGCAGTTTTTACTACACCAAAAGTCTATATTCTACAATATTATTATATTCTACAATATTATATTTTTCTCTGGCGGTACAGTGGTGATTGCTAGATGAAGAGTTTTTCTGTACGTGTGACACTCTTGGGAGCATTGTAGATTCCTCCAAAGCAAATTATTTGTTAATGGAATGGCAGATGAGATATCACAGAAATTAACAGTCTAATTGCCATTACAGTACAGACTAAATAGATACATACATGGCGACGTTTTAAATCAGAGCAGAGAAACACTTCACATTATGCAACCTTTGTAACAGTCAACCATGAGAGTCCTTGCACCCAATAGCTGTCATCTCATTTTTCATTTCAATGTGGTGGCGGTCTGCAATATGGTGCTCTGGGTCACCACCCTTCCCCCAGATATTTTTAAAACTTTACTTAAATTAATTAGATAATGTGAAATAGTCATTAAATAAATTAGCGTATTTGCACAACGTGCCTGGTGTCAGCACACGTCAACATCCATTAAAAATTGGTTCAGACTGGTATTTGTTTAATTTCTGTGTGAATAAAAAAATTCTGTGTAAATACTTATATTTCCTGAGTGAAGGATGTTGGCCAAATAAGAGTGATGTAAGTCCTTGATCTTTTGTTAAGCAGGTGACCTGAGGCTGTCCTTTAATTGGTTGCTCCCAGATTTTTCCAGGGACGCAGCTCTCTGCACTCTGGACACATTCACATTTATTGGCAGTGAATTGGTATTGTTTTAGATTTTTTGAATCTAATGAGATTGGACAATCATCGACGCACAATTTCATGTCCATGTCAATGGTTCACACTTTACTACAGATGATGAAGCGCGACTTTAAGAAGATGGCAACTTCAAGCAAAACTTCAGAAATCAAAGAAAATTAGGTTATTTCTTTAATAGAACAACCCTTCATAAATTGTTCACTTGAAGAAAAAACAAGATAAGGACCTTGGATCGGAACAACGTGAATTAAGAATTCATCAGCAGGTAAGTGATTTACAATGAGCTTACATACTGACTTTTTCCAGCTTTTGTTATGACAAATGGAGTTGGCTAACTGGGTGTAGCATCAATCGTGCCAGATTAAGTAATGTAGCAATGGTAGAGACACCTGTGACACTTCTCAGTGGAAACTTTCATTTTAAAACAAATATTTCAGACAACTCTCTGTGTAAAAACAAAGTGGTATGCACATACCGCAGTGAAGAGCTGGCCATGCTAACATCTGCAGAGTTTGATAGATTAACCTGGTGGGAGAAACAACTGGAACCATGCAGGTGAGTTATGAGCGTCCAAACATCTGCTTATGGAATATAGCGTTGCAGTTTTTTGTAATTACTGAAATGATGATAAAGTGTTATGTTATTAAGCAAATTATGACTACAGAAAGGGCAGGTCTTGGTGTGTGCATTATTTGCAAGGAGATCAGTTCCTGGGATTTTTTAATTCCTGAGTTTTAATGCTACTTTTAGGGTTGTTTTATGTAAGTGATCACTTCTCTAAACTGTGCATTAAAAAAGTTGAGAATGCTGTGGTGCATAAACCTGTATTGTAACAACAGTTGCCTTGATAGCAAAGGGCCTTCTATTACTAGGCATTCTACAGCTCCTGCAACTATAAGCATTCAAAATAACCATGTTGAGTAATCATAGAAACAATTCAAAGCTGTGCTAAGTAATGTATTTTATTCCATAAAATAGACACTAACTATTAATAAATACAAACAAGCAAAATTACTTACACTCAACCTGACAATAGACTTGGGATTTTGTGATTCAGGTGGTTTGTTTTTCTTGCAAGCATTTCAAAATCAGTCTTTGATGCTCTTGTTCCATGCTGCATTGTACAACTGCCTTTCTTTTCATAATATGCACAAAAATAGATCTGGCATCTGAAAATGTGAACAAACTTGTGTGCCTTAGCAACTGGTTGAATGTTAAGAAGGAACAATAATGATAACAATGGTCTTGAGCAATGTTACAGACATGTGCAAAATATTGTGTTTTGCTTGTCATAGTTTTAACAATAAATGGAATTTCTGAAATCCTCTGAGAATTATTTACAGTATTCCACAATACTGACATTAATATATTTATAGCCGATCTGATGATTTAGTAACTGTACATGTTTACATAATTCATAGTGTACTATAGTACTAAACACCACCCTGTATAATTATAAACCATGCAAAGATTCAGTCTTTTATTTTTATACATCATGCTTTAGTAATAGGCTTACTGTTTGTTAAGGTCATACAGGTTAAGAAAGTTGAACTGAGCAAGAGCTTGAGAGAGAAAAACATTCACTTGACAATGTTGTTCACTGTAGGCTATTATTGGTGTCTATAGTTTGGGTGCACCTAATGCCAATTGTATTTCTTTTTTTGCTTTGTTTTATGCATCATCATAAGGCCATATTTTTAGTTTTCTTCTTATAATAGCCAAGAAGGAAATATTTTTATTTTTAACAGCTGGGTCTTTGAATTTGCAGGGTTTTGTTAGAGGATTCCCCATTTTTCAGCTGCTGATGGTCAAGTTCTATAAACTGTCTTATCCGAGTAAATTTTTATTTGCCCACCTAGTTTCATATATGCCTACCAACCAATAAATTTATGGTTATACTTCTGCTACTACTAATAATAATGATTCTTTACATTTATATAGCTATTTTCTCGCTACTCAAAGTGCTCTGAGTGTAGGTGACATTACAGTCCGTGCCTGTGTTTTTTGTTTTCTTTTCTCCTGAGCTATGAAGTGCTGCTTCAGTTTGTTAAATCAATGTGATGATAAGTGATGATATGAGAAAAAAATAGGGGGAAAGATGTCTGTGATACAGCCACTAACCTAGTCTCTGTTGCCTTTAGAATGGAGGAGAACTCAATGGAAGACAACTGACGTAATGTCTGCTACTTCTCTTGTTAACCCCACCTCATCTGCTTCAAGCTCCTATTTAAACTCAATCCACACCAGAAGTCAGCATTTGTTTCCAGACCAACTTCAGGAGAGGGGACATCATCTGTGAACTGGAGCTGTTCTGCCAGCAAAGAACGGCACAAGCCCTCTGTTTTCTAGACGTTATATGTAATTCTTCTTTTTTTTTCTTCATTCTGGACATTACATGGGGTCTCACCTGGAACCCCAACCCTTGTTCTCTTTCTTCTTCCTTTATTTATTATGTAATCATGATATACTGTGCACAGTTCTGATAAAAAGTATTAACACTGATCAACAAAAGAAGACTTTTTAATGTCAAAATGAAAACAGAGCTCTGCAAAGTGATCTATATTAATTGCAAATACTGTATAAAAGACAAAATAATTGTTTGTATAAGTATTCACCTACTTAATATGTCACCCTTAAATCATCACTGGTGCAGCCCATTGGCGTTCGAAGTCACAGAATTAGTTCAATGAGGAGGTTTAATTTTGTCAAACAGCTCACAAGTTGTAGGGGCGGGGCTACTGTGTATGTGAGAACTGACAACCAATCAGCACTTAGCAGGAAGTACAATGCATACAATACCCACTGTAATAAACAAGACAGAAACCATCAAAGTGTTGGGGTACCCTTCAGCAAACCCCATATAATTAGATGTTATACATGTAAAGCGCAAAAAGTCTCATTTGGCAGACTGTCTAAGATGGTGGCTCTTGTGGTCATATGGCAATCAGGCAGGAAGGGGCAGATCCAGGTGGACGGACACTGGAAGTGATGTTGGTGAAGGAGAGCTGTCAATCTTCTGATCTGCAGAGGCAGGAAAGGAGAGAATATTAACATACAGCACCAACCCCTGGGCTGGTGGAGAATTACCATCACCAAAGCCCTTAAACTGTCTCCTATGCAACATCTGTGAAGCACAAACAGAAAAGAGCATAATTTAAATCTACAAGGAAATGAAGAACAGCGAAGGGTAATGGCAGCCTAAAGAATCAAAGCAAAAATGACAGTGCTGGACTGTTTAAACACAGGACAGGTTCATGGAACTTTGGAGCCAGCACAAATGTCTATCTGATGTGTCATTTTTATTCCGGTGTGCTCCGTATTGATTGGCTGTCAAAATGTGTTTGTTCTGACTGAAGGCTGAGAAGATAAAAAAATGAATACAGTGGACCAGGAGATGAATCTTAGTCAATAGTCATAAATGGGTCAGAAAGAAAAAGACACTAAATCTGTCGCTGAAGCAAAAACAAGAACTGAAGTACATAGTCAAAGTGGAATGCAAATATGTTCGATAAGCAGAATTCAAAAAGAAAAGTTCACAGAGCTCTTTGTATTTATTCTTAATCACAAATGATAAATGACCTGCTATGCTGATATTTATAGCATTGTGTCTATGACATCAGACACTGCCACTTTTGTAACCACACTCCCTAGGAACCAGTAGCTGTGGCCACTAGGGGGAATGCTAGCACCTCAAACCCCCAAACACAATTTTACCACAACAGTCCCAGCACAATTAAAGTGATTTTAATTTAAACAGTACCTGCAGAACAACTCTTTTCTTTTTCTACAGCTTAACTTCCTCCTCCACACCCAACTCCAACTCCTCCTGATTCGAGTGAATGGCTCGCTTTTAACTCCTGGGTTTGGTATTTCTGGTGCTTAATCTGTTGCCCCCAGAAAGCACTTTCAGGTCAGGCAAGACCCCAACAGTCCTTGTGCCATCATTATCCAACAACTCCCCCACAGAACCCTGCAGACCAGGCCCCTGGAACCACAACCCCTATGCTGCCCTGCGAGCATCCATACTGGGACTCGCCAAACGGGATGCTGCCACCCAGTATATGGGGGAATGTTCTGCCCACAGTAGCCAGTCACCCACTTTCCCGACGTTCCAGGTACCCAAGCCCAATTAGAGTGTCCTTCCAAGGATGCTGGGATGCCAGCCCTGATGTCACATTATGCAGTACTGAAAATGCTTATCGCTTGTAATGTTGAGTTGGAAGTGCTTGATTCATATCTGGGTTGGACTTTTCTTCTCTGCATATTCTTCAAAACATTTGCAGTAAGTCTAAATCTTGTTTTTGGCTGCTGGTGAGTAAGTGAACCTTTGTGATGTCCTAGCAGCAGCAGCAGGGACCTGGCCTTGCAGGTGGCAGTGGCACTTCTCTAAGACACCTTATTAATTTGTCTTCTGGGAACTGCACATCTGGGAAAATAAAAGCGTTTTGCAAGGTCTCATTATTAAAATAGGAATCACACCACCCCTCGGGGATAACACTTACTACTTACAAAACCACAGTTATGGCATTAAATCTCCTGATACCTTTTACTGAGGCGGCTTAAGCTAACTGCTTTTAAAAACCCCTGACAGAAGATAAAACTAAATAGCAGTTTGTCACTTTCCACCAAGGCAGAAATTTGATTGACGTAATTATGGCTGCTATGCACACGGTGCAGTTCTCAATAAACACTAAGCACTCTGTTGTGGGGCTGATTTAGTTGTTTTTTATGTGTATGCCATTCATTCCTAGTTTTTTTTTTCTTTTTTTATTGTACTATAAGTGAGTAATGATCAACCAGATGTGAAACCACAAAGCTGTGTGGACTTTGTGCATTTTTAATGATTACTGACAGCTGCCACAAGTGTTTAAACAGAGCAAACATCTGCCCTGCCCAAACAGGCCGAGATTACTCAAGGTATTGTCATCGATTTCCTAATTCCCTCGATATTTTTTCAGAATTGCATTGACAGCGGTAATAACTTCTGTTCTATAAAGTTTTGGACTGCTTTGAGTTTTTTTCCTGCTTTCATTCAAAGCTAAATCACTCGTGCTCTTCAAATCAGCACCCCACCTGGCACAAATAACAATGTCATAGTATATTGAACTTGACCCCTATTAGTTCCAAGTTGAAAGGTCAAAGAATTACATTTCAAAATTAATGTGACACACTGAGTAAATATCAAAATTACAATGAACATACAAAAAGTTGAATGAGAAGCAGACATGACAAACAAAAACGAACAAAAGCCCCTGGGGATAATAAAACACAGACAGTGGGGGGGTGGTTACCATTAGCACATAGTGGGAGTCGAAGGTAGCTTGAAATCACGAACACAATTGTGAACAGCTGTTTTGTCCTGCTGGATAAATTAGTTGTAATTAGGGTTTCTAGGTTGGATTGGCTTGTTTTAGAAAGCAAAGCAATGGGACAATGCTTCCCAGGTAATTGTGAAAGGGTCTAATAGCGAGCAGTGCTAATGCAATAATTGAGCTCCTTTCAAGCCTCAGGATGGAGCCTCTGCTTGCAATGTCATAATTCGTGATGGGAGTATAACAATACTACTATGGCACGGAGTAAAAAATCAGGGACAACAGGAGTTATCACTGCTGGGCCAGCAAACAGTGGAAAAACAGACTGTGGTCCAAGTGTTAACTGTCTTTTCAGTATGCCCAGTGCACTCTTAATAATACTGGCTCTTTAGTGGCCCTTTACTGGGTCGTGTGGTTCCTCATAGAACTATTGCTCTGATAAAGCACCATTTCATTCTGGGGTGGGTTCTTTGCATATGAAGTTGGTTCTTTGTGCTTTGAAAAACTTAGTAATATTCTTCTTCTTCTTTTGGCTGCTCGCGGGTTGCCACAGCGGATCATCTTGTTCCATACCTTCCTGTCTTCATCATCTTGCTCTGTAATACCGACCACCTGCATGTCTTCTCTCACCACATCCATAAACCTCCTCTTAGGCCTTCCTCTTTTCCTCTTCCCTGGCAGCTCTATCCTTAGCATCCTTCTCCCAATATACTCAGCATCTGTCCTCTGCACATGTCCAAACCAATGCAATCTCGCCTCTCTGATTTTGTCTCCAAACCATCCAACCTGAGTTGACCCTCTAATGTACTCATTTCTAATCCTGCCCATCCTCGTTACATCCATCTTTAACTCTGCCACCTCCAGTTCTGTCTCCTGTTTATGTAGAAAAAAAATAAAATCTTTAATGTATGGTAAGTTGCAGGACACTAACAGGTTAGGAAAGCCTGCCTTACGAGACGTATGCAGCAAGAGTCCTTTCAAAATTATGGCCCATTGGTATTTCACAAATCTGTTACCATCTGTTCATGGGTATTTACTGTGTAGACCCTGTTACTGATCTAAATAAATAAATGGTACTTTCTGGAACCTTCAGGTGGATGGGTCTTTTAAGAACGCCTCTGGCACCTTTATTTTTAAGATTGTATATAAAACTATCTGTATAATTTGTAAAGTGCCTCTAACTATGACTTCCTGTAAATAAGACATTCTGTATCATTTGTACACAGAACAGTTACCAAGGTGTAGCGCTGCCACATAAGGAGTTTTACCTGTGTGTGTTGTATTGTGTCTTGTTTGTCTTTTCTGTGCTTTTTGTCACTGCCAGGGGCTTCCACTCAGATTCAGGTGGTGGAGCCTTTCGCAGTTCAGGATCGGGAACTGCGAGGCAGTGATTGATGGCGTTGCCTCCATGGGCGGAAGTGCTGAAATTAAAATCGGCAAGAAGGAAGTGATCGAGAAAGGAAAAGTCACTTTACATAGCAAGGGAGATAGGATGGATGCTATCAACGTCAAGGAAAAAAAAAGTAGAAACGTCTCGCCTCGAAAACAGGGGAAAGGTTCGGGATAACGCTGTCATCCATCTTTCCTTGATCCTTCACAATCAGACTGCCCTCGTTGCCCTGTTCTCCTTTCAATGGACAATAACCCTTTGTACTGAATTCATGAAATATGTATATATTTATATAATGTGACAGATAGGGGCGCTCTCTTGCTCCCTTGAACCCTCGGACAATACGCCAGACACCGGATAAAAGTCCAAATATGATATTTATTATAAAAATACTGTGCACAAAGCACCACCACTTCACAAATCTCCAATAAACCATACACAATAAACAAATCACAATAATCCTCCACTCCCAGACGCTTAGTCACCCTGCCTCCCAACTCAGCTCGTCCGTCTGGGATTTCCCAGAGTCCTTTATAGTCCTTGACCCGGAAGTGTTTGTCTCTCTGTCCATGTGACTTTCCATCACTTCCGGGTCAGGTAAAACTTCTCCTTTTCTTCATCCCGGAAGCACGTCATTTCTTCTGTCCATGTGACTGAGACGTACTTCCGGGGTGTAAGGAAAATAGTCCCTGGGCCTCCCTGCAGCGACTCCTGGCGGCCCCCATGGTATCCAGCAGGGCTGTGCATTAAAAGTCCACTGTCCATAATTCCCTGCTGGCATTCGGGGCATCTCCATGCTGCAAGGAGGGCTCCATCTGGCGGCCTGGGGGTGTTGGCCAGGATGAATGGCCGGCCATATCTCACAATATATATATACTGTATATATATGTCTTTTATGTTTTGTTTATATTTATGTGTATATATTTGCCTCTCCTGCTCAGGGGTGCCTTTTTGTTTCTTCAGGTCACATTGAATGTGTTTGTGTATATTTATGTATATAAATATGTGGGGTTGGTTGGGGCCTGCCATCCTTTATAACGAAAAGTGGGGATTCGGGGTGTTTGAGGGGAGTGTTTATGTTATGGCATGGGCATTTGATTGAGGGACGGTTAAAGGGGACTTTATTTTGTTTTGGTGTGGTAGGGAGTAAAAGTGTGTAATTGTTTAGTTTAAATATATCTAAAAAATTTTCTTTTGTTGTTCCACAAATGTTTCTTTTTGTTTTTTCTTTGCTTATTATTAAGCTGGGAGGGGAGAAGTGACAGAACAGCCAGGTCCAATGTTTCAATAAGAGCTCGACAACGTTATTGGTAATGTAGTATGGCCCTCTTTGGAGTCTAGGGTAATCGTTACAAAGGGAATAATGAGATTAATACTTATTGTTTTGTTCTTTATAAATAATTTACATAAAGTCTTATTCAATGTACCAGATACTTGCCACAGACTTTTAATCTGTTTAACTATTTTGGAATCTTTAAATAATACTAAGACAATACCATATATACTTGCAAATATGTTCTCCCGTGGATAAGTTGGGACATGATTTTACAGTATAATTTCTGGTATTTTATAATGTCAGTCGTATAAGTCAAATGCGGAAAACTCACGCTATTGGTCCAAGAGATTATGATATGCTTATGCCCACCTGAGAGTGTAATCATGGAGCACACGGCCTTTTTTTTCTATGTGGGTGCGGCAATGCGCTGTATCAGTACGTGCTCCTAACCTCTCTCTCTCTCTTTCTCTCTTGTGCATCACACGGTAATACTCAAAGTATTCCGAAGCAATGTTTGCACTGATTTGTGTTTTTTGTATCTCTCACCCTCATACACCTTTATCGTATGAGCATCCCTTATCTACGATGGAGCTTTCGATCAGAAGAAAATATGAAGCTGGTTTTAAATTAAACGATCCATTCTTGTTTTTCAGGGACATCTGCTGCCTGATTTCATCTTCGGCTGTAGTAGACCATTTGAGGCCAATTCCTGAAAGACTTTCTGCAAACCAATGTTGAGTTCTGAAGTGATTTGCCAGGTGGTAGCCCATCTGTTTGCTTGTACAATTTTGACCATTCTCATTAATTTCTCCTACTTGTAGTCCTCAATATCAAGAAGCAGGCTTTAAAACATATACAGGCCACAAAGAAGCACAATTTTTACAACATTGGATAGAGGATACATAAATTCAAGTTCCTATCACATTAAAAAAAAAAAAAAAAAATGTGTGTAGGTAATATATATAGTAAGAATAACACAGACAGGTTGAGGCACACACATGATCCCCTTATATTTTAGGGTGCAAAAATAAAGAAAGCAGGTGATATATGTAGGTCTTTTCAGACTAGAGTCCATGACAAGACTGAGGTCCAGGAGTGCATATGACGGAAGTAACATCACAGGTTGTACGGGTGTCTGTTCTACAGAGGGAATAGAAGAAGCAACTGTATCAACCCCTAGTCCGGAGGTGAATTACAATCACCAGAGCCCTTTAGCTTACCCAAAACACATGCATGTGATGATATATCATAAGAAATGCCTAACACGCAAACTACAAAAACAATCAAAGCCAGTCTAAATTATTGACCAAAAGAAAGGCAAAGAGAGAACAACATTATTAAAATAAAGTTGATGATCCAAGAATTAAGCCAAACAGGAGTTTTTAACAAAACTACCACTGTGGCAGTTGAAGCCTTCCCCTGCTGTAGCACCTGGGGGACCAACCCCCTTAGGTTCCACTTAAAGAGGACATACAAGGTAAAAAGAATAAACTGACTAGTACCATTTAAATAATGTATAAAAATTGGACATCCAAAATACTCATTAGAAAGCAACAAAATATAGAAAAGGAGAAGACAAAAATATATTCAATAAAACTGCACTTACTCAAAAGAGAATTATTTTAACCTGAAAGGACCAAGAGAAGAGGTGTAATCAGATTGTGAGTGAAGTTCATTATCAAAAATCTTTCTATAAATCCAATGCACTAATCAAGAATTGAATTCAAAATGTTAGAAAAAGAAATCATTTTCACCAGAAAAAACAATAAATATTAATTTGCTATTACACAGAATTATTCTAATCTTGGATGATACAGAAGAACATGTGCTGACCTTGAAAAAGTCGCACAAATGATGTCATGCATTGCGTAACAAGGGATAATTTTCTGAGTAAAATGACTACTGTAACTACCAATGTGAACCTCTGAAAATGGCAGCACTCAAAATAAAAACAAAATGGCATTGCAGTGCAACACAAAAATATTACAATTCTTATAGGACACTTTATACCAAAAAACAAATGGCAGAACTCAATTCCTTGGGTAAAAAAAGAACAAACCTCAATAGATGTACTGTATGTTTTGTCCAAAATACAACAGTAAATCCCATAAAAATAATGAAAAACACCAATCATAGCAAAAATAAATTAAAACAAAATATGCCAAGGACAACACATTAAATAAACAAAGAGAAAAGAAACTACAGACATGGATAAAACTCTGGTGACACCACAAAAACACTTAATAATTGTAGTCTGAAAATATACAGCGAAACTAACTAGAAGGGCTGCTACCAAATCTGACCTGACACTATGCAATTTAATAAAATATGAACAAATTATGTATACTAGCAAAAAGCTACTTATAAAAGCAATTTATGTTGTAGTAGTGCCACAGAATTTGGTTTATTTGTGTGGATCATTTGCTGCCCATTTTCTGTTTATTAAATGACAATGTGTCTCATTTAGATCTGTATTTCTCCTTCAATTGCAGCAGCCCCACAAAATGGCACAACATGGGATGGACCCACGCTAATGCGATCTTTACTATCATTTTTTTGAGACTTTTGAATTTTAGTACTTTCAATATCTCTAACCTGCTCTGCATGTGTATCGCGGCAATGGTTTTGAATTCTTTACGACGTTCTACTTTGTCATCTACTCTTTGTCTTTTATTTCCGGGCGTGGTTAAATCTCTTTGCACAAAGTCTCGTCTCGTGGGACATGAAAGCATCTCTCTGAAAAAAGTCACGTCTCATCGTAGGCTAAAAAGTCTCATCTCGTCCCAGGATTTTTTTATTATAATAGAGAGATGTCTTTATGTAATTTATGTTTGGTTTACATTTTGTTTTTTTGTCAGTGTACTATTATAGCCAACCTCATTTGGCAGTTATCAAAATCCTGTGGAATGAAGAGCCATGGACATCCAGAATCATGAACAGTAACCTGTTTATTCCTTTATACAAAAGTGGAATGTGGCAGTAGTAATGCACAACACGTCACCAACTGCTCTCTGTTCCAACTCGAGCATCCACTATGCTTTTTTCCATACTATACATTATATTATTACAATAATTATATTATTCATTATACCATTATACAATTATATTATACATATTATATTATTACACAATAAATCAGCTTATTATTTATTACTTACTCCTTATTTTTACTCCCTTTTTTACATTAGTTACTGTTGCTTCCATTGTATACAATGATAACATAGTGGAACCAAACAAACAAACAGAACAAAAAAGCAAGATATCAGTTTTAAGAATATGAATTAAAAAAAGGAAATATTGCAAACTATTTTCATCCATAAAATACCACATAATATACAGGTTTTACTATAAATAACATAAAAATTCAATAAGCACTACATTTAAATTCCATATAGAACTATAGGACTTCCCAAGAATAACAAAACCTTCAAAAACACTTTAATATCAATTAAAACAATCTTAAATAACTCCAAAGGTAATGCATAACAAATCATACCTTTACATGAAAGTAGAATATGGGGGGCAGCATTAAGGTGCAACACATACACCAGCTGCTCAGTGTTCCTATGAAGGGCATAGCAGTGGCGACAGGAATGAAAGTTAGCCTCTCTCTCTCTTAAAACTCTGACTCGTGTTAAAATAACAATATATTGACCTAATGTCTGAACAACTATTACAGCGTTACAAACGAGTTTCCTCTTCTTTACAAAAAAAAAAAAAAAAAAATTAAAAAATATAAAAATATACATATTGCAGAGTTTATGAAAAAAAATTAACACACATTAGTGAGAACACAAAACACATCTTACCATCTCGAGCATCCACTGTGCTTTGAGAGAGCTCAGTAGGTATGCATGATGCGTCACATTAATAACGGCCCCACCGGAAACTGATTAGAAGGAACTTTGTACACCACACTTCTGGTCCCTTAATTATTATTTTCAGTTTACAAAGTCTTGATGAAGTTCACACTTCACAACAAAATAAAATATAATGGGACTAATTAAACTATGTTACATTGCATTATGACACGGCTATACTATGACTTTAAATATTCCTTGCGTTTTGAGGGGTGGAACCCCAGGAGGCAGGACCACCCTGGTGTCAAATTACCAGGGTCCTCCCTCAGTCTTTATATGGTGGTCAGAAAGGGGGACTCAGCAGATGATCATTAAAAAATGTTCAGAATTTATTGTATTGTTTTCCCTTTGATTTCCATTTTTTTAATTATTTGCTTCTGTTTCAGTTTACCAAGTTATTTGTATTTCTTCACTTTGGATTGCTTTTATAGGCAAGACCTTTTGGCATTTTTCCAATTTTTGTTCCTTTTTGTCAAATACAAAAAAAAAAATAGTTTTTAAAGATTCATGATTTGGACTTATCTCATCTGGCCAGTGGTTTTATGGTTCTTCTCCCAAGTGGAGAATTTTTGTATACATTTTAGACATTTTCTGTACTATAAACACCAGTTCCTCCTTTTGGGCCTGTGTGTGCTGAAGCTTACAGGTATTAGTTGGGGTCTGCCAGCCTGGTGTAGGACAGGTCTGTGAATGTCTGTGCCTGTTTGTGCAGCTTTGTGGATGCCTGGCATCCCTTTTTCTCCATGTCTTTGACTCCAAAGCACAATGGCCAGTAAGAAAAAGTGTCTTTATATTCCAGAATGGGTTTACTTATAGAGTAATGTCAGGGTCAGGAAAGCTTTGTGGGAAGGTCTGATGCAATTTCTCTGAAGCTGGACGTTTGATCCTCAATAAGAGTCCTCACCATCAACATGTCTGCTGTAGTTACCTTCCACTGCCTTTCACAAAATCTTGTTCCCCAGACCTAGCCATTCCTGGAGCTTATATTACTCATTCTGAGACTGTAGCCACCAGCAGATGGCATCACTTTTCATCAATTCGTATTTTGAAATGATAGATAGAGCTGCTAGTTAAGAGACTGAATATTTCAATATTGTCTGGCATTCAACCTTTTCTGTTATTTTTGATACAACCCTTATAGTTTGAGATGTTCATGCTAGAAGGATAATAATTGCTGTATTAATGAACTGTTTGTAGGAAATATAAAAAGATCCATAACAGCTTTGACACTCGGCAGTTGTAGAAGGAGATACATTGGTAGTATCGGCCAGTGTGTGAGAGGAACACATGAAAAGAGTAATAACCACCATGTCAGTAATTCATCTGACAAGTGGGCTGAATGGCATTGTTAATATCTAAGTCAGCTCATAGTTTTGAGAAGAAGGTACAATAGGAATAATAACCATTTTGTCAAAAAGTATTCCACCACGTAGGCTAAAAGAGGAGAGGTAATTGAAAAGCAGGCAGTGATTGTTGCTGGACGGTGTGTGTACCTCCATTTCCTAAGCAAGCTCCATTTTCTGTGGAGTCTGATAGCTCTCCCCATCTTTGTGTTGTTGTCCTAATATTGGTAATTTCTGCTTATAGTAATTGTTTTTTTTATCAAGTAGAAATGCTTAGCTCCAGCAGCTTGCGTCCCTGAGCTTCATTTTATAATGTAATTTCAGAGACAAAATGGAGATAAATAAAAATGAAAACAGTACATTGTACAGTATGCCTGCCAATGTAAATCAAAGCCCAAAGGCCCACGGGGAATACTGCGACAAAGACTCCAAAAGTATTGTAACAGCAGCAAAATACGATACCTCACAATGTAAATGGAAAAAAATGAAACAATGAAGAAAATTAAAAAAGTGGTCCTGTGGGAGAACAAACAGAAATGCTATTCCTCTGTTATCTGCCTCAAAATTAGCACAATGATGTACCACAAAATACCATGCCTGTTGGGCACCCGGTCCTTAGCAGCACTTGGCCTGGTGCCACCCCACTTGGCAGTCCTGTCCTTGACAGAACAGGCTCAGAAGTGACTACTAAATTAATTTCTAGTCACTTGCACTCAAGGTTCTGCTTCAAGGGGGTGGGGGTATGGCGGGGGATAAAATGATTCAATTCAAGTACGGTCCAGATAATCAAAGTGTATTTTAGACACATCTGGCCATTATTTACATATGACTGCCATGCATGAAAAGGCCTGCTCTATAAAGGATCCAAAGTGGCTGCTGCTTTTTATTATCAGTTGTAATGAATAAAAAAGTCAGTCATATACTACTGAAAGAAATGATAAGTTTGGAGTTGTGCGGAAAGTTGGGCAAAGGCTCACTGGAGGGAGGAAGAAATGATAAACGTTGTGTGTGAATGACACGGAGACACTGGCAGAGACAGGGCAGTGGTGGCGAGGTATTGACGAGGTAGGTTTTCATGTTCTTCCACGCAGTGATAGGGGCATTTAATCTGTTTTTGCAATAGTATGATGGATATTGCATTGTAGTGCAGTTTTGCTAATATTCTAAACCAAGGGTTGTCAACATTTCAGCAGTGTCGTGCCGAACTTATGTTACAATGTTATTGCGCGTGCCAACATAATTCTACCAATTTTGTTATATATACTATCAAAATCGGTCCGGTTATAATGGACTTCAAAAGTATATATTATTATATTATATACTTTTGAAGCACATTATAACCAGATGTTATATTATTGGTCATTGAATATTTTAATATATATAGGATCATACATGAAAAGAATGTTTTGTCACTTTTTTTATAACTACATTTGGTGGCTTTATTTTTGGTTCCAATTATTTGTCTAAAATACGTAGTTTGTTTCTTAAAGCCAGAAACAGACCTTTGTATATAGTTTCACTTTTCTCATCGGAATTTTTAAACGTGGACTGATGTTTAGTTTGATAATGTCTTTGTACACTTGACGTACGACACACGGCACTTTAACAGCATAACGCACACATTTTAACGTATCACTGAACACATGTGAGTCGCATACACAAAACATAGGTGGGGACATGGAGCACGAATGCATGCGCTGTAATTAAAATATAATAACAAGAGGTTTGTTTTAACGTACCACGGCCTGCACTGAACACATGATTTCCATTTACATGTGAGTCGCATACACAAACCGTAGGTGGGGACGCAGAGCACGAACGTGTACGCTGTATTTAAAATATAATTTTTTACTTTATTTCAGTCCAATCAGAGTGCCACTGAAAATTGTTCCGCGTGCCGTAGGTTGACGACCCTTGTTCTAAACGATCAGTCCGATTGTAGTGCTTACCTTAAAAATGCTAATGGTGTGGAATATGAGGTGGAATATTGTAATGCTAACGTGAGAGCTGCAGCTGACATAGTGGCCCCTGAGAAGACTGTTACGAAATCCTCCAGCATGATTATACACCAAAGAGTGTCTGATTTACAGAGAACATGCCAGAGAGCTGAGCATAAATGGAGAAAACCTAAACTGATAGTCCACTATGAAGTATTGAAGGCACAAATAAGTGAATATAACAACGCAGTCTGCCTTGAGAGGCAGTCCTATTTCTCTAAAATTATAAACGATAGTGCTGGTAATCTGAGAGTTTTATTAATTGTCTTCTAAACCCAACTCACTCAATGGATTACCTCCTAAAAACTACTAATGAAACATGTGAAGCTTTTCCTATATTTTAAACACAAAATAAATGATACTAGAAATAATACAGTACTGTACACCCACCCAAAGTTAATCCTGTTGAACCCCAGGATGCCCTTTTAAGAGTTAAATTCTTTCACTGGCTCAGATCTACTCGAACTACGTAGAATAATTTCTCAGCTGAAACCCTCCACCTGCGTCCTTGACCCCGTACCAACAGGCTTTTTTCAAAGAAGTGCTTGATTGTGTACTTGACATAGTGAACTCATCATTAGGTACAGGGGGTCTTCCCTGACTGTCTAAAGACTGCAGTTGTTAAACTCCTGCTCAAGAAAAATAATCTCGACTCCTCTGTCTTTGACAACTTTAGACCAATTTCTAACCTGCCTTTCTTAAGTAAAATTTTAGAAAAGACAGTTATTAAGCAGCTAAATGATTACTTCATTCGACATTCTATTCTTGACAAGTTTCAGTCAAGTTTTAGAACAAACCATAGTACAGAAACTGAACTGCTTAAAGTAGTAAATGATTTGCAGGTTAATGTGGACAGAAGCCGTATATCTCTGCTTATTCTCTTAGACTTGAGAGCAGCATTTGACACCATAGATCATGGTATTCTTATAAATCACCTTAGACAATGGGTGGGCATCTCTGGCAGTGTCTTAAATTAGTTTCAGGCTTAATTAACAGGTAGAGAATTCTTAGTTGGTTGTGGCAACTATAATTCGGAGGCCCATGATATTGTATATGGTGTACCACAAGGATCTTTTCTGGGTCCGCTGCTTTTTGCAATCTACAAGCTTCCAGTAGCTCGGATTATCTCAAAGCACAAGGTGAGCTATGACAGCTATGCAGATGACACACAGCTTTATTAATCGATAGAGCCTGATGACCCTGATGCTATTCACTTTCCGATCCAATGTCTTAACAGTAGCTCTAATTGTATAGATAGATAAATCTAAGTAGAAACTTTATCAAATTAAATAAGGAAAAAAAACAGAAATCTTTCTGATTGGCTATCATGGATATAGCAAGGGTATTAGAAATAAACTTGATCCCTTATGTTTAAAAGTTAAAGTGGAGGTAAAGAATTTTGGGATAATCATCAATTATAACCTAAACTTCAAATTACATATTAAACTGATTACTAGGACTGCATTTTTTAACTTAAGGAATATAGCAAACGTTATGACATCTCATAACTTAACAAGATGCTAAAAAAATAATTCATGCCTTTGTTTTTAGTCAACTAGATTACTGTAACACACTCCTAACAGGACAATCTAAGAAAGACACCAATCAGTTGCAAGTAGTGCAGAATGCAGCAACAGAATCTTAACTAGAAAAAGAAAATCTGAGCATATCTCACCAGTTTTAGTGTCATTACATTAGTTAACCGTGTGGTTAAGAATTGACTTTAAAACACTACTGATGGTGTATAAAGCCTTAAATAATCTCACTCTGTCTTATATTTTGGAATGTCTGTCCCCCTACACTTCAAGTCATAACCTTAGATCTTCGATTGGTGGTCTGATTATAATTACATTTGTTTTAGGTGGAATGCCCGGTAAGGTCTGGGAGGTCTTTTTGACCTTTGAACCCCTGCAGATGTTATTTTTTGTTTTTTTCTCCAGCCTAACTGGAGATTTTTTCTTTTGTTTTTTCTGTCCTCCCAGCCATCTGACCTTATCACCGGACTCATCTTTAGATTCTTACTTCATGATTTTGTGTATACGGATGCTATTCTTCTACTAGTTTTATATCTGTTTTATAAGATCATATATATTTGTTTTCTTTGTTACTTATTCATTCATATTCTTGCCTAATCTTGCTTGTTTTTCTTTTCTTGTAACTACCTCTTTGACATCTTGTAAAGCACTTTGAGCTACATTGTTTGTATGAAAATGTTGTTGTTGTTTATTTCAAGACTCATTCAGAAATGCATTTTTTTATGCAAACTGAATGAGATGCTGGGCTGAATACTTTGCATCTTGCTCATCTCCTTCCTTTAGCCATCATTTACATGGAATTTGAGGAATGTTCTCTTAGCTCCTGTCCAGGTACCTGTTCACCTTATGGCAGGAGTGGGCAAACTACAGCAAAGATACAATTGGCCCACCGTCTTCTTATAGAAATCAATAACATTCCAGCACTCACCAGGTGTTCTTAACAAGACGATGCTAGAGTTGGTTGATGTAAATGTCATAGTGTCATCCAAAACATAATAAAACAGGGCCATGCAGACTGGGGCAGGATCTATCTTGGAAGCGTATGTGTTTTAGGTGTTTGCTTGCCTTTGTCTTGCATGTGCATTTTTAATGAATGAGTTTGCACCTGAAAGTTTTATCAGCGATGGACTTCATTGGCAGTGGAAAGTTGTGCGTAACGTACAAAGAGTGTCATTTACAAATATGAATGAAGAAATTAGAATGAGAATGGTTTTCAGTAGCAGATGGCCACCATGGGGCACTGCAGCTCCCCAAACACCTCTCAAAAAGGCTAAGACACAATGTTTATTCGTGTAAAACTCTTCAAGGAAGCATTTCACACAACACAAGCACAACCACAATAAGAAGTCCTGTAATTCTCCTTTCTTCAGCACCTCCACTCCTCACAACAAGCGTTGTCCTCCTCCTTCCGACTGTAGCTCCCTGATTGAAGCAAGGCTGCTCCTTTTATGCAAACTCTAGAAGCAGTTCCAGTGTGCCGATGCTGTGGCTATGGAGTACTTCTGGGTTATGCCAGGAGCCCAAAAACTTAAGGCTTACAAATCACCTCAGTGCCCCCTGGCGGCACCCATGGAAACCAGTAGGGCTGACCGAAAGCACTACAGCTCCCATGATGCCCCGAGGGTACCTGCAATGATGGTGTAACCCAGGGAGGTTGCCACCTGGTGTACTGAAGAAGACATAAGCTCTGAATGATGTGTCTTCCCCTGTCATTCCATTATAATGGCCTCCCAGCAGGGGTAAGTATCCATATTTAGTCTCGACCGGGATTCTTGTCCATCACAACACATTACTCCTGTACTTCAGCTCTTGTGTTTAGTGAGACAAAGAGTAAAATGCATATACCTTCAGCAGCATCGCTACCATTAATTTACTTTTTCCCTATTCTTCGACAACAACAACCTAAACCTCTTCATTTTCAGTGTTCAGACAGCAGTGTTGTGCCAGTTCACACTTCACAAGAACTTGCTAAAAGTTCAATTCACACAGATTAAAATGAATAAATTCACATTCATTGTTCACCATTTCACTTTTGAACTAGTTCATGCTCAGTTCATTTTGTAGTTTTTAAGGAGTGAGAATAAATGAGCCATGAGTTTAGTTTTTTCAATTTTGCATGCCTTATATTAGGCTATTACAGTATTCTTGAATAAAATACAATAATTATGAAGACATTTTTATTTAAATACACTTTATTGAGTTATACCCAGCAACAAACACATATAATCATATATGCTAATATCTTCCCGGTCAAAAAACAAATTAAATAGATGCAAGTATACATATAAATTACCGTTATATTTCCAACCGTGTGACACAAATGGTGACTGTGGAATCAGCGTGTAGGTGAACTAATATTTTATGCTGCCGGTACAAAATTCATGTTACATATTGCATGTTCAACGGGGAAAAATATAAAGTGGCCTCACGAAGTACAACGTTTTCCTTAAAGTGAAAGTGGAGCTTCATCGCATGCTCGTGTCAGCAGGGGTGCAGCTTAAGCACAAGCAGGCAGACACAGAGTGCCTATCTGATTTTATGTTATTACAAATACAAATAAATGGCAAAAAATGTGTATGAAATAAATATTCGTAAAAATCCACTATTTGTGTTTATCCTACTAACGTATTCGGATTCGGCTCCAGCCCTACATTACAAGGTAAGGCAAAACGTTTAATCTGGACCTAAACCTAATCCAGAATGTCACCTAAAACTGAACTAGCTCACATTCAAGTTCTTCATTTGCAAATATTTTACGTTAAGTTCACTGTTCGTAGAAAAACGAGCTTGTTCAATGAACGCGCACTTTTGTACCAGTTCATGCATAACACTGTCAGACAGGACCATAAAGGAGCTTGTGAAACATGAAGCCTAGGTTACCATCATGATTATGAATTTGAATCATCCTTTCTGGACTTTCGATTTTGACATTTTATCGTCTCCTTTTGCTGTTAACGTGGACAATGTTCCAGATGTCTAGCAGCTGGATAGTAACTGAGCTCCAGTGCAATCATGAACTTAAAATCTGGTTAACAAAGTTTCTTTGCTTGATTTCTACCAACTTTATATCACTCAGGATTTGTTTCCCAGTCTGTGCAAGCCTGCTTTGCACATGCCATCATTTTTTGGTAGCACATATAGTTACGAGCAGGTCTTTAAACAAAAATTGCTAAATGCAGGTGTATAGGTGTGCTAACAGATAAAATAAAAAACACTTTGCAATGAGTTAATTGCTAGGACAACCAGTTGATATTAACAGTTGTGGAGTAACAAGCAGCGTTATGTTCATGACTAGAACAATGGCATCACAAAATCCTTTCACTTTAAAACTGCTCTCGTAGTGGCGTTTGAGCACTGATCTTAGTAGTACTTAATAAAAAGTTTTATAATAAAACCATTTCATGGAAGAACTAGTTTTAAATGTAAAGTTTGTCATCATCAACTGACAGCCAGTGTTCAGAAGCCACAGTGCCGGATTAACCAATAGGCACATGTAGCATATGCTACGGGCCCCGCAATTTCGGGGGCCCCCAAATGGTGGACCCAATATTTAATGAAAAAGTGTAGCATTGAAAAACTGGTCTTTAAAAATATTATCTTTACGTTTTTAAACTGTAAATTTCTTACACAACAAAACTTTAGGTGCCCAACACATAAAATTCACATAAATATTATAAGATTCTTATTATAATCGAGAGTAAAATAATTATTTAGTCCGGTTTGAACTGTTCAGAATCTAAACTTCAGATGATGCAGACCAAAAGGGCCCCCAAATTTGAAATGTGCTACGGGCCCCCAAAGCTCTTAATTCCGGCCCTGAGAAGCCATGAAGAAGGCTAACAGAATGTCAGGTTACATAGCAGATTGATGTGTGGAGCTCAAGCTATATAATGCACTGGTGAGGCCTCATCTGGAGTTCTGTGTGCAGTTTTGGTCTCCAGGCTACAAAAAGGACAAAACAGCGCTGAAAAATTCCAGAGAGGAGCAACTAGGCTGATTCCAGAGCTACAGGGGATGAATTATGAGGAAAGATTAAAAGAGCTGAGCCTTTTCATTTTAAGCAAAAGAAGATTAAGGGGTGACATGATTGAAGTGTTTAAAATTATGAAGGGAATTAGACCAGTGGATCAAGACTGTTATTTTAAAATGAGTTCATCAGGAACACAGGGACACAGTTGGAAACTTCTTATGGGTAAATGTCATCATGCAGAGAACCATAGACACATGGGATTAACTACCAAGTACTGTGGTAGACAGTCGGGACTGTCAAAACTCGACGATGTTATTTTGGAGGAATTAAGTGGCTAGGACTGGTGAGCCTTGTCAGTCTGAAAGGCCTGTTCTTGTCTAGATTCTTCTAATAATTACAATATTTAATTTCCTGGGTCCATGCTTGCAATTGATTTTAAATCAAATTAAAATTAATTTATTAATTTTAAATCAAATTAAATTAAATTAGAATTAAATCAAATGCCGCTTCACCACCTGAGGCCACAGGTTCAACACGCCCTCGACCCTCTGCAGTTTGCATATCAGGAGAAGGTGGGAGCGGAGGATGCCATCATCTGTATGCTACATCGATCCCTCTCTCACTTAGACAGAGGCAGTGGTGCTGTAAGAATTATGTTTCTAGACTTCTCTAGCACCTTCAACACAATCCAACCTCTGCTCCTTAGGGACAAGCTGACAGAGATGGGAGTAGATTCATTCCTGGTGGCATGGATCGTGGACTATCTTAAAGACAGACCTCAGTATGTGCGTCTCGGGAACTGCATGTCTGACATTGTGGTCAGCAACACAGGAGCGCCACAGGGGACTGTACTTTCTCCGGTCCTGTTCAGCCTATATACATCGGACTTCCAACACAACTCGGAGTCCTGCCACATGCAAAAGTTCGCTGATGACACTGCTATCGTGGGCTGCATCAGGAGTGGGCAGGAGGAGGAGTATAGGGACCTAATCAAGGACTTTTTTAAATGGTGCGACTCAAACCACCTACACCTGAACACCAGCAAAACCAAGGAGCTGGTGGTGGATTTTAGGAGGCCAGACCTCTCATGGACCCCATGATCATCAGAGGTGACTGTGTGCAGATGGCGCAGACCTATAAATACCTGGGAGTGCAGCTGGATGATAAATTAGACTGGACTGCCAATACTGATGCTCTGTGTAAGAAAGGACAGAGCCGACTATACTTCATTAGAAGGCTGGCGTCCTTCAACATCTGCAATAAGATGCTGCAGATGTTCTATCAGACGGTTGTGGCAAGCACCCTCTTCTACGCGGTGGTGTGCTGGGGAGGCAGCATTAAGAAGAAAGACGCCTCACGCCTGGACAAACTGGTGAGGAAGGCAGGGTCTATTGTTGGCATGGAGCTGGACAGCTTGACATCTGTGGCAGAGCGACGGGCGCTCAGCAGGCTCCTATCAATTATGGAAAATCCACTGCATCCACTAAACAGTGTCATCTCCAGACAGAAGAGCAGCTTCAGCGACAGACTGCTGTCACTGTCCTGCTCCACTGACAGACTGAGAAGATCGTTCCTCCCCCAAACTATGCGACTCTTCAAATCCACCCGGAGGGTTAAACGTTAACATTATATAAAGTTATTGTCTGTTTTTACCTGCATTATTATCAATCAGCATAAACAGATGGTGACTGATAGAGTGTCAGAGCAATCTTTATCTGTATGGCAAGAAGCTAACGGCTCCATTCAGTCATAACGTAATCTGTACTCTGAAGTTGCACGGAATGTCTGTGTTTAAGATAAATGTTTGAAAATTTGCCAATGCTTTTCAATGGGATTGTTTAAATTTAGGAATGTGTACATCATACTCTATTTCACATATCTCAATGAAAATTTTTCAGACAAAAATCCACAAAGAATAAGGGAGCCAAATTTCAATGTGTTTCAATCTGTTTAAAGTAAACAGACAGACATGACAACGACAGAATTTTCTTTTTTGCATTACATGTGAACACACATAAAAAATACTGTAGCTACATTCTTTTCCAGTTTCCCAAAACTAAGCTGCTACTGAGTTGGCAAGTGAGGACCACTGGGACACATACAGCCATCCTAACCCAACACAGACAGGCAGAGACATGAGTTTATTTACAGCTGGGGAAGCGCTCCTACCTTGCTCCCCAAAGCACAGTACGGTACATACAAGCACCACAGCACAATTCACAGTCCTTCCACCTCCACTCCTCCCTCACAAGCTTCGTCCTCTTCCTCCCAACTCTGGCTCCCTCGATGGAGTGAGGCAGCTCCTTTTACGTTGGCCCTGGGAGTGTTTCAGGGGGCTCACTAATCAGACCTGGAATCACCCCCAGATGTGGTGAAAGCCCAATATAGTGCTCTGCAGCTCCCCTTGGTGGCCCTCATGGATCCCAACAGGGCTGTGCCAAACTCCAACTCCAACGTGCCCTGCGGGAATCTGTGGTGCTACAGCCGCCCAGAAGGGCTGCCCTCTAGCTTCCCGGAGAAGGTTGTGCCCTGCCACTGCTCTCTCCTCCTGTCCTTCCATCCAGCTGGCGCCCTGGCCAGGTAATGGCTGTGGCCAGCCGTCACACAAGGTAGGATTGAGCAGAAGTCAAATGCATAACAAAAGAAATTCCTTAGTCCGATAAGGTTTGTTTTAAAAAGGTTTAGTGAAAGTTCAAAACAAAACAGTTCACACAAAAATAGAAAAAAAAATTGCATGCATGAGATAAAAGACAAGAAAGAAAAAAATGTTTCTTCTACAAGCTTAGCTTTTTCTTGTTAAACTTCAGTTACTTTCTATACTTAAAGGTTATGTTATTTCTCTATGACAAACTTACACAAGGTTTACTGATTACATTTAGTAGGTTCTATGCGTACAGCACATTCAATATGGTGTCACAAGAATGGACAGGAGACATAAAAAAGTTTGGGGCAGCCACCCGTGTATTATGCCCTGGCTGAAAAAGGGTTAATTATTGAGGAGTTGTGTCTGGTTCAATGTAAAACAGAACTGATGACATATGGCAAAGAAGGCAACTTTAAAGGTCTGGGCAGGAAATGACGTCATCACAGGCGCCTGAACCGGAAGTGATATCATCTGGGCAGGAAACAACATCATAACAACATCAGAACTGGAAGTGACGTCATCTGGGCAGGACGTTCCGTCATCACAGATGCCGAAAAAACGGAACTGACATCATCTGGGCAGGAAGTGATGTTAAAATGGGTGGGAACCCCGTGGAATTTCCCATGAATGGTCTGCAGAGGAGAAAAAGTCAGTGCACCTCGCCACCCCTTGGTCAGACATGGAATTGTCACTATTCAAGCCCATTAGCTGCCTCTCCATGCACACATGTGTGACAATGGTCAATACGATGTGCTGCGGGATATGGTTTGAAAACTGTTTGCCCCCAGTGTCTTACCAACTGCAAGGCAGATCACACACTGGGACTAATCTGTAGTCAGAGGGTCAAGAAATAATTAGAATACTCCATTTCAGTTTAGCTTATGGGGGTTATGTTAGAATCTCCCATAGATTTTGCATTAATATATAGGCAAACATTTTAACATAACTAAGAAAATACGTGTATCAATTTAACATAACCTTACTAAATAAAAAATGGCTCTTACAAATGCTTCAGATACATTTCCCACAAGTTTTGTTTAGGACATTTTTTAAAAGGAGAACTTACAGGTTCAGCTCCAGTAGTGTGACTGAAACTGCATTCAGTAAAATGAAGGGACATTCATTAAAGGAGTCGTGTGTCAGGAATGGGCGTCAGAGGACATCCTCACAGGCCCGGTCGAGGTATGTAATAACCCTCTGGGATAACAGGGGGCGCTGTTGTTAAGTGTGTTGCCTCTTTTTTTCCCCACAGAGGCCACCCGAAGAAGGCCCTTAACCCCAGCCCTTCTGGTCGAGCCGCCATAAGCCCCCCGACACCCTGGAAGGAGGTCTCATTTAATGGCCAGAGCAACCCTCCAGATAGAACGACAAAGCCTCATTCTTAATTCTGACAATCCCGCTGAAGGAAAAAATGCTGGTAACCATCTTTATTTTGTTGTTTTCTTTAATTTGCATTTCTGTCTCCGGACTATAAACTGTTGGATGCCCTAAAATTTCCATGTACTTTCTGAGCTGTCATTACCCCACACAGAGACAAGTGTTTCAAGCTGGTAATCCAACAACGTGAATCCATGATTCTTCTTTCATGAAAGCATTTCCTGGAAGTGGCTTATCCAACTTAATAAAAGGACTAAACATCTGTGTGTCCGTCTGGCTGCTATGTCTCTGCCATTCCAACAGATGGCACATCACCTCCTGGCCAGGTAAGGAATTGGAATCCATCCTGACAGGGGCACCGTCTCCCATGTGCCATCTATCATATCAGACATCTGACCAATACGTAAACACATTGGCACTCTCTGGCATCCTAGTAAACAAGAATGTGTAAAATGTTACTTTTATTTTGAGGCTCATTTTTTACCTTCAGCAGTGAGGAGCAGTTTATAAAAATAAATTAAAGGCTAAACCAAGAGGGCAGCAGTACAGTGCAGACATTTGGACTGCTCCTGCATGTGGACACAGGCTGCATGATCTTGTATTTCTGTTAACTTCTGAGTCCTGTAAAGGTGAACCTCATCTAAGGTACTTTTTATACTGAAGGCTGACTCAGTTAAACCTTTGGCATGCCTTAACTACCAGGATGGCCTCCCACAATCCATTCCCTTGGTCAGTGGAGTCCCCTAGTTGGAGTAGGTCTCCTAAAATGGCTACCACCTTTAGTCCGGTGAATGAAAGCCAAGTACCCACTGGCTTGATGCAGCTTACATTGCCTTTTCTTTCATTACAACGTTCAAGTATTTGAGCGATTTTTCTTCTCCTCCTTCTTACTCCGACAGGTCTTTCATTAAAGAAGCTAAAAAGACAATCAAAAAGATTCCTTCAAGTCACCTCCTGAATTGATTAATTGCTTTAAACGCCTTCCCTGCAGCATTTAATTTCAGACTCCCCTGGGCAGCGTGCATTTCAAGCTAAAACAAAAGATGCCGGACTCTACTCTTAAGTGGCAGCGATGAGACAAATTATGGCCTCGTGTTGATTCCAAAAGCAGCCGCGTTTAAAGAGCCCACATTCTCCATTCCATAGTCCGAGGCTTTGGACTCCTAGTGAAAAGAGTGGAAAGGCCTGTGGCAAAGAGCAAAAGAAGGAAGAACCTCTCCACCGAGCCTCATATATCTGATGCGCCCAACTCCATTAATTATTATAAATTACTATCCATTTATCTTCAAAGCTTCTTGAATGATTACAGTGTCGCAGAGGTGTGAGTCAGAAGTGCAGAGCACAAGGCAGGAAGCAAATGTGAGTCTGACAGAGCCCACTTACTCACGCACCTATGCTCACTGGTGCCGAACCAGTTAGAGGATCAAATTCATCTAGGATTTATGTGTTTGGGGCGGAATAAAAGCCAAAGCAGATCCAGGAGAACATGTCAACTCCACATAAACAGTGTCACACGTATACGCTTCGGGGACACCTTCAAGGCTCTGGTAAGATAAGCAGTTCCACCCCAGAGCAAGAGGGGGCGCAGTTGCTAACCAAAAGAGCGGCAAGCCCAGCAAGACATCTGACTTCACTCCCTCTTCAGACCCTGATGTCACATCCTTTTATATACCAGGCGACCGCTGGATGAGGCAATTCATTCAGCAGAATTTGAAAGAGATTGCGCTCCTGCTCAGTAGCTCCGTCTAACCATTCTTGGACCATGGCTAAAGCTGTCAGACTTTTCATTGGTCTTTCGCTTTGTGTTTATTAAGCAGGGCTCTACCGGGGTGGTACCTCAATACTTCATATGCCCTCAGTCAATCCTTTAGAATAATAACTGGATTCGAATTCAGGTCTAGAGCTGTGAGACATCTGGCAACTGCTTTATTGTGGTACGCTATAAATTGTTAGTTCATAATTCTAGGCACCTAAGTAACATCACATAACAGTGGCGTAGCCAGCTTGCTGAAGGCCCCTGTGCAGGTACCCTGTCTAGCATAACTGTTAGTAAATTATTATAACTAGATCCTAGGGGCCGGCGGGACAGTGGTGTCCACGACACTATCAGATCACACGCTGGTGACAAATAAACTATCTCCCTAAATGGAATTTGTAATAACTTTTTTAATCGCTTTATTAAACTGTGAATCAATGAACTGTGCAAGTGATTTAAGTTATTCATTTTTTTTTAAATCTATACGACCCCGAGTGGGCCCCCCTAGCTCGCAGGCCCTGGTGCTCTGCACAATCTGCACAGTCCATTGCTACACCACAGCACATAACATTCTCCAACCCACTTGATCCAATTCAGGGTCACAGAGAGCTGGAGCTGGTCCCAAAGGCACTGGGTGCAAGGCAGGTTACCAGTTCATCACAAAGCCCACTCACAACCAGTCACACCCAGCCAGTTCAGAGCCAGCAGTTAACTTAACCAGCACATCTTTAGGGATTGTGGTGGATAACCAGAGCACTGGAACGTGAGCCCACAGCATGGGAAGAACATGTAGACTCGACACAGACATTATCCAGGGACGGGGTTCAAACCCGGGATGCCACATCCATGAGGTAGCACCACACCCAGGAAAGTAAGTCACTCTGAAGACAATACTAAACAAGTAAGTGCCCATTAAACAAATACTTGTTAGGCATACTAACTATGTGTTATGCACCCTGGCCAATGTAGTATGTTATCTTATTTTATTATCGTTTCTGTTCATTTTGAATTACTGTTTATCATGTTTGGTGTTTTTATGTATTTTTTATTAATATTATTTTGTTTCAGCATAGATTATTTTTTAGGCATAGTATATATGTGCCTCAAAGCTACATTACTTTCCGGTTGAAACCCCAGGGGGTGGGGCCGCCATGATGTCACTGCTGAGATGCTACATTTTAGTCAGGGTTCCTTGCCAGGCTTATTTTTAAATGACTTTTTATGTCTTTTTTGTTCATTCTTTACTATAATTTATGTTAATATTGTTAATGTTGTCTATTTGCATATTCTATTTCAGTTCTGTTTTATTTATTCGTTTGGTTTCTATGTGCGTAATCTTAATTTCAAGATTCTCCATTTGTCACATACACAGGTATGCAAATACAACATGTAGTGAAATGGGCCCTGAATCAGCCATGAGTCTGTGCCAGTAAAGTTAATAAATAGATAATTTAAGTTAAATTAATTTAAACTAAAAAAATTGAAATTAAATGGGTAGAACTAAGGTTATATAATATGTATTTAAAAAGTATATATCCAAAGCATTACAATTTTATAGAAGATCTGAGCTGAGTGCAAATGTAACAGAATAGGATATCTATGTACCGTAAAATGCAGTGTGCCAGTTTGCTGGTTAAAATAAACTGGAATAGACTTAAATGACAAACCCGAGAGGTAGAGAATTCAGTCTGTGTTAATGAACAGATTTGTCCAGGGTGAAGATGTCTTAGAGTCTGTGGACAGCCTGAGCCTCTCTGTTCTGGCCATAATACTTCTAAAGCTCTTTACCTGATTTCAGCCGGTCGAACAAAAGGGATCTGGGGAGAGATGAGTCTCTGATAATCCTAACTGCTCTGACCCAGCATCTCCTGGTATAAATATCCTAAAGGGATGGTAGTTGAGATCTGGCACAGCCTTTTCAAAAACTAGGAGGTGATGTTCTGAGTAAAGACACTTTCTACAGTACCAACGTAAAAAGTTCTCAGGATCATTGGAGAAACCCAAAACTTCTTCAACTGTCTAAGATGGTAAAGACTCTGCCTTGAATATATTCAGCCCATGTCAAATCCTCGGTGATATTTGAAGCTGCTCACACCCTCCACTGCGATCCCATTGATGTTGAGGGGGTGTAGGACCGCTGCTGTCACCTACCGAAGTCTACCAGCAGCTCCTTGGTTTTGCTGACCTTCAGTTGGAGGCTAAAACAAACATATAAAAGGAAGCTGGGAATTGAAGTCCAGGTGGCACATGTTTGAATGCTCTCTGGTGGAGATGGTTTCTGATTGCGAGAATTGTTTTCCTTTCTGAATTTCTTTGTATTGTGTATTTCTGGCTTACTTGGAACTTTTGTTTTTAATTTAGAGGATTTAATGTAAAGATTGTGATTTAGGTTCGGCTAGGTGATGAAATATTGTCAAACCAAAAAGATGTTGCTTTTGCCCCCAAGCCTAACCACTGGCCACTAATCAAAGTCAAGTGAAAAACAGTAAGTTTGAAATCCAGAAATTTAAGAGAGAAATTTACATTCCATTTGATTCTGTTTATATCCGAATAATATAGTGTCATGTTTCAGCCAGCATTCCATTCCCAACCGGCTGGGATTCAAAGTTGTTTTTCTGGTCTGTTCTGTTTAATTGTAGGGTATTTATTTGTATTTATATTTCTTTTGTTTATTATGTACATTTTTCTTTGTGTTTTACTGTAAGTGGTTATGACCTTGGTTATGTCCCTGGTGTTTTGTGGGTGGTTCCCCAAGGGGCGTGGTCACCTGCCAATCACTGCCAGGAACAGCCCTCCACCCTATTTATGGCAGTTCATGTCAAAAGCCCTAGGGAGTGGAGAGATTCTTGTCTTTGATTTTGCCTTTGCCTTGTAATTTCCCAGATTATTGAACCTCTGCTCTGTTTCTCGACAATGTCTTTGGATTCCGTATTGAGACTGTGTTTAATCATTTTGTACCTCTGCTCTGTTTTTGACACTGCCTCTGTAGATTATGTATTGGGATTTGGTTTACTTAAAGCAAACAAGTTCAATAAAAATGTTAAAAACAGAAGACAGATTAAAGCTGGAAAATGCAAACAGAATCACAGAAAACAATGAATCTGAATCACAAACGCAGTTTGGTTTCAACACCGTCGAGCCAGTACCCTAAATGCGTAGTTAGGTGGTCCAATCTGTTTAGGTCTCAATTATATTAGGCAGGACAGGAAACAAGGAAGAGTAAGACACAGACACATAACACAATGAAAAATAATTCATCCATCCATCCATCCATTTTCCAACCCGCTGAATCCGAACACAGGGTCATGGGGGTCTGCTGGAGCCAATCCCAGCCAACACAGGGCACAAGGCAGGAACCAATCCCGGGCAAGGTGCCAAACCACCGCAGGACACACACAAACACACCCACACACCAAGCCCAATTTAGAATTGCCAATCCACCTAACCGGCATGTCTTTGGACTGTGGGAGGAAACCGGAGTCCCCAGAGGAAACCTACGCAGTCACAGGGAGAACATGCAAACTCCACGCAGGGAGGACCCGGGAAGCGAACCCGGGTCCCCAGGTCTCCCAACTGCGAGGCAGCAGCGCTACCCACTGCGCCACCGTGCCGCCCAAAAATAATTCATAAATAATTCAATTTTTAATAAATACAGAGTAATAACAGAATATGAGAAATAGTGGTATGAAAGGAAAACCAGCAGTTTCTATGAAAAGAAGAATTACAACAGTAAAGAGATGTAGACAATGACACAAAGCCTGCCTTAATACATCTAAAGCAAAGTCTTCCGGAAACGCAAAAGCCTGAGTAAAAAATAATGGTGGGGCAAAAGTTTTTTCACTTTTTTATTATGTGGACAAACACCATGGTGCTGCATTGACTTCTCTGCTATTCTGTACAATTTCCTTTTCAATAGTTTTGGTTATCTGTGGACTTATTGGACTTTTTCCTAATAATTTTCCATCATTTCACTAATGATTTTTTTTTTTGTTTTTTGATTGTATGTTGTACTTTTGCAGTCTTCATGTATGTGTTAGGTATTGGATTGGGCATTGCTCAAGGGGTATTTGCTAAATTGTGTGTAATTTAATTTTTGTACATGCAGTGTGTGGTATGGTCTGTACTGAGTGAGGTCAGTAGTGAAGTTGTGATGGTTGCCCATTCCCTTTATATTTATTTATTTATTTTGTATATAATAGTGTGTTCATCTTTGACATTCATTCCACCTTACTGTTATAATTAATTTGACCATTTCCGTAAGTAAATAGGGGTGGCATGGCGATGCATTTTGTAATGCTCCTGCTGCAAGGTCAATGCTTAGTTGCTGGGTATTTAGGTTTTAGATTAGATCAGATAAACTTTATTAATCCCAAGGGAAAAGGTAGATGCATACAGCAGCAGAAACGTAAAAACAAAGATATAGACGCAGAAGGCAAATAATACAATCAATCAGTAAATAAACAACTAAATAAATAGTAATAAACGTACAAGTGGGGACCCAAAAATAATGAGAATTTTTTTTTAAATTGTATATTTCCAAAATTGAATCACCCTCAAAATACTCTCCCTGAGACACAATACACTTGTCCCACCATTCTGCTTTTTCCATTGCTCAAAACTGCTCTGAAACTCTTGCAAAGTGATAGCCTTCAGTGCCTCCAACGTTTGCTTCTTGACCTCCTCTACATCCTGAAAACTCTTTCCTTTAAAGTCCCTCTTCATTCTTGAAAATAAGAAAAAATCAGAGGGTGCAAGATCTGGGGAGTGGGCGGGGGGGGGGACCATTGTCATCCCATTTTTCGTGAGAAACTGGCACACACTCAATGCTGCGGGGGCTCAAGTGTTGTCGTGATGCAGAAGCCACTCGCCTGATCGCCACAATTCAGGTCGTTTTCTCTCTGCACTGCATCACACAATCACTGGAGCACTTCATGGACGCTGCTTGGCCAAATGATGCAGAGGGCAGTCTAGTACACGCACCTAGCAGCAAACGTCAGAAGTAACGACCCTCCAGCCTCCAGAAAAAAATTCTTGTTATTTTTGGGTCCCCCTCATATAGTGTGCAAAAACTTGCAAAATAAACTTGACCTCCTGGGTATTAACTCTAAGCGTTACTTGGGCTCAGAATTCTGTGCACGTACGGTTATTCCTTAGACAGACTCAAGGAGACATACAATGATCCGCTTTTACAGTGTTAAGCCCGAGTGACTCTCAGGACAGTATTCTGCTGCCATCTAGTGGATAAAATGCTGCAAAAAACTTGCATTTCGGCATTGTAATATAACGTCAATATTCATGAGTGGAGCAAAGCCTTCAACCAAACCACAGTGTCATGTAAACAAGAAGGTGTAAAGCCCATTTTAGAACAAACTGAAAGTGAGCCATTAGTTGAATCAAGTAATAGTGATAACAATGTGAATTGGCTGTGAGAAATTGACAAAGATAGTGAAACTGACACATATGGCACTGTGCGGCCGTACCGCCATGACGTGCTTAATGAATTCAGGCGCAAAGCTGCAGTGGGGTGTATGTAGCTGCATGGCAGAAAGGCAAAATGAATGCGATCAAGCCCCCTAAACACTGTTCACAGTTCTGCAACTGCAGTTTGTGATGGGGAAATGTGGAAGTCACAAAATCTTTCACTGTGGTAGCCTACAGTAATATAAGGGATACGTCGCTTGTGCAGATCAGACACTGACGTTCTACCCTCTGATGCTCAAACAACAGAAAAAAAGATTATAAAAAAAGTTTGGAAAAAGACACCCTTCTGCTGTCCTGATTGTGACGTCAGGCTCTTCATTGGTGGTGCGGACACTACATGAACCTCTCCTACTGTATTTATGGTAACATTTTTGGTAGCTACTGTGCCTGCTACATATAATAACATTTTTTCTCGTTGAAAAGAATTCAGTGTTTTTGGCTCGTTTTAGGAGGCTACAGAGTATCATCATTTAATTTAGGACTTTGTGGGGAAGCACGGAATTGTCTGATAGTAGAGGGCAGAAAAGACCCTCAGGGACCCTTCCTAGCTCACCATGGTGGAATGATCCTGTGGCTAAAAGTGATTCAACAGAGCACTTCCCACATCACCAAAAAACAGGCTATTTAGGTTAGTTTTCAATTCCAAATTAGCCCTGAGTATGTGAGTGTGAGTGAGTGAGTGTGTGTGTGTGTAAGCCCTGGCACCTCACTCATCAGTGTTCAATTAACTCTTATAGTGTCGAAGTAACCGGTAAATGTGTAAAAATGGCAATTCATAAATACTGTACACACTTAAAGGACTCATTTAACACTACGGATTTCCTGCCTTGCACCTACTGCTCCTGGAGTCGGCTGTGGCCACCCATAACTCTCACTTGGATTAAGTGGATTTGACAAACCTATGTATATAAACTGTACAATTCAATAACTTACCATCAGCGCATTGTAAGAGTAGATATGTGTAAAAGCTCTGAGTCTGTTTTCGGTGAAGAACACTATACAAAAAAATAAATGAAATGGAGGAGCAAGCCTTCACAGACAAAGGGAACTGATGCTGACTCTACATGGAATATGTAAGGGCTGAAATTCAAACCCATTCTAGTAGCTAAGCACTGTGCCACTGGGCTGCTCACAGATTTTCATCTTTACTCACCTCCTGGCAACTACTAATAAGAAATGGACATGTGACAAACTGGCTTGGCTTTTCAAATGAGTGCTTACTGTCACTCTGGCCGCTGGTCATCTGTCAGGACACATGCTTTGGTTGCTATGACAACGGCAAGCCGGGGGCTGCCTGCCTGATTGCAAGCTGCAAACATCTACTGTATCTGTTTGTGCGGCAAGCCTGTTTCAACCAGTAACCCTGACTTAAATAAGCAGCCTACCACCACCACTTGTTCAAAGTGATGACGAGAGGCAAGCAGACACTATGGGGATTACTAGGCTTTCCACCAAATTGGTTTGTTGATTTGATTTAAGATTTTAAAGTTCCAGTTTCCATCCATATTCAGTCGAATGTGGTCCAACAGAAGACTGTAGATGGATAAGGTGATGTAAGAGAAAGGTGGTGAGAAACCAAAGAACAGATGGTGCAGTTCAAGTGGTGTATTTTTGGCAAGAAATTGCTAAACAATCGAAAGTTAAAAACCAAAAGAAGTGAAAACCAAAAGGTCTTCCATGATACCAAAGTGGTCTAAACAGACAGTCACGTGGCCCAAGATAAATACAAAAAATCAAATGAGGGTGCCAAGGAACCCAAGATGGACCAATTGGATGGAAAGAAGAAGATCCCACTATAATCTAAAAGAAGAAGTCAAGTGATAAGTGTAGCAATCCAAAATAGATAACCAATCTGGCCCAGCACAGAGTAAAAGAAGGAATGAAGATGCCCAAGATGGACTAGTTACTTTAAAAGTAAAAGGTTTATCCCTCAGTATGGACTGGTGAGGTCACAAGAGAGACATGGAAAGAGCCAAGTGAGCCAAGTTGAACCAAGCAGTTCAAAGTAGAAAGGTTATCCATGATACTGCTATGATCTAAAAGAGCAGGCCAGGTGGCTCAAGACAGACACAACAGTGGAAAAGAAGGGGATACACTTCCCAAGGTGGAGTAGAGAAGATCAAAAGTAAAAGGGCCGTCCATGATACCACTGCAGTTTTAAAGGAGTCAATTGGTCCAAGATGGAATAATTAGTTCAAGAGTAGAAACCAAGGGATTCTTAAAAGATCAAGTGGTCCACGAGGAACATGAGAGTTAAAAGAAAAACCAGAGCAGACCAAGGTAAATCAAGTACAGTAGTTCAAAAAAGACAAAAGTTGTCCATTATGGCCCTGCTGTCAAGAGGGAGCCAAACAGCCAAAGAGAGACACATTAGTACAAAACAAAGAACAGAGTAGACCAGGACACACGTGAAAGTACAAAAAATGAGTGAAGTGATGTAAGATGCACCAAGGAGTTCAACAGCAGAAGCCAAGTGATTCATGGTTCAAGTGGCCAAAGATGGAACTGTCTCTACAAAATGAGCCATGGAGTCAAAGACAACCAAGGTAGTTTAAAAAAGGAGCCAAGATGTCCATGAATGAAGCAGATATCTAAAAAAGTAGATAAGTGACAAAAGATGACATAAAAGATGATTCACAAGAGACCTTTGGTTGGAATTTCTTCATCTGGGACATTTTCATTGTTCTGTTTAATTCACAAACCCAAATTTACAAGCTCAGTTTCAGAGTGGTCTTAGGCTAAATGACAAGCGGCTGTCTTAAAGAGCTGTTTTAGCACGTGGATTTAGATAATTGTGTGCTGTGAACCAACTTACTGCTGTGTCACCCAGCAGCAGCTCCAGTTAGTTAAGGGCATGGACAGCAGGAGCACACTGTTTGGGGGTTAAAACAGGGTAAATAACAGGAAATACCTTGATGATGACTATCTTCTGAATTAATATTTCAGCCTATGAGCCTGATGTAGAGCACCATGCCATACTTAGAAAAATGCTTTTCAGGGACCCCAGCATTTTGATTTTGAGGTTTTTACCCATATTTAACATATGGAGTTTACACATTCTCTCTGAGTTTTCCTGGTGTTCCTAAAGATGTACAGATTAGGTCCATTGTTGGTTTCAAATTGCTGTGGGGGATGTGTGTGAGTGGACCCTGAGGTGGACTTATGACAAGTCCAGAGCTGTTTCCAGTCTTGCACCCACTGTGGCTGGGTTAGGCCCTGACCTTCGAGACCGTAAATTGGATCAAATGGGTTTGATTATGTTATGCTGTCCTTTTCTCACAGATCTCAAAGACATCGCTGTTATTCTAACTAAAACTGAAAAAGTAATTAAAAACCTTAAAAAGTCTAAAACTGTCGTAAGGACCAAGACGTAAAATAACAAAAGAACCCTATGCATTTCTCTCTGTCTCTGTCTGCCTCTTAGTTCCTCTCTTGGAGGTCTAAGAACACCTCCTCTCACCTGATCTTGAAGAATGACCTGCTACCTGGCCAGGTAGGCCCTTTGAACCAGTTAGTCATATATTACATAGTGCCTTTCATAACAAGTATCATCATAAACCACCCAGAACACAATTCAGACCTACAGAATGTTTATAAAATAAATCCACACGATTCACAGATTTCACTCCTCCTCTATAAAAGTGTAACCCACTTTGTGACTCTTGTGGTATACTCACTCCTGTTTGTGGCCACACACAGTAGAAAACAAAATTCACATAGCAGCTGCATGAGCTCCACCAACGAGGCTGTGGTCTTGTTCTCAAGGCTTCTATTGTTTTCATAAGTCTCTACGCTCTGATAATATTTCATGTGTTGTCAGTGTTTTATGCTGTATTTCAGATACATATATTAAATTTCAACAATGTCAGTAAGGTGTACTGCTGAAGAAAGTGTTTGTGTTGTGTTTGAAATTATGTGTTTATGGTAACATGCAGCAGAATAAGGTCCACCAGAGCCCAATCCCATTTTACCCTACAGTCAATGCTTCAGATCCCACAGTTTCTGTTTCCACTGGGTTTTTCAGCAGTGTACCCCCATGGATAATGAGAATTGACAAGTTTGAGATGCTTTAAACAGACAACACCACAAAAGAACATACATGGGCATTATGTCTTTCACCTCTCAGTCTGTTCCTCAGAGTCTTTTTCTCCAGGTTTTCAATCAGAACTGAAGAGGCAGCCACTCCAATGACACCATCTATAACCTTTCCTAAAAGGGAGTCAACAAAATAAGACAACTATGGAGAAGGTAGTGCATGATGAAGCATCAGAAGTGGAGGACCAGTGACAGTTGAAGCTTGAGTAGCAAGCAATCTAGTAAGAGAACACGGTGGTTGAGCAGTGAAGGAGATGAGCAAAGGTAAACTGTGCAGATGGTGGACCATAGGTTTTTATTTTACAGTGAATTCAGTCACAAGGTGCTTTACAAAGCAAGAAATTAATACAACCAGTCAACCATGGGCTGGTACTTGTACACATGGCCGAATCACCCTAACTGAACCCATACCTTCTCAATTCCACATAGGCCATCATTTACAGTAATGTCCTTTGCTACGGATATCGATCTTTTTGCATACCATGCAGGTATTTTAACTCCCTCCCTAGCTCATTCTTTCCAGGCATTTGTTTTTCCATCCATTTCCTGAATCTGGTTAATCCAATTTAAGGTAGTGGATGAAGTGCCAGTCCAAGCAGTACAAACTCATTCACGCCAGGCCAATTTAAGGGTCAATCTACCCTGAAAGTGAGAGAAAGCACTGATAGCATGTTGCCACAACCACCACACAATGAACTACCTGGTTCGGGACCTCAGTGCAGTGGATGAAATGAGGGAAGAAACGTCACCCAAGGCCGTGCCCAAGTCGAGATATAAATGCAGATTCCTTGGGTTATAAACGAGCACTACTACTCCCCTTGCCTAGTCGGGTCATTTGCCTGTTTTTATAGCTCAGTGGTTCATAGCATTATGACTGCCTCCTTCAAACAGCTGCGTGTCCCCTGTCAGGCTAAAGGGTACATTTGGTATTTTTCAAGTCAAAGTTTGTTTCCTCATAATTACGATATATATTAATTTACTACATAAAATTGTGTTCTAAAGTGAAAAACCCTTCCCTGATAGCTTCCTACAGCACTATAGGATACCGGTGGTCCATAGTTGCCTGAGAAAGCTGTAAAACTTACAAAAGCTAAGACACAGGAAGCAGAGGGTTAATACTGTGAGGAACCTGATCAGAACTGTTTAGAGTGGTGTTCCACAGGGGTGAGGTGCTAGGACCACAGCTATTTTAAATATATATAAATGATTTGGATAGGAATATAAGTAACAAATTGGTTAAGTTTGCAGATGACACCAAAATAGGTGGATTGGCAGATAATCTAGAATCCACTGAATCATTACAGAGGAACTTGGACAGCATACAGGCTTGGGCAGATTTGTGGAGATGAAATTTAATGTAAGTAAATGTAAAGTACTACATGTAGAAAATATAAATGTTAAGTTTGAACACACAATGGAGAGGTCTGAAAATCACCTTATGAGAAGGATTTAGGAGTCTTAGTGGACTCTAAGCTATCAACTGCCAGACAGTATTAAGAAGCCATTAAAAAGGCAAACAGAATGTCAGGTTACATAGCACCCTGATGTGTAGAGTATAAGTCCAAGGAGGTTCTGCTCAAGCTTTATAACACACTAGTGAGGCCTCATCAGTAGTACTGCATAGAGCTTTGGTCTACAGGCTACAAAAAGGACATAGCAGTGCTAGAAAACAGTCCAGAGAAGAGCAACTAGGCTGATTCCAGGGAATTAGTCCAGGGGATGGAGACGGTTACTTTAAAATGAGTTAATGAAGAACACGGGTCCACAGTTGGAAACTTATTAAAGGTTAAATTCATACAAGCATTAGGAAGTTTTTCTTTACACAGAGAACCGTAGACACATGGAATAAGTAACCAAGTAGTGTGGCAGACAGTAGGACTTTAGGAACCATCAAAACTCAACTTGATGTTATTTTGGAAGAATTAAGTGGATGGGACTGGTGAGCTTTGTTGGACTGAATGGCCTGTTCTCATTGATTTAAGAAAACATGCCTCCCGCATTTATGAGGCCTCCTTCTGATAATGAAACTAGGAATAATTATTATCTCATAGACTCTTGGAATTACTTGTCTTGAGGTACAAATACATTTCCTGTTTGCTTGTCTGCTCACAGCCGCCATTGCAGGTGAAGTTTAGATTTAAATAAGGAAGTTGGTTAGCATGAGAACCAAACACGTGCCTGAAGAAGTTTAGAGCAACTTTACCTTTTTGCAAAAATCATTTGAAATTGTAAATATATCTAGGATGTAAGCAAAAAATTTAAAAACAAAGTGTTTACACTTTCTATTGATTTCGACCTTAAAGTGATTATTATAGAGCTTATAGTCCATTGGTTGGATGTGAACACTTAAATAGAAGACCTACTGAAAATGGACCTGCAGGTCAGTGCTACTCATTTCTACGAGGACGACTACTTGCAGCTGAAGAGAACAAGAAATCGTGTTCCTGTGGAGTTTGTATGTTCTCACAGACATAGTGTATTGTTCTCTTTAACACATATACAAAGCCATTAAGATAATCTGAAGTGGTGATTCCAGGTTAGTGTGCATGGCATTGTGTGCGGGTTTGATGGGTTGGTGCTCCTTTTTTGTATTTCACAAGCGCCACGGAGGGTAAGACGATCGGCGAGATGAGGTGCAGTGTCAGTTTCCTTTAAAAAATGGCTGAATCTCACAGGTAGTTCACTTTTTTATTCCTTTATAAAGCAATGTGGATACACTGTTTTGTAGTATTTGTGCAATCTCAAGATGTGGGATTAATAGCTGAGAACATACTTGCTTTGTAAAATAGACATATTTTATTAGTTTAAGCCTTTTTGGGCCCCCACTATATACACTGCAAGAGCAGACAAGGGTTTTTTCAAATTTTTAGAATACTAGGGAGCTCTGCCGCCCGCTTATGTGGATTTCACTTTCACCAAACAACAAATCCAAAATCCAAGAAAACTTCTTTGTCCGTGTTTTGCAGATAAATTTTGTGTAAAGTGCGATACTTTTGGACATATGGATTTGTATACATTATTGGCTGTAAAATTTCTAATATGTCAGATCGTTTAACTCTATATATTATACAGTAATATAAACCTGACTGAATTGTGGTTTCTTTGAAATTAAACTTGTAGTAGCTAATTGTTGCGGGACCACAGATTCTCATTGCGTATGGTCCTGAATCGTGTAAATCTACGTTCTGAGCATTAAATGATGGGAACACGAACAGATTATTGTAGATTCGGATATTTTCCCTGTAGTGTTTGTGGATTTCACTTTCACCAAACAACAAATCTTTTCATTCTCTCGGATGCGCCTCTTCATTGGGAAGAAACACTACTTTTCCCTGATGGCAACTCAAATTAGACGATCTACAAGTCTCTGACTTAAACTTTAAAGCTGAACTAATATCAACATACTTCTGTCATATCACCTATGTTTATATATTCAATCTCTTTTCGCTGTTCCGTTATTTCACCGATTAATAATTTCCGTTTGTTAGCGCTGATGCGATCATTTTTTTGAGATTTTCAAATTTTAGTACTTTCAGAATCTCTAAACTGCTCTGCCTCTTTACGACTTTCTACTTTGCCTTCTACTCTTTGTCTTTTATTTCCGGCCCCGCTTGGACCTGCTAGGTTTTCAATTCCACTTGTTCCATTCTGATTATTACTTTCCTTATTTTCCAAATTTGCACTTAGATTATTATTGTCCTTTTTTGAATTCATTTCTCTCCAACACTTTTGGGCCTCTTTCGACATGCTGCCCTTTCTTCTTCACTTAGTCTTTGATGTGTCATATTGAATGTATAAAATTATTGTCCATAAAAGGACCATATCAAAGGAAACAAATAGATTGTATGTCTAAAACTACTGTCCAGAAAAGCTTCTTTAAAGGATGTAACTGAGGACTTTTCATATTTATAGGAGCTAAGAGCATATGAACTGTGTCTGACAATACACACGAATGAGAAATGAGTGTACCGTGTGCATGGACTTTTCAAAATCTCTTGTCTCATGGGACTTGAAATTATCTCCATGAATGTCTTGTCGCAGGATTTCCTTTTATAATAGAAAGATGTTTCCCTTCAGAGCACAGTTTTACAGGGCAAAGGAATATACACCATGACTGTGAAAGAAATAAAGTAACTTTGACTTGAAAAATACCAAACTTATCCCTTAAGCTTTTACATTATCAGGCCTATGAAAGACAGCTGGACCAGACGGGGCTTCTATTCTCGGCTCAGACCTGAAAAAGCCAAGTGGTACTTTGGCTGCAGTAAAGATACAAAGGTGGGTCTGAGTTCTATAAGGACAATAATACACTTAACCAAATGGTGCCTCGACTAATGGGATTTTATATCCAAGCTAAATCTAGAGTGCAGAATATAAGGAGTAAGCTTAGAGAAGAATATTGTCATTGTGTGCCAGATCCCATGCTTAAGAGCCAGTTCAACTGTGTCAATACCAGCACCCTCCGCCATGTCTCGGATGTCTTACTAGACTTGTGGTAGCCTTTACAAAGACTTGCAGATTACATCCACAGTTTACGCTTTAGCTAGAAACAGTCAGCTTACCATTCCAATGGGCTTCCCACTTAAGGCAGATTCTGCAAACCAAACCATAATGCCATAAGAGTGCACACTGGCGGTCTGCTAGGGTCCCAAATCTTTCTCCATACATTTAAACCACCCTCAGGTTTGTAGTCACACCTACTGGCCAGGGCACCCCAAGACACACGTCCACTCTGCTCTGCTGGGCTGTCTGTTATACCACTGAGCTGGAGCCGGCAGACCACTGCAACATGTGTTTTATTGTGGCACCTTGGAATGATGACTTCGTTCTTCTGCTTGATCTCAGCTCTCCATTCGATTTCCTACAGAGCCACAGAAGTTAATAGCAGCCTAAGAGCTTGGTAAGCAACACTCGGGGGGCTTCTGAGCGGAGTTCCTCTGCCTTTAATTGGGCGCTACCCTCATCTTATCAGGTTCAGCTTAACTAAATCCTGAGGAAGCTGGAATAAGCACAAATGGCAGACACTGATGAAATGTTTGCTGAGAAGATTAGCCTGTCAATGAGCAGCTGGATGGCTATTGATCAGCTCCCTGCGATTTAGGTCAGTAACGTGTTTAAGATATGGCCTTGAGGCCTGCAATCTCACAAGAAGCTCCCTGAAGCCCCTGCCAGCCGCAGAAAGGATTTAAACACAATGAGCGAGATTGACTGCTCCTCTTAGGAAATGAGAACAATGTAATTAACAGTTTGTGCACTCACACTGACAGGGTTACTTCATAAATTCAGGAGGCAATCTCCACATTATAATTTGCCAACGTTCCCGAAAGAGGTCCCCCCACCCGCCAGCATATTAAAAGGCTTTTAAATGAGTAGCGACTTCAGACTGCGACCCTGTCACTCATATCATATCATATGCTTGGGCTCTGCTTCCTAAAGCACCCTTGTAATTAAGCAGTTATTCGAATGGCAGGAATATTTATAAAGTGCCTTTCGGTCCAGCAGGTAGTGGCTATCAAACACCCGCCATCTGGAGAGAGGTGTGTGCGCCCCTGGACACTAATTTTAAGAAGGGCTTACAGGATGTTGAGTGAGTCAGAAGAAGAGCAATAAGTCCAATACTCGCCTTCAGTCACAAGCTGGAGAGACGTTTGTTATTTCTACATGTCTTTGAGACGAGGCTGGGTTTTGGTTTTTTTGCCGTGAATGTTTTATAGTTAATAGGCCTACGGTTCACTTCGACTCCATACATAATAAAGAGTATTCACTTCTGTTTCATCTTTTTGGTCACACGACATTAGTGATAAGAATGGAGCTCTCATTCTCACCACCTTCTCCTCTCCTTGCCCTGCATGTTGAGCTCCCTGTGCCATGGATTGGCTGACTTGTGTTTCGCTGACTTTGCTCGGAAAGATGTGAGAGACTCCTGCAAGATGGCTATGTTTTAATCATAATCTCATTTATATTGAATTCTAAACATCCACACATCCAAAGGGCAACTCTACAACGACCTAAAGCAGAGGGGGGCATGGCACTACCTAACTTTCAATTTTATTACTGAACGGCAAATATACGTACAGGCCATAAAGACCGTGACATCAACACAAATTGATGAACATATACAAGCCTGATCTACAAGAGAATTACAATCTTGCAGAACTTCTTTATATTCCCTGCCCTCTGCCCCAGTTAATACAAATTATTGTGAATACACTAATATATCCAATTGCCCTTCATTCATTGAGAATATGGAACCAATGCAGGAAGCATTTAAAGACAAAGAAGTTTTCATCGGTTGCACCACTACATAGCAACCACTCCTTTTCTACCCTCTCGAACATGCAAAGTATTTAATGCTTGGAAAATGTCCGGGATTAAAACATTTAGAGATTTGTACACCAAATGTTTTTGCATCCTACGAGCAATTAAGCTTCAAATTGAACTTCGCATCGATACAATTTTTCCATCTAGAAACTTTGCTAAACTGAACCTGACCAGTTTTCTTCACCTTCCACTTATTTCTGTCCCAGAAGAAAAATTGACCAGTCTCGAAGACTCGGTTAACATCTCCACGATTTATAAAAACGTTTTAATGTCCCTTCCTTTCAAAGATCTCAGGGCACAATGGGGAAAGGATCTTTCATTTAACATTTCAGAAAAGGAGTGGAAGGCTGCCCTGCATAGAATACACTCAAAGCACTCAATTATTCAGCTTAAAACCTTCTATAAAGCGCAATTATCTCAATTAAAAGCATTCAAAATGTCTCCAGGGCAAGATTCAACCTGTGAACTTTGCGATCGAGCTCCAGCCTCAAAGGGCCACACGTTTTGGGCGTGCACCAAATTAACATCATTTTGGACAAAAATTTTTGAATGCCTCTCGGACAGCCTTGGTGTCACAATCCCTCCTAATCCATTAGCAGCTGTGTTTGGTGGACTCCCAGATGAGTTTATAGAGGAGAAACACAAACAAACTGTTTACCTTACTACTCGCATGGAGGCTTATCTTGCTCAACTGGAAGAATCCAACCTACCACCTTTAAGTCAGTGGGTACCTGATGTCCTATACTATCTGAAATTGGGAAAAATCAAATTCTCACTTATAGGATCTGTTCAAAACTTTTTAAAAATGTGGTAGGATCTAATCAATAGCATTTTAAAATAATCTTCTATATTGGGGAAAAGGATACTCTTCCTTCCCTGTTGATTCAAGGATTTGCTTTGTTGGCTGGCTCTCCTCTTTCTCTCTTTTTGTTGGGGGTTGAATTTTGGGTTTGTTAAGTCTGATTTGATTGTATGGATTGTTATTTGCTTTTAATTAAAATTAATAAAATTTTAAAAAATGGTCATGTTTGTGCACTGTGTGGGTACGAAAAGACTAAGTATCTTCAAAACCCTGGACCTGTCATGTGTTCTCAGTACAGAGAAATTCTAACTACCATGTCTCCTATGAACAGTTGACAAAAGCACAAAAGAAATAAATAAATAAACATACTAAGCATATGTAAAATAAATACAAGAAAATCGTCAAAGGTTTGGGGTGATCTTTCATATACTGTCGCACCAGAAAAGGAAATGACATCTTTATGGACTGAGTTCAAATCGGAACTGATACAAGAGAAAATTAGGGCAGTATATATAGTAGATTTTGCAGGAAGTGATGCCATGAAGAGATGGGATCTTGAGAATGGGAACCAGAAGTGATGTTACTGGGTGGATTCTTCAGTTGTTCTGCTGGGAGACAGGAAAAAGAGTTAGAGGGCAGCGCCAACCCCCGATTCAGCGAGGAACTGCATCTATTTGAGCCCATAAACCATCTCCCAAACGTATGTGAGTGACACATACAACATATTTACTCACTGAGCACTTTATTAGGAACACTATACTAATACAGAATGAGACCTACTTTTGCTTTCAAAGTAATCTATGATCTTCATGGCATGGAATTCCACAAGAAACATTCCTCTGAGGTCCTGTTCCAGGTTGACATGATTGCATCATGCAGTTTCTGCAGATTTGTTTCACATTGTGAACCTCCCATTCCACAACATCCCAAAGGTGTTCTACTGAATTCAAATCTGGTGACTGGGAAGGCCACCGAAGCACACTGAACTCATTATCATGCTCATGAAACAAGTTTAAGTTTGAAACAACTTTGGCTTTGTGACACTGTGTGTTACAATGCTTGAAGCAGCCATTAGAGGATGGGTAAGGTGACCATCACAGGATACACATTGTCAACAATACAAGTCAAATAGACCGTGGCATTCAAGTCATGTTTGATTGGTATTAATGGACACAAAATGTGCCAAGATAACATTCTTCACATTATTAGACCACCATCATCAGTCTGGACTGTTGACACAAGGCAGGACGGGTGCATGGATTCATGTGGATGGCACCAAATTCTGATCCTACCATCTGTGTGCCACAGCAGAAATCAAGATTCATCGGACCAAGTCTACATTTTGTGTTCTTGGGTGACAGGAGTGGAACCTGACCTGGTTTTCTACTGTTGTAGCCCATCCACCTCAAGGTTCCATATGTTGTGCATTCTGGGATGCTGTTCTGTTCATCACAGTTGTACAGAGTAGCCTAGAGTACACTAATCTTTCTGTCAGCTTGAACCTGTCTGGCCATTCTCCTATGCAACAATGCAACTTATTTATTGTATAGCGATCTTCACTGAGTGCAGGTTCATGGCACTGTGAACAATTCTCAGTTAAATATACAAGTATTAATTATACTATTTACTAAATAACGTACAGAACTGGTAAACATATAAATGCAGATTTGTTAAAAGCTACAGAGAATATTGATTAAACATAAATGGAAACCAACAATATCTGTCCATTAATTAACTGATAAACTAAAGCCAGTTGACTATGGAGGAGATTAAAATTGTAAAAGAGAAAGTCACAGTCCTAGAGACTTCGGAAAACTGGCCATCTACCCCCTTCTACCTACTTCTGTGTTTTCCTGGGGTGGAGTCTGCTGATGAGAGAATCTTTCCAACTGATGGTTCCAACGCTCCTTTATCCAAGGTGCCTTTTCCATATGCAGCCTGGAAGTGGGACAGTCACACCAACTGCCACATTCAGATACCAAGAAAAGAGACAGAATAAAGAATGTTTCTGTACAAATTACTTTAAAACAGAGATGCAGAATGTACAGCTAATCAGCAGCTCTAATCAGGGTATGCTAGCCTAAAGTAGTGAGTCTTCAGCTGAAATTTAAAAGTTGCGACTGAGGGGAGCATGTGTAACAGGTGTCTGGTCACACTTACAGGTAATTTAACTTTGTCACCGTTAAAATATCCAACTACGCCACCCAGTTTTATAAAGAGACTGGGAACTCTTGAAATTTACTGAAAATGGCCCACAGGTTTCTTTAAATTGGGCGGTGAGTAAACACACAATGAAAGACACAACAGTAATTTCAGAAAAAAAACACAATAAGTTCTGTTACACAAGACAATATAAAGTACATTAAAAAGATAAACGAACATAACAAAATCTAAACCTATCAGGAACGAATTTCCTTTTTTTAAAAGGAAAACACACAGTCCACACTCTAAAAGTCCGTTAAAAACAAGAATTGGAGGATACAACCTTTAGTGGTGCAGAGTCCAGTTTGCGCACTGTGCTAACCCAACACTCGATTGTTCAACTGTCCATGGATGCACTCTGTTCACCGGACACTCGTTTCCCAACAGAAGTTGTGTCAAAACATTGAATCCCTGTCAGCGTCTCTTCATTGTTCTTTTTTTTCCCACTCTGGGCTCCTTGTGTTGCTGTGACCTAGGCACGCCTCATTTCTCATCTGCCAGCTTTGCTTGGTCCTTTCATGCAGCTTCCCTCTCTCACTGGACCCACAACCGGCGTCTCCTTGTGGAGCTGTCTCTTCCTCCCTGAAAGTAAGTGTTGCCGTCCTTGTGCCTCACATCGTGCCAGCCATGTACCCTCGTCTGCCTACGAGCCCCTGTGCTCTGTCCAAGTGTCTTGGCAGCGTTCTCAGTGGACCATCCCTTCTGCCTTCTGCTGCCCAGGAGTTTAAATCTCCTTCAGTCCCTGCTGTTGTCAGTCCTGGACAATCAGTTTAATCAATGGCACATCTAAATTTCCTATTTACTGGGTTTAACAATTAATGAAAACACAAGTTAACAAAATGTATTGTTACCAACCATTAATGAGTACAGATCTGCTGATTAGAAACCAATATTGTCAAACATGTCAATTTCAGGTAAATACAGACATCCTCCAAGGAAGGAGCAGTTCTGTTATCACAACTTGGTATTGTCTGTAATCTCAACCAGCCAAAGTGACTCCTTTGCAATATGACAAATACCTACATCCTGCAGACAGCCTTTTAACTTCTCACCCCCCAGTCCCAACAATGGGTGCCTAATGGAACCACCCAGTGCACAAAAAAATGTCCCCCTCTGACACATGTCTTATATTAGCAAGCAGATCAGGGCCTGTAACAAAAAGCTCAACCTACCACTGTTGATTTTTAACCCCTAGAATCTTAAGCAAGCTGGCATCTTGAGTTCTCAATGCACACTATAGTTTGCAAGTAATGATAAGTTCAGGTAAGTAAGCTTGACTTTGGCTGTTTAAGGCTTTATATATCAAAAGGAGGATTTTGAAATATGCTCTAAGTTTAACTGGTAGCCAGTGTAAGGACTTGAGAACTGGAGTTATGTGTTCGTATTTTATGGTTTATGTATTAATTCTTGCAGCAGCATTTTGAATTAACTGAAAGCTGCATAAAGAATGATTTGAACATCCAGTGAACAGCACATTGCAGTTGTCAATCCTATTAAAAATAAATGCGTGAATTAATTTTTCAGTGTCTTACAAATTTAGAAAACTTCTTAATCTAACACTTTTATGTTTTTTCCTCTGACCTGTCTCATTAACAAGGCATTTCCGTCTGCAGGACTGCCACTTGCTGGAAGTTATTTTGTTTCTCGCACCATTCTGAGTAAACTCTAGAGATTGTTTTGTGCGAAAATCCCAGGAGGTGAGCAATTACAGAAATACTCAAACCAGCCCATCTGGCACCAACGATCACGCCATGGTCAAAATCACTGCATTTTTATTTGGTGTTTGATTAGCTGAAGCTCCTGACCTGTATCTGCATGATTGCATGCATTGCGGCACTGACACATGATTGGCTGATTAGATAATGCATGAATAAGCACATGTACGGATTTTCCTAATAATTTTTCCAATGAGTGTATATACAATTATACACAACATGAACAATATGTTTTTGCAAGTATTATATACATAGCTGGTAATGTTGCAATATTTTTTCTTAAGATTGACTGTTCAGCAGCTTTTTGACCTGTGGGTAGAAACTGTTCTTGAAGCCACTGGTGTGAATGCAAATAGCCATGTACCGTATGCCATAAGGGAGAATTAAGAAAGCGGCTGTGCAGTAAGATGGTGCTCTTTAATTTCTTTCCTTTTTTAAACCAGCAAGTATCGAGTATGTCCTAAGGAAAAGGCAGCTTGGCGCCAGTAATATTCTGTGCCATCTTCAACACCCTCTGCAGTACTTTACGCTCTTCAGCTAAGAAGGTGCCATACCAAAACGTGATTCAGTCAGTGATGATGGACTCCACTCTGAACCTGTAGAAGTTTGGAAGATCACAAGCGATCAAAGCTGGAGCATTAAATAATACTGCCTGAGACAACTCACATATATACAATATACGGTGAACAGACCGAGGATGCCAAAAGAAAGGTTGGGATGCCAAACAGGCAACCCCATTTAATTGAGAAGGAAAAATAAAAAACTAGTGCCCTTGGCACTCCAATTACAAAGGCTTTTCCTAGCCAAAAGGTACAGCAATTCAGTGGGAGATCTGTCACCGTGGAGCTCCAGGTCCAAAATGAGCATCTGCTTCAGAGGACCACCCACTTTTAAAGCATTCTGTGTGCAAGGGGTGGAGCCTTTGTCAGGTGTTGTGGGTGGGGCTCAGACATCTTCTCAAAACTGCCCTGGAGAAAGAAGAAATGGGTAGCACCAGTGCCCCCTCTCGTCCTAAGGTGGTATTGCTTACCTTCTCAGAGCCTGATAAATTAATATATATAGTCATGTGTCGATTTTCAGGTGACCAAGTTAAGGCAATTCATACTTACAGCTAAGGGCCATAGGAAAACAATAGGGTAATAATGTTCTAGAGATTGCCAAAACCAGCAACAGTAATAAATCTTTTGTTATTATCATTTATTATTTACATTTTGTGACTCTTGGAGGGCCCTTTAATGTTTGTTTTGATCAGCGTGGCTCTACATGGCTAATGCATTTCACCTGCACTGCCTTCTCTTACACCAAGCTTCTCAACCTTTATGGTCCCATGACCCAGTTTTGCTCTTTAAGTTCATTGACCACCCACTAGCAGCAATTGCAAACTGCCCCCTTGATGAAGTGAACGTGATCAAGGGTCCTCCTTAGTGAAATGAGTTCACTTAAAAATGAGAAAATATCACAAAAATATCAGCCTTTCATTCATAATTGACGTTCCTTCGCCTACATGTAGCACTTTTCTGTGTTAAACTGAATTTTCCAAGTGTTTGCTCACTTCTGAACATTGTGGAGGACTTTTTGAGTTGATTTTGCTGCCGCATTAGTGCCTGCCATTCCTCTAATTTTAATATCATCTGTGAATTTCACAAATTTACGAACTACACTGGACTCAATGTCATCAATATCAGTCGCAAAAACTAACGGTCCAAGGACAAACGTCTGAGAGACTCCACTCATTGTGATTTTGTGCATTTCAGGTTACATATTTTAAACAACAAACTGGCTTTTATTTTGGTTACAGTTTGGGCTTTTGATGACTGATACGAATGATTTTTTGGTTTTGATTATGCTCATTTTTAACACAATTTGTTCCTTTGACCTGTTGATACAGTCAGTGCCCCTGTGATCTTGGCCCTCAATCTCAGGGCTGTATTTTTTACTTGAACGTTTCTATTACTAATTATGTAAATTGTCTACCTGGCATACATGCTGAAATACACATGAGCTTCATAATCATTGGACATAAGATTGGTCAAGTCTTATCTGTTTTACAAAATAGTATGCCAGTATACATCTAGCAAAGCCCCCTGTCTACAGTGCAATGTCTAAATAGTGTCAAAAAGAAGGGACGAGAAGAGTGGAAAAAGGGTGTGGGGGCTCCAAGAGGAGACCCGGCTTAATGGTGAAGGTGATGGGTTAGGTATGGGTTATGGTTAGTGCATGTGGCCATAAGACAGTCAACAGCTCACTAGCAGACAGCCATGTGAGTTCTCTGGTAGCTTCTATAACCCTCCCCTTTGCTCAGTCCTGGTGGGCTTATATGAATGATCCTATTTTTAACAATATATTTCTACAATGATAAATTGGTCCCATCTAAAGTATAAAACAAGTAAAGATTTGTTTTCTAAGTCACAGAGACAGTTAAAGTGGAGATAATATACGGCAATGTCCTGGGAAGGAGATCCAAGTTCTTCACGGCAGGTGACAAACATTATTTGTTGAAGTGCCTTAGCAATATAAATCTAAATGCAGGACAGAGATAACAAGTTTATTTTCTTTAGGGTGCTGCATGGCAGACAGTGCTTCTCTCCTTTTTTTAATTTTCTTGATGTTTAGGTGTAATACAAAAAGAAAATGAAGTGCATAAACAGGGGACATCAATAGAAATGATTTACCTCTGCATGTCTGGAGACTCACAGCGCATTAAAAAGGACATGCGGGAAGGACACGGTTTGGAATGAAAGTTATTTTGAGGAATGCTGTAAGATATGCAAAATTTCTGCACAGCAATTATACAAAAAGTTATCAGGAATTTCATGTGTGATACAGAAGCTAACAGAAGTGCTTTGAGATAATTATTTAACATAAGATAATCTTTTTATTCAGATCATTCCGGTGATACATGAGGCATCACATCACTGCCGTGAGAAGAGCCTTGCCCTGGATGTCTGTGAGTACACAGTTGATCACATACATGCTTTAAAAGTCCACCTGTAATACAAATAAGAAGAACTGTTTTGAAAGTTCACAACTTGCATGATGTTCTTTTTTATATTATCAGGTACCGTAATGTGAGGATGTTCAGCAGTTAAACAAGTTAGAAAATGCAGGCATAGTGAAAAAATGCAAGTGCACTCTGGGACCTAGTTAACTGTTTTCATAGTTGTCACATTGTTGTTACTTGTTTATCTAATAATGAATCACATAAGAAAATAACTTTTAATAAAATGTAACAACATGCATTAGTAGAGTATATATACTGTATTTCTGCTCTATACTGTATATGTATACTAGGGGGGCAACCCGCAGTTGCGGACAGTCTGCCACTCACGTTGTAAAGAGGGGGGCTGAATGCACCCCAAGGAGACACGGTCACTCCTCCAAAACCCCCTCTTAAACGGTGATACAATGAGAAACAAATACAGTTTTTTTTACCTCCTCTTTGCTCAATCAGCTGCTGACTTGCTGCTGCTGCTATGCCACGTGATCTGCATCTCGCGCAGTGCTTCGAACATTTAAAAGCCTGTACAGCAGCTGTCCTACTCTTTGTCTTTTATTTCCGGGCCCAGGCATGGTTAAATCTCATCTCGCGGGACATGAGTTCTTGATATTTTTTAGTTTATAATTTAAAAATGGAATAAGAATCTGAAAATCTAACAACATCACATTAAAGTTAGTTAAATTCCAAAAAAAATGATGCCAAAGATATATATGCAGGTTTTAAAATAAGCCCGATTTAAAGTGTGACAAAAAGTGACATGAAAATGTCACATAAAATCGTTACACTTTTAGGCTTAGAATTTTATATATACAGTGCATCCAGAAAGTATTCACAGCGCATCACTTTTTCGACCTTTTGTTATGTTACAGCCTTATTCCAAAATGGATTAAATTCATTTTTAAATTAAATTTTTAAAAAAATTCTTGTATCACCCCAGTCCCAAAGGTATCACGTCCTAGTGAGCTGAATGACTTCCAGCCTGTTGCTCTGACATCACATGTGATGAAGACCATGGAGAGGCTGCTGCTTCACCACCTGAGGCCACAAGTCCGCCACTCCCTCGACCCTCTGCAGTTTGCATATCAGGAGAAGGTGGGAGTGGAGGATGCCATCATCTATATGCTACACCGATCCCTCTCCCATTTGGACAGAGGCAGTGGTGCTGTAAGAATTATGTTTCTAGACTTCTCTAGCGCCTTCAACAAAATCCAACCTCTGATCCTTAGAGACAAGCTGACAGAGATGGGAGCAGATTCATACCTGGTGGCATGGATTGTGGACTGTCTTAAAGACAGACCTCAGTATGTGCGTCTCAGGAACTGCAGGTCTGACATTGTGGTCAGCAACACAGGAGCGCCACAGGGGACTGTACTTTCTCTGGTCCTGTTCAGCCTATATACAACACTGCTATCGTGGGCTGCATCAGGAGTGGGCAGGAGGAGGAGTATAGGGACCTAATCAAGGACTTTGTTAAATGGTGCAACTCAAACCACCTACACATGAACACCAGCAAAACCAAGGAGCTGGTGGTGGATTTTAGGAGGCCCAGACCCCTCATGGACCCCGTGATCATCAGAGGTGACTGTGTGCAGAGGGTACAGACCTATAAATACCTGGGAGTGCAGCTGGATGATAAATTAGACTGGACTGCCAATACTGATGCTCTGTGTAAGAAAGGACAGAGCCGGTTATACTTCCTTAGAAGGCTGGCGTCCTTCAACATCTGCAATAAGATGCTGCAGATGTTCTATCAGATGGTTGTGGCGAGCGCCCTCTTCTACGCGGTGGTGTGCTGGGAAGGCAGCATTAAGAAGAAAGACGCCTCACGCCTTGACAAACTGGTGAGGAAGGCAGGCTCTATTGTTGGCATGGAGCTGGACAGCTTGACATCTGTGGCAGAGCGACGGGCGCTCAGCAGGCTCCTATCAATTATGGAGAATCCACTGCATCCACTAAACAGTGTCATCTCGAGACAGAGGAGCAGCTTCAGCGACAGACTGCTGTCAATGTCCTGCTCCACTGACAGACTGAGAAGATCGTTCCTCCCCCAAATTATGCGACTCTTCAATTCCACCCGGGGGGGTAAACTATCTATCTATCTATCTATCTACAGACAGTTCCTTTGACTTCATGCTTGGTTTGTGCTCTGACATGAACTGTCAACTGTGTGACCTTATATAGACAGGTGTGTGCCTTTCCAAATCATGTCCAATCAACTGAATTTGCCACAGGTGGACTCCAATTATGCTGCAGAAACATCTCAAGGATGATCAGGGGAAACAGGATGCACCTGAGCTCAATTTTGAGCTTCATGGCAAAGGCTGTGAATACTTATGTACATGTGCTTTCTCAATGTTTTTATTTTTAATAAATTTGCAAAAAATAAGTAAACTTTTTTCAGGTTGTCATTATGGGGTGTTGTGTGTAGAATTCTGAGGAAAAAAAATGAATTTAATCCATTTTGGAATAAGGCTGTAACATAACAAAATGTGGAAAAAGTGATGCGCTGTGAATACTTTCTGGATGCACTGTATATATATATATATATATATATATATATATATATATATATAGATAGATAGATAGATAGATATATATATATATTTTACAGCATTATGCATTTAAAAACAATTAGGGTTGTGATAGCTAAAATAACATTCATTGACAGCAGATTCCAACTCAAGTGATTGTCACCCATGTGTTCCTCTGGACCACCTTCCTGGCTCTGATGAAGTAAGCCAAACCACCCCCCAGAACAGAGGGTGTGCTGTTGGTTACAATGTCTCCTCT